>NC_139524.1:18027322-18238269 GCF_947247035.1 Vipera ursinii | reverse complement strand
AAAGACGCAGGCCTTCTCTGTCACGGCTCCTGACCTCTGGAACCACATCACCCCAGAGGCAGCTCCCATCACGCTGGTCTGTGGTTTGCACAGCCGTGGTGCATTGCATCCACAACTGTTGGCTGAGTTCACTCATCCTGCTAAACCATTAATCATGGTTTTCAAACCACAGAGGTTTAGGGCTCAACCCAACCGGACTCATGACGGTTTAGGGTGTTAATCTGTCCTTGAGTCCTGTGTCAATTATAAACCTTTTTTCTAATTAGCCATGCAAATGCTAATGATCCAGCATTGAAGATGCACCAATTTCCCTCTCGCTCTCTTCCAAGGAATGTGAGAACGGTAGCCTTCGACCGACGAATTGAGGCCCTACTTCAGAGCAAGAGCCCATTAATATTCCCACTCTTCCTTTTGTGTCCTCCTCTCCAGAATGTGGCAGATCAGGTCGCCTTCCATGTGGCCGGTGGGTTTTCCGCTCTGGAGCAAGTCCTTCAAGTTGCAACAACGTCCATCAACCTGAATTCCGTTTCAAGAATCCCTTTGAAGTAAGTCTGATGCTGCTTTGCCAGTTTTAGACCTGTCAGTAAATTCATGGCTCCTTTTCTACCTGGCTGTTGTTTTCTTAGCTGTCCATCTGTCGGATGGTTTATAGAGATTATTTGTTGTTTATGGCTGTGTCCTTCTTCAGAAGTTTTACCAACAAGGTAGACCTGGCTTAAAACAACATGTCCAAAGTCTGGGTGTGCGGCTCTTCTACTCAAGGAGTCAAACCTCCATGATAGATAGATTGAAGGCCTAAATAAGTCGGTATTTTCTTACCCTAACCCAAGGATAGGCAACCTTGCCTCTTTTATGACTCGTGGACTTCAACTCCCAGAATTCCTGAGCCAGCATGGCTCAGCTTGGAAACCTCTTCCTTTCCCCTCAGCATGGCTGGCTCAGGAATTCTGGGAGTTGAAGTCCACGAGTCATAAAAGAGCCCAGGTTGCCTACCCCTGTCCTAACCCACTTGGTAACACCCACCAGGTGTTCTCAGCTTCTCAGGTAAGCTAAAGAATCACCTCTCCGATGGTAGAACCCAAGGTGTAAATCGCTCCCTTGCAGGAACAGGGGAGACATTCTCTAAGTCAGCTCCATCCATGGGTCTCTGCAGCTGCTCCGATTGTAATTTTGTAAAAATGGAGTGGGCCTGGGCAATCCACCTCCAGAGTCCACGTGAATCCTCCTCCAAGTATTTTGCTACTGTTTCTCAAGGTCTCCTCCCAACAGAAAGTCCAGTTGCTTTTCGGAAAAGCACCTTTACCTGGCTGAGGAATTCTGGGAGTTGAAGTCCACAAGTCATAAAAGGGCTAAGTTTGAAGACCCCTGAGCAACTATTTGAACTTAATTTCTCTAAATGCAACCAGATACTCTAAATTCTGTATAACTCTGTTGGATCAAAGCTTCTTCCTTCTGTGCTGGAGAAGCTGGAGGAATTTTTTCTTTCATTAGACATCTTTATTTAAAAATAAAGAGAAATTTTTTTGAAGAATGGTTTGCAAATGTTAAACCTCTCACCTTTAACAGTTACATAACTGAAGACAAGAATTTATTGGTGCAATAGAACAAAACCGGCAGATTTGTAAATCTCTCTCCAGCAAGACGAAAAGCCGAGCAGAGGCTCTGAAAATTAAGGCACAAATTAGATTTGGCATTCTGGGTGTCCATGGGTGGGCTCAAAAAAACTGAAGACTTGCTTTCCGAAGATGTTCCATTGGTGACTGGATTTTTATTCAAGAGATAATTTTTATTTGCTAAATAGTGCGATACATATAATAAACCCGGCATGATTCATTCTTCCAGTTAATTTCAGTACAGCCCCTCTTCAAGAAAATTAAGCAGTTTTATTGGGATTTATGATCAACGCAAAACCATCCAGTCAAATGCTGGGCCACCAGCTCTTAAAGCTGATTTAGTAATGCTCAAGCTTGGTTTAATTCAGTAGCAATCCCTAAGCAACTGTGTTAGGTGCCATCATAATCTTTTTTCCACCCCCTTCTTCTGGGGGCATTTGGGCGGAGTGAAGTTGGGAGGAAATTTTAAAATAATAATAAAGTAATAATAGTTCCCCTTAACCAGCCAAATTGCAAAAGGGCTTTTGTCAAGTGGGTATATCACAAGTTAAAACAATAAACCCGCTTGAAAACATCAACCATTTGATGCTTGTCTGGGAGGCTTTGAAAAAAAAAGTGGTGACAGTTGACAGCTGTTGTTTTTTTTAATAAGATTAAAATAAAGAAATTAGTTTTACTGACTTAAATCTCCCATTTAACACATCCAACCTCCTGGCGCTCGCTCCCTCCTGACATTTGCACATCTGAATCTTCAAAAGCAGTATAACTGAACTTCTGCCAGGAATCTTTCTAAATTCTTTCTAATTATAGCCATTAACAAGCTTATGTCACCCTTTCTCTCTTGTGAATCCACCAGCCCACCCCAAGCCAGATTCTCAAGTCCCCACCATGTTGTCCTGAAAAATAAATAAAAATAAATGGCATCAATTTACTCATTGTTTATAACAAATCTTTTTCTGTCTGGTGGTTCTTCAAATGTTGGAAACCTCCCCAACTCCTCACATAATCCCAGAGAAGAAAAATCAGTGGGAAAACCACAATTTCAGGAATGTTGTTTCATCAAATTAAGTCTTAAGTATCCTCTGCTTTCTGGAATAAATACTTAGGTCAGCTGATATTTTAAAGGAACATGATTAAACATACATACATACATACATTCAATAAAATAATTATATAAGCACCCTCTTTGATGTCCTGGACCTGAATTGACTATCAATATATGCTGCATATAATCAATAATTGTATCTGGGATAATTTATTTTCAGTCAATTAGCAAAAACTACAAATCAATCAAGCTACAAAATTTGCTAATCAAGAGGTATTCTCTCGACCAAACATACATATAAATTTAAAACAGATAAATGACATTTAAAATGAATTATGTCTATTTTTTTTTAAATCAAGAATTGAGCTCATATGTATGTATACATACATACATACATATGAGCTCAATTCTTGATTTTAAAAAAAATAGACATAATTCATTTTAAATGTCATTTATCTGTTTTAAATTCATATGTATGTTTGGTCGAGAGAATACCTCTTGATTAGCAAATTTTGTAGCTTGATTGATTTGTAGTTTTTGCTAATTGACTGAAAATAAACTATCCCAGATACAATTATTGATTATATGCAGCATATATTGATAGTCAATTCAGGTCCAGGACATCAAAGAGGGTGCTTATATAATTATTTTATTGAATCAACAACTTAATACTCACTGAACATTTTAATAACTATTTTGCATATTTCTTAACTTCCATGTTTAAACTCCCCAATGTTATATTCAAATCAAACTATAGTATGTACATGTGTATGTATTTATAAATCCAAGTCAACCTATTGAGACATTGGAAAATCCACTATAAAGCCAATAGGAGAGAATATTTGTAGCTCAGGGTTGGACTGTGGGGTCCTTGGTGCTCTCTGAGCTTGGTTTGTTTTCTTGAAGACATTTCATTACCCAGCTAGGTAACGTCATCAGTACTAGCTGTTGTACCATTACATATGCAGAGCCATTACAAAAAGCATCCCATGTTACGTCTTTGAGCTAATCTGGCTCCAATCCTAAAGAGTAAAAATCTTTCTCTAGTGGACCCCCTTGTAGGGCTGGTGATAACACCATTTTTACCAATAGCAACCAGACCAGTTAAAACAGGTTGAGTAGAGAACGGGGGCCAACACTTAAAAGGCAATATCCAAGAGTTAAAACCATAATTTGGTGAAACAAAGGTTGGTCTTCCTACAAAAATCTTGGTGGCTAATTCTTTTACGGCAACCAAGGTTTACGCTTCTGGCAAGTTGTCATATATGCAGAATGTTATTTAACCGTTCCCCTTACCAATTCACAAACTCCAAATAGACTATGGTAAGCTATCGTCCCGTAAACAAACAGGCAAATCTCCTTAATCCCAGTGAGATTAAAAGAGAGAGTCTCCAGGACGCTTTTGCCTGACTGCAAAAAGCTATCAGGTGATACGTAGTCCTTCCATTTATTTATTTTTTAAATCAAAGGCAGTCCTTAAACTTACCTGTCCCTGGGACCTATTGTGTGTGCTTGGTAGGCAAGAATTACGCTTGACAATGAATGAGTTTGGAGCTTGCATGGAGTCCCAAGTGAATTGTGATGCTATGTAGCGTGTAAAAACTAAGGATAATGGATGGAGATGCTGGGGTTAGACCCCTTCCCTTCTTCTGTGTTTAATCCTCTCAATCTCCAGCATTAGGAATTTCAAAAAGATTTGAGAGAAGACCTGGAAGACTACAGATCACCAGTTCGATATATTGTATTAGATTCACCTTTTCAGCCAAAAAAACGGATGGCCCCTTTTTGCATCCCCAAGTTGCCAGCCAACCTGAAAATTCTGGGAGGAAGAGAGCCACGTTATTCTCCAGTGGTGAAAAAATAATTGCCTTTTAATAAAACATGCTTATCGGGGAAAAAGTGCTACGGGATTCCTGATTTTTCTGAGAATTACAGGCACTCTAAACTGCTCCGTCTGGAGACCGCAGATTAGAATGTCTTTCCTAAAAGATACCTTAAAATAAAAAATAAATTAGTTTGCAGAAGGACTGCATGGTTGACCAGTAATAAGCTGATTTTATTGTGCTTGACTGCCATCTGATTCCCGGTGAAGTCCTGTGGAAAAGCAGCCTACAAATAGCTTTCTTTGTTTTCTTTCCACCCTCTTAAGAAGCGTAAATGGATCCCCAGAGATTCCAGGGGAAGGAATCCCTCTTGGTTTGGGTCTGAGGAGCTCTGCTTCCAGGTTTCCTCACTTTAGGCCTTCTCCAACCTTGTTTGAAAATGCAGTTTTCTCTCCTAAACTATTCCCACCTGGGCATCATCAGTTGGACAGAAAAGTGATTTTTACCTTTTTCGTTCCCTGGTGATCTTGGAAGGAGCTTGGCCAGAAAAGTTATTTGAGAAACTTCAGCGTTTAAACTTTATGTTTTGTGTGTTGGATATGTTCACTGCCTTGAGTTATTTGTAAAATAATAATAATAATCGCAGTGTAAATGTCATAGCAACAAAGCATTTTGTATTATAGATATATGGTCTTGGCTGAATTTTTGTCTTCATGTGATTAAAATTTCACTTTATCTCCTAGATCCCTCTGTAGTACCGTCAGCGCCTATTATCTGGCCTGCAATAACTGTGTGGAAAACTGCACTTACGTTCTCTTCAGCAACAAGATTATTTTTTTAACGGATCTGTTGATGCACCAATTAATGGTAGGTAAAAGTTTCAAATTTGAATTATTGCTATTAGCATGCCAATGCTGCAAAATCACCTGGCGGAACAAAACGGATTTTTAAATCTGAATTTAAACTGGGTTGGGGTTTAATCTATCTTGGAAGGGGATGTATTTCCCCCAAAATTATGTCTCCAACTTTGGATGTTCTACTTCAGGGGTGGTCCTGAAATCCAGTCGGGAGTATTGGTTAAAAAATTTATTTGTGCAATAAGTGTTCACTGCAGTGATGGTTAGAACTGGACAATTGTCCCTGAGGCTTGTAGTCCAAATAAAAAAATGCCAGTCCAGAAAAAAGAGAGAAGCACTTTTTCCTCTACCTGTTCCCATTCTCTTCTGCCACCTCCACTTTTTACCACAGGGGTTTCAAATAGACTCGAATAGATAATATATTGTAAATATCAAAAATGTTAAATGGGCAGACAGGAGCTGCAAATCAACCGTCCTGCATTTTTCTAAGATTCAGGCCGATTCTACTAGGTTAGCACAGTCTGGCATTCTACGCGGTGCTGTTCTGAAAAAGCTAAAATTGCATACCTTAATGCACCTCCGAGCAGGTTTTGCAAGTCAAATTTAATGAACAGATACGTTTTAATGGAAAGAGGGGGAATCTTTGACTTCCCCCTTCATTTTAGCTGTCATTAAATATTTCATCAGAAGCTCATTTTTAATTCATAGTGACCCGCTCATCATGAGATATTTAGTCTGGAATTGCTACTTATAAATGGTGGGTGGGTGTTTTCAAGAGGCAAGTGGTTGGTTAATTGAAAAGTTGTGTATGTGCCGTAAATAATTCACGCTGGCCCTGTTTGAGCCAAAGAACCATAGGGCAATTGATAAACACTTAAGTGTGGGTCCTCCGGGGGGGGGCACACCATGTAGATAGACAAATGGAAACTGAAGACGGCTTGTACATTCTGCTTCTCAGTGGTCCCTTGTCCTCTGTTTCTTTCCAATTTGTCCCCCGAAGGAATTTGCCTATACAAAATACCCTCTAGGACTATGGTTTGTAGGAAACCACAATACAGGTAATCCCCGACTTAACAACAGTTCATTTAAGTGACCGATCAAAGTTACAACAGCGCTGGAAAAAAAGTGCCTTAGGACCATTTTTTCACATTTACGACTTTTACGGCATCCCCATGATCATGTTATCAGAATTCAGATGCTAGGCTACGGGTTCGCACTTACGACCGTTGCTGTGTCCAAGGTCACGTGACCCCCTTTTGCAACTTCCTGATGAGCAAAGTCAGCGGGGGAAGACAGATACACTTAACAACCGGGTTACCAACTTATCAACTTGCAGTGTTTCATTTAACGACTGCAGCAAGGAAGGTGGTGAAATGGGGCCAAACTCACTTAACAAAGGTCTCACTTAACAACAGAAATTTGGGGCTCAGTCGTGCTCATACGTGGAGGACTGGGAACCTCCCCTTTTTGCAGGATCCTAGCTTTCAAGAAAGAAGCCCCGATAATTCTCTAAAATCTGATGCCAGCCCTGAAAAAGGGTACAGAGGCAACGCCCGGCTTACCACCACTTCCTTAGCGACCGTACAAAGTTACGACAGCATTGAAGAAAAGGGACTTACGGCCATTGAAAGAATCCTTGAATTTTTGATTCATTTTGATGCCAACGCTCTGCTGTTCTCTCCTCGGCGGCGTTACTCAACCACTCCTAATCCACAGTGCATTCTCTTACTTGGCTCCTGCTCTCCCCCCCCCCCAAAAAAAATTGATTTTTTAAAAAAATCTTGGCCCAGCCAGGAGGAGGCAGAATCATTCCAAGCGAGGGTCTTTCGCCACATTCTCTTCCCTTTGTCTCCATCCGGCGAGTCATAGTGAAATATTTCTGAAACGGGGCCAGGCACAAAAAAAAATCTATCTTGAAAACGAGGTTAACCCAGTTCAGAGATGGCCAGCTGGCAGTGAGTTGGGCAGCTCCAAGCCTCCCCACCCACCTCCCCATCAATTTTACATTATAAGTCTTTTCCCTTCTGATACGCTACCCTCTTTAGCAAGGGGGTTCGTGAAACCATCGTTCAAAGTGGACTCAGAATAATTCCACACTTTGTGTTCCCCAGATCCTGTGTGAAATGTCTTGCTGAGTTTACAGGTGTGTGCGTATTCGCACTTATTCTCCAGTGTTTGATGGACAGGTCCCCGCAAGACCCGTACAGGAGTTAAAGCATTTGCTATTCAAATGCAAAAAAAAAAAAAATTCTCCCTCCAGCATCCCAGCACGTCTGGCAGGCTTTTTTTTTTCCCCCAGAACTGCCATTCAGGCTTGGAACAAATCCGTGAAAACCGAGATGCCGAATTGCTCTTACTTTTTTTGCACTAGATATTATCACCGAGCTGATTCAAATAGGTGGGTTTTTCTCTCTCTCCCCCCACCCTCTTCCCACTTCCAAATTGCACGGAACAATCCCAAGGTAATTGCAGGAGAGGACGTTGCTTCCGCTTGGGAATTTGCAAGCTTCACCTGCCGGTCATCAGGGGTCTGAAGCAAACGTGGGCTATTTTTCGACTTTTTGCAAAGAGGGTTTCTTGCTCCCCCCTGTCCCCCCCCCGCCCCGCCCATCCAAACACCTCCTCTAAAGAGATCCCTGTAAATGTTTGGGGCGAAACCCCTTGCAAATGAAAAATAAAAAAAAAAACCAACGTTATTTTTAAGGGGTTAGGGTTGCCTTAGGTTGGCTGGAGAAAGAACCGGCAGTGTCGGAAAACACCTTCTTTTGTGTGCTGAAATAACCTCGGTGGGCCCTGCGAGATTAATTTCTTAATCGGGCCCTCTCAAATAGATCAAAGGAGGATTTCTAAACGGGCTGGAAAAATGAAAAGGAAAGGAACCTGAGCTGCTTCTGAAGCCGAGTCGGAGGTGTTGTTCCACTACTTAGGAGTTTCCTCCCCTCTTCTCAGCCCTCCCCACCCCCACCCCGAGTTTTCCTGCCAGGAATCAAAATGAATTTTTTAAAAAAATGATCTGGAACCTCACTTTTTTCATGGCTTTTTACACACAAGACATGAGGTCAGCCCAAATTGGGGGGGGGGGCTTTGAACCAAGTGGGCTTTCGTCCCTGAGGCTGATTTGGAGAAGCTGAAACTTTTTAGCACCGACGTTAAATGAATTTGGCCTCCTTTCCTGACGTCTCTTGCCACCCTTGTTAAGTGAATCGCTGCAGGTATTAAGTTAATCGCCCGGTTGTTAAGTGAATCTGACTTTGCCCGAAGGGGGGCAAAAGGGGATCGCGTGACCCCCGGGACGCTGCGACCATCATCAATACGAGTCAGTTGCCAAGCGTCTGAATTTTGATCATGTCCCCGTGAGAATGCTGCCCCGGTCATAAGTCTGAAAAACAGTCGTAAGTCCCTTTTTTGTAGTGCCGTTTTAACTTCAAATGGTCACTAAATGAATTACGATAAGCCGAGGATTACTTATAATCAATTGCCCGTTGATTCATCTCTTCCTTTTCTTAGTCTGACAAGGAGCTTTGCCCACCATCCCTCCTTTCACCCTCACAACCATCCTGCCAGGTAGGCCAGGGTGAGAAAAAAAATAACGCCAGAGCTAGCATGCTAGGTGCTAAATTTCTGGCCTAAATCCATTGTGGAAATGTTGCTTTATAATCAGAGCCATGCTTAAGTGTTGTGCGGCACCTTGCTTGCTTTAATAATCGTTAGCTCAGCGCTTTGCTCCCCCCCCTATAGACACACACACACAAACACACACTCATGCAACAGACACACAGCTTGACACACACACACACACGCACACAAATTCTGCAGAGCTAGGAGCTAAAAGTTCTGTCTTAAGTCCTCCCTGCCACCGCCCAGCCAGGTAAGACCACTGGCTTTATCTTCCCTCCCACCACGGAGGGTCTCTTGGCCTCAACCCTGACCTCGGGAAGACCACCCACCTGCCGGAGCGTCTCCCACCCCCCTCTTTTAATTGTTCCCCTTTGTGCAGAGAAAGGAGCGCATTCCCCCTCTTCCAAAGTGCCCATTTTCCACAAATAGGTTTCTGTTCAGACAAGCCTGGGGCCTTTGTGTCTGCAGACACTGCAGGAGTCCCTCCGAGAGGAGGGGGTCAGACACACACCGGGACGGGAGATAACAGCCCAAGGTGTACAAGACATCCCCCGAGGGCGTCTTGACTCAGACGCCCCAGATTGGGCTCTTAAGAAGAAAGTCACAAAATATTACCTGTGGCGGCAGCCTTCCGATTCTTAAAGGTAGAAAGCCGAGATGTATTTATTATTATTATTATTATTTTTTAAAAAAGAAAGCCTGCTCGGCGCTTCCATCTGTCATAAATTCCCCCGCAGGGCTTAAGCGTGGGGATGCATATGTTCATTCCAGATGTTGCAAGCTCAGGATACTCGTTTGTGCCAGATCTTGCTTTTAAAAAATAACAAAAAAACCACTTTTGGATCCTGGAACTTCGTCCTCGCAGATTTGAAGCTGAGTCACATCTGGAAAAGGCCAGACTAGCAGCTGGCCTCGGCAAGGAGCTTCTCGGCCAGGCTTTTTCAAATCGGGCGTCTTTGCAGACGTGTCGGAGCTCCCATCGGCTGGGGATGATGGGAGTTACAGTGCAATAGATTTGGGATAGGTGACTACTTTGGAGCGTGTTTTTTGTTGTTTTTTTTTAAAAATCAGTCTTTAAAACTAGGACACAAAATGGGTGAGGATTTTTCCTTCGCTCGCGGTTTCCTCCTTTGGACAGGTTGGTTCACGCCAAGGCCCAAAGAATGCGCTTCTCCTCCGCGCAGGAGCCCTGTTTAAAATAAGTCATTGTTTTCTGCTTTCCTACTTCCTGAAAGAGGAGAGCGTCGAAGGAAGAGCCTCCGAAAGATACGGGGAAAGGAAGAATGTGATCATACGAAATTAATACGAAACTTTCTCCTCCTAATTCCTATAAGAGGCTCTTCCTGTTTACTGTCGAGATCAAAGAACGCCCAGGTTCTGTACAAGACCCGTCCCAGACAGTGTCTATTTTCCCAAAACAAGGACCACCTTCCTTCCTTCCAGGATCCAGGACCCTTCCAACTGTCCCAAAGCTGCTTTCTTGGTCTTTTTCCTTGAGAACATTTCATTTCTCATCCAGGAAGCTTCTTCAGTTCTGAAAAAGCTTCTTGGAAGAGAAGTGAAACGTTTTCAACGGAAAAAGCCAAGGAAGCCCGTTCTCTTCTGGAAAAGCACCTTTGGGACAACCATGACCTGGATGATGGAGAATCTCCAAGGACATTTAACCCTCCAGCCGTGGTCCTTTCCTCAACTTGTTCACTATATGAAAGACTTTCTCCTCGGATCCAGCTTGAAGAGATGCGTGGCCTTCATCAACCCTCACCATAACCCTCACCCTTCAGTGTTGACTTTAGCTAGCTTTGTCCAACTAAACGCTTTTGTGCTTTTTTCAGCTGGCTGGTTTTGTTACAGGTGGTCCTCGACTTTAACGAATACAGCATCGGGTTTCCGTTGCTAAGCGAGACCGTTGTTTAGCGAGGTTGGCCCCGTTTGACGACCTTTTTCACCACATTTGCCAAGCAAATTGCTGCAGTTGTTAACACGGTTGTTAAGCGGATCCGGCTTCCCCATGGACCTTGCTTGTCAGAAGGTCACAAAAGGGGATCACGCGACCCTCATAAATATGAGTCGGTTGCCAAGCATCCGAATTTCGATCACCCAAACATGGGGACGTTGCAGTGATCTTAAGTCATAAGTCTCTTTCTTCAGAGCTGATGCACTAAGCCAGGGGTAGGCAACCTTGGCTCTTTTATGACTCTTGGACTTCAACTCCATGCTGGCTCAGGAATTCTGGGAGTTGAAGTCCATGAGTCATAAAAGAGCCAAGGTTGCCTACCCCTGCAGTAAGCGAATGATCGTAAGTCAAGGACTATCTGTGCTCAGGGTTGAGCAGAAGAACGGTTGACCTTTGAAGGAAATAGCTCAAATGGCCCGCAGATTTGACTTCTTTCGTCGAAGAGGTGTGCTTGCCTTCGAAGAACTACACCTCCATGCAACTAGACAACCCAAGTCACCCAGCAGGAATTACTCCACTTTGCCTAAATTAACTGGGAGTAACCTGATCTCCTTCTAAGTTTTCAGGTAGTTTCAGCTTACCTACTCCGCAGTTCGGCATCCCTGTACGTAAGGAGTATATTAATTCTCCTTGCCAGGCGCCAAAGTCTTCTTCTCACTTCTCAACTTGGCTGGTCCCCAGGAACGGACAATGACAATGAATTTTAAGTACTAACTCCAGCCCCAGAGCTAATCAATAATGTAAAAAAACGCGCATGTTGTTTTGATTTTTTGTTTGTCTCCAAGTGTTACCCTATTCCCTCGAGAGGGATACGTTGCTAACTATGCAACAGCTGCATTTTACGATCCAGCTCACTCTTGTGCAGTTAAAACAGAAGTTTTTCATGGTGGAATCATGCTGGAATTGGCTTTTTTTTCCAGTCAGTTTGAGTTGAGAATGCCAAGTTATGTGTTTTGGATGCCCCCTGCGACGGTTCCCTGCGTCGTTCCTGGTTGGACCACCTACTTTAGATTAACGGAGAACCCAAAGCTGAGACTTTATTCATTTTTCCTGATTAATATAATCACTGTTTTAATCAGACTGTCAGGAAATGATATTAAAGCAGTCATCATGAGAACGACAAGGACATTCCTACCAATTAGAGAGCCCCAGGTGTGCTGTATTTTCCGGAGGGAGATCCCTGGGCTCCAAGAGTCGTGCGGGTGATCACATTCCCCCAAAACAGGCAGGCAGCTCCACATTATAAAGGGTGTGAAGCAAGGATCGAAAACGATAGCAGTGACATACAACTTCCGCTTAGCTGCCAGGTTTAGTTGCTGTTGAAAAGGCCCTGGATGTTCCCATCTGAATTCATTGGTCCCCTTCTAAATCCACCAAGGCCATCGCCAATTTTAGGACGCAAAAGTGGTTTTTTGGGTCACCGAAGTACATCTTTCCTGTTCATCTCTCCCCGGTCTGTTTCCACTGGTTGAGGCAGGAGGGGAAGGAGAAATTTCCTGACTGTGAGAACGATTAATCAGTGGAACGACTTGCCTCCAGAAGTTGTGGATGCTCCGACACTGGAGGTTTTCAAGAAGAGATTGGACATTTGCCTGAGATGGTTATAGGCTCCCCCTACTTGAGCAAGAATTGGGACTAGAAGACCTGGAAGGCCTCTTCTGAAACCAAAGCCAGATAAGCAGCCAGGAAGCCTAGGACATTTTGCTTATGTAAAGGTGCGAGCGGGCCCGTCTTCAAATTATGAGCCCAAATTTAAGAGAGAGTAACCCTGAGCCTCTTCCGTAGCATTCAGAAGCCTTCTAGATACAACTCTACTTAGGGTGTGCCTCCTTTTTTTAATACTTAAGCCATGCCAATCATAGGGCAACTGATTTTCCAAACCACGATTCCTCAACGTGAGCAGATGCTAACCTAAAAATCTAGGCTTAACATCCTGGGAGGTCAAGGCTTAACCCCCCTCAATACTAGAATTAGGCTTCTAATCTTAAGTCTAGATTCAGCAGCAACTTCCAGCTGGACAGCTCCGTTTGAAGAAACCATTTCCAGAACTTCAGCCCTGCCTAAAAAGCCTCATCTGCCCATTTCATAATCAAAGCAGTACTGAATAAGCCAGGTTGAAGAGAAGGCAGGCCGTCCTTGACTTAACAGCCATTTGTTTAGTGACCATTCGAAGTTACAACGGCACTGAAAAAAGTGAATTATGACCACTTTTCACACTTACAACCCATTGCAGCATCCCCAGGGTCAGGTGATCAGAATCCAGACACTTGGTGACTGATTTATATTTATGATGGGTTGCTGTGTCCTAGGGGGGGGGAGCCAGTTTCGCTTAACGACCGTGGCACGAAAGGTGGTAAAATTGGGCAAAGCACATTTAACCCCTGTCTCATTTAGCCACAGAAATTTCGGGGTCAGCTGTGGTCATAAGTTGAGGATTAACTTTTTCTAAGAGGGAAGGCCAACCAACCTGAAGAGGGGAAAAACTGAATCCTGACTTTAATCCTGATGATGATGATGATGATGATGATGATGATTTCTTGGATTGATTTAATCCTTGAGCATCTTCGGAGGCGAGCCAATAAGATGCCCTCTCAGCGCATTTAACGGAATGCAGACATTGAGTAGGAACTGTTAAAATAAGGTACTTGGAAACACGAGAAAACTCTCCGTCTTACTCATCCATGAACATGAATTCGAACAGACCCCATTCCCTGAGATCAACTTAAAGAGAAATGTGCACGGAAGATTGTGGCTCTCCCCTCATCACCTCTGAGTTGAATTGTTTCTAGGTGTGACCTGTACACCTAGAGAGGGTTGTTCAAGAGTCGGGTCAGGCTACCGATAAACGAAGAGACTGCAAAGAGCAGATAACGTTCAGATAACCTTTATTAAGCGAAGGAAGTTGCACGATATTTTAACTATCCAAAGCCGAAAATAAATAGTGGGGAGCAAAATGCTTTGTTGTTTCAAAAGTTATAATTTAAGGATGAGGTCTAATTTGCTGGCAAAACAATGGAGGGTAACATTCTGAGCACGATACCTACTTTGGGGTAGATTTATTCTCCGTTGCGTTGTGCTTGTGTCTAGTTGTACGTCCCAGATGATCACAACGCAACCTCTGGGAGAGCAATTAACAAGCAAGTCTTTGAAGGTCTAATAACTGGAGTGCTGAGGATCCTGGCTGTGGTGTTTGGCTCTCTGATGTCCGACGTACCTAACGCCAATAACCAAATTTGCGCGACAAAATTGATTCAAGAAATGAAAAACAAGACCTCCCAAGCTGAAGTTTTTAACAATAGGATACAAGACCTTATCAGGTAAGAGTCCGATCAGATGTTTTAATTTTCCAACCTTGATTCTGCCATCCAGAAAGGTTGGGACTACAGTGTCCAGAATTCCACTGGTCATCCTGTTTTTGCATTCTTGAGTGGTTGCCCCAACTCTTTTGGAAAGGGCCACTGTTTTAAAGGTCTTTTAATCCCGCCTTTGCTGTTTTTATAAGTAACTCAAGGTGGCGAACATACCTAATACTCCTTCCTTTTCCTGTTTTCCCCTGTGAGGTGGGTTGGGCTGAGCGAGAAGAACTGGCCCAAGGTCACCCAGCCAGCTTTTGTCCCTAAGGCAGAACTAGAACTCTCAGTCTCCTGCTTTCTAGCCCTGTGCCTTCACCCTTAGAGCACACTGATTCTCTTAAACTAGATTACTGTAGATATGTTTGTATGCACACGTGGGAATGAATGAATGAATGAATGAATGAATGAATGAATGAATGAATGAGAGCCAGTGGTAATTATTAAAATGCTAGACTTAAGGGACTTCTCCTTAAGTCAGGGGAAGTGACTGGGTGACTTTTGGGCCAGTTGCCTTCTTTCACTGAGAATTTGAAAAGCTTCTGTCTATCAGCGTTGTTTGGACCAGCATGGTTGATTGCCTTGCTAAGCTTGTAAGCCGCCCTGAGTCTTCGGAGAAGGGCGGGATATAAATGGAATTTAAATAAATAAATAAATAAATAAATAAATAAAGGCAGGCCTTCATCTAGCAATGGATTGATTTGGGATGATGATGAAGAAGAAGGAAGAGGAGGAGGAGGAGGAGATGAAGAAGAAGGGGATGGGGATGATGTTGGTGGTGGGGATGATTTTTGAATGGATCAAAATTGATGCATAGAACAAGAATGCAGCCTGCGTTGATAGCATCTATTTGTTTCCCTTTTTTCCCCCCCATTCCCCTCTCTCCCTCTGCTAGCTACATGGTGAACATTGGATTAATAGAGAAGCTGAATTGCTGCTTTCTCTCCATCCAAGGCCCAATTGACGAAACGCCCAAAACGGCGGCTTTCTTGCAGAATTCCACCGCGGCCTTGCACGGGATGTGTCAGCTGTGCTTCACCGTCAACGGCAGGCAAGTGTGGCGCTGTCGTTTTCACGGCCACTTCATCGCAGAGGATGCCCCTTTTTTGCAAGCGCCAGTCTCCCGGCCCCTAGCCCTGAAACCCGACCCCTTAAGCCACTGTAGAAATATTTGCCTTGAAAGGTATGTCTGGAATGAAAGGTTAGAAGAGAACTCCTGGGCGTGTGTGTCTCTGCCCCAGGCATCCTGACCAAACCATGGGGAACAAAGACCCCCAGGCCAGCGTTTGGAAACCTTGGCAAGCTTTAACTTCAACTCCCAGAATTCCCCAGCCAGCCTCAGAATGACTGAAGTCAGAAGGCGTCTGGGAAGGTCACGAACGGTGATCAGGATGTGACCCTGGGATTTTGCAACCATTCTCAGTACATGCCGGCGCCTGAATTTTAGTCATACAAATGCTGCAACAGTCACATGTGCGAGGACCTGCTGTAAGTCTCTTCAAGCAGGTTGCAAGCCGAGGTTGTAAATGTCCCAGGGAGAACCATGCCTAAGCATGTGTCTCTCCACCTCAGCAACTTTTAAGATGTGGACATCAACTCCCAGAAATTGTGGACTGCAACTCCCAGAATTGAGATGGCATGCTAGCTGGGGGATTCTGGGAGTTGAAGTCCACCCATTTCCAAATGGCTGAGGTGGAGAAACACGGCTCTAAGCTCATTGGAACAATTATAAGATATCTCCATCCATCCATCCATCCATCCATATGTGGATCCGCAAAATAAGTCTCGCCCTTCAAAAACGTCATTCCTGCTCCTCTTCCACGTATGCTTTTAAGCCTTCTTAATTCTTTTAACTCCAAGCACCCACCGGATGCTGAAAGAATAAATCAGAATTTTGGCTGTCTCCACGTGCAACGGTGTTGAGAGCCTTCCAGAAGACTTTTTGGAGCTTCTCACCATTTCTCATTAGCCCCCGGGTTGCTAAACTTGCATCCCCTTCAGAAACCCGTTTCCCAAATCTCCGTGAAGTTAAAAGAGTTTCGTTTCTTATTACGGGAAAAAAAATATATGTGATGAATTATACAAGGCAGGCCAGCCCTGGCGGCTTACAATTTCTTCCTCAGCCCGGCCTAAGGATGGATGAAGTCGGAACATTCCGAAATGGTTTCACAATCCAGTCTGATAACACTTTTGTGATGATGCCTATAAAATAGGCTGCCGGTAAATGACAGGTCCTTGGAAAGTGGGGAGGGGGCAGAAAAGTCTCACCTCACTGATCAGGGGCTTAGGAAGCACTCGCATACCTACAGGCTGAGCCCCTGCCAGGAACAGTGTTGGAAAGGTCAGGTCAAAAGGATAGCGAGGGATATGGGCTTCTTTGTGTCGCATTTTATTGCAGTAATTAAGTTAATGTCTGGTTTGTCTGCTTGGTGGCCAATAAAAGGGAAGGAGCGGCTGGGGATTGGGTGCTGCTGCCTGCTGCTGGCAAAGAGCCGCATTCAGCCCTTGCTGCAAACTGCCGGCTGCGGAAATCCAGGGTGGTCCTCAATTTACAACAGTTTGTTTAGCGACTGCTCAAAGTTACAACGGCACTGGGGGAAAAAGGGACTTAGGACCGTTTTTCACACGTAGCAGCGCTTTGAACAGTCACTAAATGGGGGACTACCTGCATTGTGAGCATAGCTGACCTACAGCTAGTCCTCAAATTACGACCGGTTGCTTAGCAACCACTCAAACTTAGAACAGACTTCCCCATTGGTACTTAGGACCTTGTTCTGAAATTCTGACTGGTGCCCCCTCCCCCTCTGGTCACATGACTCTACACACACACACACACACACACACACACACACTTACTTCGCTTATTTACTAAAATTGCCTTTTGCGGAGGGGTGTAGAAAGCCATCGTTTTTCCCTTGTTTCCAAAGCCCAAACATCTGTTTTGGCAAATTTTCTCCGAAGCGCTGTTGAACTAGAACTCCCAGCAAGCCTTACTCTTGCTTGCGACGGCTGGAATTCTAGCGCAGAAACATCCGGCTGGCATGTCTTCATTCAGCTTTGGACCTTCTTGCCTCTCTGTTGTGTTTTTGAGACAGAAGCTTGAGCATCACCAACAGCCGAGCTCGGATAGCGAGATGGAGCGGTGCAGTCAATTTAATAAATAAGTAACGGATGGATCTTGCGCTCTTTCCTTTGGCAGGTCCGGAAGCATCTTTGCCGAGACCCACTCGGATCCCACTGGGCTGACGGCGGCTTTCAAGGCGACGGATCTGGTGGGCGTTTTGCACATGCTCTACTGCGTTCTCTTCCACGGCACCTTCGTGGAGCTGAGCGCGGCCAGTCCCAAGGAGAGCTTCGCGGCCAGCACCCTGCAGGTCGCTCTCCAGAGTTTGCGCTTCTTCAACAGCTTTGCTCTGCTGGATCTGTCCGCTTTCCAGGTAGGGCTTGTCCGGAAGTCACAAGCTGCCGCTTGGCTGCTCTTCTCTGTTTGTGCACGTGTGACAGTTCTGCACTGCCTCTTCTAACTGATTGGCAAAGCGTGGCCCGCTCTGGTTCTTGAGAACCACCACAGCTAGCCGGGGTTTTTCTCTGAGCTGCACAACTTCCTCATTTCCACAAACCTCGGCCACGATCTGAATCAAGTTGGGCTCTGGGGAAAAAAAAAAAGTTGCAAAATCAGATCCGGTCACGCGGTGACCCACTTTATGATCATTGTTGCTAACGACCTTAATCTCCGTGTTCCCTTAAGAGTGGTAAGTCAAGGTCCCAAGAAATTCAGAAGAGTTGCTTTCTTAAAAGCCATTTGATTTTCAGTTTGCAAGAATCCTCTCTTCTTTTTCTCTCTCCGGAGGCCCCGATCCAGCTGGACGTTTTATTTTCACTGAATAAAAGAGCATCTGCATTTCTTCAAATTCAGCAGTCGATCGCTTTCCCCTCTTTGGGGTTTTTTTTTGTTTTTTAATTTGTTTAAAAAGTGTTGGTCGTGCATTTACGGTCCGAAATGCTCAAGCAGGAAAAAAATTAGGCAACGGGGAAAGAATATTTCAGTGGCAAGGGTTGTTTCTCAGGATGTCATCCATTTATCTCGAGCATCTAAACAGCGGGAAGGCGTCAGGAAGAAGCAGTGGCAGGATACTGAACCGCCGTGAAAAGGGGTTGTAGAGGGGATGTGCAGTTCCTCAGCGAAGGGGGGGGGAAACAAACCAGAATGTTAATGTTTATATACAATCTTTGGTGCCCTGAGGCCACTTGTTATCGGAGGGAGGCTATAAACACAGACCACTTCTCTTGGGAAAAAGAAAATGGCCAAGAAAATGTTGGCACATCATCTCCAGTAGTAAATGATCAGGGAGGGGCAGAGGGCATCGCATTCCTCTCCCCCCCACCACTCTTAGGGGCATCGTGGCACGACTATGCCCAAGTCTTTCACTAGATTTCAGTTGGGCTTGGACAGCTTTGTGGCATCTTGGAGGCATCTAGCCAAAAGTGAGTGTAAACTATGAAGAGAGTCTCTTCTGGCCTGGCTTGTAAGCTAAACAGATGACAGAAAAGGTAAAAAAGAGGAAGAGGGATGAGGAAAACCATGCCAACTTAAGACACCCCTACTAGGAAGAAAAGTCAGACTGATGAGACAGGAAAGTTTGAGAACTTCCACCACCTCCTTCTCTTCTCCTTCTTCTCCTTCTCCTTCTCCTTCTCCTCTTCCTCCTCCTCCTCCTCCTCCTTCTCCTCCTCTTCCTCCTCCTCCTGCCAGTAAGTACAGTAGGAATCAAATGACTTGCCATCCCCAGGCCCAAGATGAATTTGGGGCTAGCCTTAGTCCGCTCGTCTCCATACGATTTTAGCCCGTCGCCCACCAAACTAAACAACCCAGAGCCAACCCTCTGCGCCCAGTGGCTCTTTTCCCACCGAGAGGCTGCTTCTCCCTCCAAGTGGGCAGGCTTTGATGTCCCTGCCTCCTGCCTCCCTTCTCCCCTCTGACCCCACATCGCTTTTTCTGGCTGACATGTTTATTAAATAGAGCCTCCGGGCTGCACCGATAAAGCCGCCTTATCCCGAATCCCTCTGCCGTAACCTGCCTGCCCGTTTTTTCCTCCTCCCACATCCAACACACATTAAACTCCTCAGCTAGCCAGGATTTTTTTGCCTTTGCTTATAACTTGCCAAACAATGAGATTTTAAAGGGTTGCTCTTTGCAAGTGGGCGATCGAGGCGGGGAGGGGGGGGAAATACATTTGGAGTCGTGCAAACGGAGGCAGAACGGGCTTGCACTCCCTGTCCTTGCAAACTTCTGGAGAGAGAAAAGACGGTCCGGGCAAGTTTACAGAGGCAGTTGCAGCCCATCCGTCAAGCTGCGTTCAAGCCATGGTGGCTGGGAGGTTGTGTCAGCCTGTACACTTGACTTGATTGGGCGTTGAAAAGCAGCCAGGCCAATAACCTAGCTATGGAGACATAGCCGGGTCTCAAAGACCAGGGACGGACCAATTGCACAGAGTGTTCAAAGCTATCAAGTAGTAGGAACCCAGCTTCGGTGGTAGAGTCTGTCGGTATAATGAGCTGATAGGAACTGCAAGCAAGAGTAATGCGCTCTAGTTTCATGGAGTCAATCCTTGCCACCAAGGGATTTGAAATTGCTCATAGCGGGACCTTCCCAAGAAGGGGAAAAGAGACAAGGGCAGGAGTAAACCCCAGCGTATTTGAGTTGCATCTATTTGGGTTTCATTAAAACAAGCCAGAGTTGCCTGGATGAGAACATCAATTGATCTTGGCTTGTGTTCAGCGCACACATACACATTGTCTGTTTAGTATCTGAAATTCAACACACTTTTTGTCCTTGATTACTGATTTTTTTTCCCCACGGGAAAATAGCTTTGGGAATGACGCCTCTTCCAATAGTAATAAATGGCTTTGATTAAGCTGTGGGGTAGGAAGCTCTTTTATAATCTGTGGGTAGATTTTCAATCAAGCCATCTGAGTGACTTGACTTGACTTGACTTGTCTTGACTTGACCTGACTTGGCTTGTCTTCACTTGACTTGACTTGGTTTGACTTGGACTTGGATTTGACAGGATTCTTTTCTATTTCTTGATTTTACAGATTCTTAATTTGGGAATCCAATGCCACCTGAAATACCAAGTCCTCTTGCTATTGGCAAGATCCTCCCCAATTGCCCACACCATCCATAACATCTTTTGGGGGGCACATTAGGTGGAAATCCCCCCAAAATGGAGAGTAGGCCCCAAACAGGCTTAACCTATTTTAAAAAAACAAGACTTCACACCAATCCTTGGACTCAGCCGGATGTTTGTAGAAGATGCCTCTTAAGATTTCTCTCCTTTCCCTCCAGTCTGTGGTTGGCGCTGAAGGTCTCTCCCTGGCATTTCGGCACATCATCAGCTCCCTGCTCTGGCACTGTTCCCACCACACCTGCGAAGTGCTGCTTCACGAAGTCATTGTCTGTGTGGGCTACTTCACTGTCAACCATCCAGACAACCAGGTATGGAGGCCTGCTTATAGGTTTTCAGCCCAATGTTTCCCAACCTTGAACATGCGTGGACTTCATCTCCCAGAATTCCTCAGCCGGCATGCAGTTTGACTGAAAACTGGCAATCAATGCCATTTTTTTTTAAAAAAAACAATGTATAATCTGCTCATGTGAGTACAGGACACAATAAATGCAGCCTGGTTGCTGAGCGTCTGAAGTTTGGTCACATGACCATGGGGGGGGGCAGGGACAACTGTCAGAACTGCGAATCCGAGTTGTAAGAAGCCCCCAGGATAGGTCCGTCATCCTGTAACTCGTCGTAAGTTGAGGACTACCTCCACCACTTTTTTGCACCCAGAGCAGATTTAATTTGTCACATTCTGATGAAAAAGAGATTGGTTATATCTGCTATAACCAGCATAACAATCTAGGCACACCCTTGCTCTGATAAAGCCTTTCCGGAATCAGCCGTCCAGGGACGTAAAACGTTGTTTTTACAATCCAACCCGGATGTCCCAAAGATGCTTTTTCCAAAAGGCAAGTGGACTTCCTCAGGTGTTTTTGTTTTTTTCCTTGAAAGCCTGTCACTTCCCATCCGAGAAGCCTCTTCAGCTCCGAAGGGAAGAAGCTTCAGGGATGAGAAGCGAAACGTTTTCAAAGAAGGAAACCACCAAAAATGGCGACCTGGAGGATGGACTGTCGCCACAGACATCCCACCTGGATAGGCAACCATTGGAAATGTTCTGCTCTCCAAGGCCGGGTCACCTCCCCGTAACTCCTGGCCAGGGAACCTCATGATCTGAGCTTTCGTTTATATCGTTTTTGGGGGGGCCCGAAAGAGATTTAGCCTCCTTTTATTCCCTAACTCACAACTGGGGGGTGGGGGGGAAACTACCCCTATGCCACAAAAACCTCCCTCCCTATTCATTAGCCCCTTTCATCACTCATCTGTCAGCTTAACAGGTCCCACGATACTGCGGATGGGCACCAGAGGGAATCCTGGGTAAGAAGAACAAATGCTTCAGCCCCGCTTAGAAACGACACGGCCAATTGAGGGCTTCACAAAAGAGTTGACGTTTCTTAATTAAAACTATTGCTGTTAATTAACAGGCTCCTTGCATCCTGTGCCACTTGGGGACGGGGGGGGCGGTTTCTCCTGCTCTCTGATCTAATTAGTAAACACCGTGGTGGCTGGCAACTTTGGAGCACATTTGCATTTTATATTGGACAGTTGAAGGGGGTCCGATAATTAAATTAACATGAATGACGAATGAATTTGTTTCCTTTGCATCGCCGCATTGGGAATTTCTAAAAAGAGCAAAGAAAGAAAAAAATAACCTTTGCATATTCTTTTTTTTTTTACAATGCACCAGGCATTTGTCTTCCAGTGCTCCAAATTATAACTCGGACAGCATAATATTTAACCAACAGCTTTACAATTTTTGCCCTTTTGTGAACTGAAAACCCCTTCTAGCATGGATGATGTTACCTAGTTGGGTCATGAAGCGTCTTCAATAAAACCACCAAGCTCAGAGAGCACCAAGGACCACACAGTCCATATCCTCCTCCTCCTCCTCCTTCTCCTCTCTGCAAACCCCTCCAGCACTGATGACGTTACCTAGTTGGGCCATGAAACGCCTGCAAGAAAACCAGCAAGCTCAGAGAGCACCAAGGACCACACAGTCCATCTCCTTCTCCTCCTCCTCCTTCTCCTCCTCCTCTCTGCAAACCCCTCCAGCACTGATGACGTTACCTACTTGGGCCAAGAAACGCCTGCAAGAAAACCACCCAAATCAGAGAGCACCAAGGACCCCACCGTTCCACCCTAGGCGCTCCTCTATCGGAATCTGTCCATCTTAGTGACCCATTCAGGTGCTGAGAAGCGCCCCTGATGTTTTGCGGCCCCCGCAGAGCAGAATAGCTCTTGGTGGTTCACCGCCAGAATGTACAGGGTGACCACCGCCACCATATGATGGCAAAAAATAATTCACTTCTACAGATCTCTTCTTTGTTTCCATGTCATTAGCACCTTAAACTCGGCATGAAAAGGCGTCTGTAGAATAATCTTTGCAGGGAAGGGATCTGTCTGCATTTATAACAAGAAGGTCTACAGGGCCTTCTCACTCCCTTACTAAGTCTTCCATCCACCCACCAGCTCTAGACTTACTTACATCTGTTAGTCATAGCTCCATTTGGCTTAAAGCTTGCTTATCTGTTTCCAATGTAGGCTTGTTTATTCTTTTTAATTGGATTAAGATGACAATCTAGGCAACGTTTTAAAAGGTGTCACCGTTACGGTCATTTTGCTAGCTTAGTCCTGACACACACGGGGCCGGTTGTCCTTGAGGTTTGGGATCCTGGGCTGAGCGGCAGTGGTGGATGCGGTCCTTGAACGTTTGCCTTCGATTCCGGTTCTTGCTTTGCGCAAATGCATCTTCCGTACACGTGTAAGAAGGCTTAGAAGACCTCCAAGGTCCCTTCCGACCCAGTTATCCTGTATTCATTTTTAAAATTTCATTTTAAAGCCAAATTGATCACCTTCCAACACTATTTACTCCTTTAAGAGAAAGATTTAGCCTTTAAAAGTCTAGCCAGCTGCATGTCCACCAAATTATAGGGGAGGAAACGTGACAAATATTCCTAGGGGGGGGAAAGAGCTCCTCCTTTCCTCACCCACCCCCCTCCAAAACACGAAGCCTTTCTAGTGTTAAACCTTCGAGAAACAGATGGGTAAAGAGTTTGACCCCCCCTCCCCCTCCCAAGATGACATATCCTTCTGATTAAACGGTTACAACCCCGGATTTGTTTATAGAGTAGCAAAGAAATAATGCAGATCTAATTTGAGAGCCGGAGAAGGTACATTCCAGAGCTCCATCACACCAGGATTTCTTTTTTTATAGAGTTATAAATAACCTCACCCAAATGCGTTTCAGTGGTTAAATGGCCCATTGTGCTAGACGGCAGGGACTCCAAATGATGGGTTCCTGTAATTGTCAGTCAATGCAAGTTATCGCCCCACGGAGCCCCTTATCAGATTCTGAGTGTGGTCTCTCTTTCGGCGTCTCCCAGAACGTTTTAACCCCAGCATTCCTCCAAAGGCGGTTGACCCTACTGGGGGAATGCAGACCCACTGCAGAACACCCATCCAACGCAAACCAGCCCGTTTCTGCTTTTGATTTGATTTTTATGATTTTATTTTTACAGGTAACTCTCGGCTTAACGGCCGCAGTTGAGCCCCAAAATCCTGTCGTTCAGTGAGACATTGGTTATGTCAGGTCTGCCCCATTTTACGACTTTTCTTGCCACGGTCATTAAACGAATCGCTGCAGCCGTTAAGTGAAACTGGCTTCCCCAGTGACCTTGCTTGTCAGAAGGTTGCAAAAAGGGGATCACATGACCCCCAGGACACGGCAACCGTCATAAACATGAGACAGTTGCCAAGGGTCTGGATTTTGGATCATGTGACCACAGGGGATGCTGCCATGATCGTAAACGTGAAAAATGGTCATAAGTTATCAGTGCCGTTGTAACTTTGAACAGTCACTAAATGAGCTGTTTGTAATTTAAGAACTACCTATATTTTTATTTTATATTATTATTATTATTATTATTATTATTATTATTATTATTATTATTATTATTATTATCATTATCATTATTATTATTATTATCATTATCATTATCATTATTATTATATTAAATTTATGTGCTGCCCATCTCGCTGTCCTAGACTCCAGACGGCTTACATCATAAAGCAACAATATGAAACCATTAGAGCATTAAAAGCATTAAATATGAAAAAATGAAAACCTTTAAGAGTTAACAAAAAGTTGGATAAGAATGTTGCTTAAAAGGCAGTCCGCTTTGGCCCCAACAATAACCTTTCATTTCATAGCCGGTAGTTTAATCCTCACCCTCTCTATCGTATTTAGCCAGGATTCAGCCGTGTAGGTTCCATAAAATATCTCTGGAGCTTCTTCCTACAGGTTAGGGCTTTCTTTGCCTGCCCATAGAGCTGAAAAAAACCTAAAGTTCAAATAAGCCTTCCAAGAAAGAAGGAGGAAAGAGGAGAAGCAGAAACGTGATGAAAACAGCAGATGGGAGGTGCCATCAGGGTGGATCAGTCAAGAGTCCTCCAGAAGGTGCCTTCTTCTGAGGTCAGGAAAAAATGGTCTTCTCTGGCAGCAGATCATGGCAGCGCTCCTCACAAGAGTTGCCTTGTTGGACATCCCTCCTTTTGCCCAGTCCTTGATGGAGCCACCTGTTTCACGTGTGGCTTTTCCTACTCTGAATGAGATTTAAACATTGGCTATCCAAGGTTTCATTGCTGTGTATAAGGTGAGGCTTTACGTTTGGTGAACGAGCTAGTGTGATTTTGGAGGTATCGACAAGCAGTAGCTTGAACGTATCTCGCCAAGGTGCCAACTCAACATTGCGCTATCTTAGCCCCCCCGGTTCTGGCACAAAAAGGGTGTGTAAGCCACCAAGCAGAAGTCCCGTAATCCGAGCACAACTCTCACAACCAGCGTTGTGTTTAAGGAACGAAAGAGAGTGTGTAGTAGGGAGAGCTCCACCGAGCTTTTGCAGGTAGTTAAGCTAGCCAGGTGAAAAAAACAAACCTTCCATGTTTTGTTAAAACAGGCAGTGGTGTTAACTAGGAATCTTGCTTTTCATTCAGTAAAATACAAGGCGTAAAATAAGGCTTTATTCCCCAATATCTGCATCTTCCAAGAATTTGGCCTTTTGGTTGCCTTTTCCATTAACTTGGGAGTAGACCTTTTCAAGCACCCTTACAAGCCTTCATTTGTTAAGAAATGTATTATAAACCAAAGATCAAAGCAGCCTGTTGAGTCCACATCTCAACCCCCCTGAAATCAGGCTGGTTTAACTGGAGGTGGGGGGGGATCAAAATTCCTCTTGAAACAGTCTTGTTCTATGCTGCTGCTTAGCATGCAAGTTCTGGAAAAGTTCTTCCAATGATTCTTACAGGATTCTGGAAGGATTCTACAGGAACCCAACATGTGGCCTTATTTTTAATTTCTAAAAATCTCAGACCTGTTTCATCTGCAGTCGTGAGGCTGGCTAGCGTTCCTCATCCGTGAAAGCGGTCAGCAAAATTGTTTTTCAACAGTTTTGTCTTTCCCGAAATGAGGACCAATGGGCAACAGTTTCTAGAACAAATCTTATTTTTCACTCACTCTCAGCCGTGTGGCAAGGAAGCACCCTTGCTTTCTTTTGCTTTGCTTGTTTGTTTTTTATAAGATTGATAGATTTGCCGTCTTCAAACAAAAAAGGCAAGCCCGTTAATAAAAGCATTTTTAAGCGGCTATTTTAAATTCCATTTCCTTGAGTCAGACAAAGAACAATTATTGCACACGTAGAATAACCAACATAGCCCCATATCCCTCGGTTAATGATAATCTTCTCTATCCCAAGGTTAGATGTACGACTTAGTAAAGGATAAGATAGAAATACACATTTTCCTTGTAAGCAGCTTTATTTTTGGAAGATACTCAAAAAAAGAAGCAAAGGTTGGGTTTTCAGAATTAACATTTGTGAACATCGCAAGGTATGCGGCCACATAAGCAGCTTGTTTTGAACGTTTGCTGGGGGTAATTTTAACCACTGAAAAATCTGTAAAAAGGGCTTTTTTCTAAACCCACAACTTTTGTTTTTCATGAAAATAAGAAATGCACACCTCAGCAAGAACAGACCTCGTTGGATGAAGCTGGCTATATTGATTAAAATGTAGCTTCAAGACTTTTAGGACTTCAGTTGCGATCCTGCTTTTTTCGAGGGAGGGGTGTCATTCAAAGCCACAACCCCTGCCTGCCTCGCAGGGAGAGTGGACCCTCCCACAGCCTGTGTATTTAAAATTCCATTTGGATTTAGGAGACTTAAGGGGTTCCTCTTTGTATTCACTGGAAGGTTTTCAATTTCATTTTCGCTATTGAACTAAAAAATGTGAACTATTGCGCTGGTCGATCCGTGCTTGACCCGAACTGCATTATGAACCGAGAATGTGTTCTTAGCGAATTGTTAAAAGTTCTTTGAAACTTGTAAATCCCTGTAATTTATGTTCCTCTGGCCTCTTAACCATTTCTTTCTCTTTCTTTCTCTCTCTCTCTCTCTCTTTTCCTTTTTGACCTTCTGGTTTTAATTTGGAGCGCAGCTTGGCCCTGTTGTGTATACCTGTAAAACGTGCAGTTATTGTTTTTTCCTGAATCGCAACCTTAGAAAAAGCTACTGCCGTCCTCAATTGGAGGAGTTTCCTTGGAGGCGAGAAAGTCCTACGTGGGTCAAACGGTTCTTTTGCCTGTCACCATCCTCCTCCTCCTTATCATTAATTTTATATGGCCATTATCTTCCTGAGTGTCCCTTGAACCTAAGCTGATGTCATCTACCCTTTCTTTATTATGTGGAATTAAATAACTGAAGAATTTTTTCCCTGGAAGAAATCAGTAAGAGCATTGCTTAGCATAACTTCTGCTGTAAAGTTTGCCTTGCCTGACAGCAGCTCCATTTATTTAAACAATCCCATCAAAGGCATTAGTAAAAATCGAGATTTTATTTTATTTTTCAAAAAAAGACCTAATGGGAGGATCTTATTCAGCTGCTGCTCAGAATCCTAACTCTGCTATACGCGTTTCATCGTCTTTTCTGGCTGTTCCAAAAAGCTTGTCGTTAGGAGCAGCTCTTTCCTAAAATCTCTACTTTCCTTAATCTTTCACCACAGTTACTACAACTTTACACGTGTTTTCTCCCTGTCTAAGCTACGTGTAGGTATCAACTGCCCTTTTTTTTTGCCTTTTTCTGTCGTTACTGAAGAATTAAAAAGTTTGCATTTTCAGTAAAATTCTTATTGTGTAGTTTTGCAAGTACAGGAAAAAAGAAGGAAGTAGCTGGATGGAGGGTGCAATCCGAAATCCGTGTTTAAAGTAAAAAAAAAAGTTTCTTGTAGTTTTTCTTAATTAATACAAATGCTTCTTGGCTTCATAACTTGATTTTGCTCCTTTTCCAGGCGACTGGGGAAATCTGTCAGCACAGCCGACTATAACGTGGTGCTCTCTGCATTTTTTAGGTGATTGTGCAATCCGGCCGCCATCCCACCGTCCTGCAGAAGCTGTGCCAGTTGCCTTTCCAGTATTTCAGCGACCCTCGACTGATCAAAATCCTCTTTCCGACACTAATTGCCGCTTGTTACAATAACCCACAAAACAAGATCATCCTGGAGCAAGAAATGAGCTGTGTGCTGTTGGCCACCTTCATTCAGGTAAACCTTGGTTGATGTGAAGTCATCACAGAGAGATTTCTGTCTAAAAAAAAGCCTAGTAATTTTTAATTTGAAAGAGGAAGGAAGGAAGGAAGGAAGGAAGGAAGGAAGGAAGGAAGGAAGGAAGGAGGGGAGGGAGGGAGGAGGGGAGGGGAGGAGGGAGGGAGGGAGGGAGGGAGAAAAGAATGACAAGTTTTCCATTTTTTCCCAAATGAAAGGCTTGTTCATGGTCCAAAGTTTTATCTCGTAAACATTTGCTAAGTATTTTTGGAGAATACTCTTTCAGCTGATGTTTTTTCTTAAAATGTGCCTAGTCCATTCTGCTAAAAATTTGAACAGCTGATACTTTCTAAGATGCAGGTAAACTCCTGAAACAGATACCATGATCCCATTCAACAGGCAGATCTAGTTTTAATGTAATGCAACTGATACCAAAATGTAAATGTTGACACATATTTAAATAGAATGGAGGGTTTATTTTTTTTTTAAATTACAGATATGAACTTTAGATCCTGTTGCCAGTGGCAATAAATATCAGCTATGCTAAATGTTTAGATCAGAAATTCCAGTTTACATAAACAATCATTCTTTTTTATGTGTGTAAGGATGCACATTTTTTTTGGCATTCCAGCAGTCTACTTTAATAATCAGCTTGTACAAAGCAATGTTTATTTATGTGCACATGTCCATGCATAGACATTTAATTGCTCCTATCAACCTTCAGACACGTTCCAAATTTGTAGTGCTTAACCTGTTGCAAATCTGTAAAGTGGTTGAAAGATTTAAACGTTTTTTCCCATTCATTTAAAGCAGTTTCTGCGAGACTTGGCAATATTTATATTCGAGAGTGAAATTGTAAATAAGTACATAAAAATATACTGCAATAGCAGCAAAATACGAAAAACAAGGCTCAGATCATAAAACCGAGAGATCAGATTCATTAAATGAAGAATGGAAGGATGAAATGCATTTTTATGCAGGAAGTTTTCTTCTGCAACTCTTTTGAAAGCACAAAGTAGCAACTGTGAATGATTTTGGCTACTGCAAGTTATAAAAAAACAAAAGCATCGATTGCTTACATGAAAAATGAACTATTGTTTTAACCAGCCTCAGTTAAATCCAGCTTAATTTTAATTAGTGTTGATATCTTTTAAAAAAAAATTGTTAGCATAAACCTCTCCGGTTCTGTAACCCGAAGACAACTTAGCTTCCTCTGGCCTGTCGAACTTGTTTAGTAATCTGATTTCTCTTTAAAATAAATAAATAAATAAAATCTAATAAAATAGTATCAAACAAATAAACAAACAATTAGGCTGCATAAAAAGCTGAGTTTATTTTCTTCTCCCAGATATTGCAAAATGAAAAACAGATTTACACGGATACTTGGATTTCCAGTTGCGTGCTCTAGTGGGGAGACACAATGAGTGCCTTCCCGAGGCCGGCATCCTGTTTCATTTGGGGAGGGGGACAAAGGTCCAATGTGAGAATCTAGCCCTTAGACTGGAAAATAAAATGTTTACCATATGGGGGAATTGGGCCAAGCAGAGAGAATCCGATCAGGTTGCACGTACAGGGATGCAAAAGCACAGAACTCGCTGTCCAAATGCAAGCAAACAGAAAATAATAATAATGACACCCCTTCCAAAAAGAAAAAAAAAGTATTCATTTTTAGAAATGGGGGGGAAGCCTTTTTTTTTTTTTTTAAAGCCAAGTTTACTTGTGCTTCTATGTTTTCCTCCGGCTAAAACCTATCAGAACCGTGGCTCTTTTGACAACCTTTAAATAGGAAAGCCTTGTATTAAAGGAAGCATTTTCTGAGTCGGCTCGCATAGATTTTTGGCTCTTGCTGGGAAATCAAGGCTGTATTGTGTTTCGGAGAAACCTGGACCACATTTGGGCTTTTGTTTCTGTAGGATTCTACACAAGGCTCTAGCCAAACAGACAACCAGCTTTCACAACAAAGGGGTAAGTAATATCCAGGCTATCAAATTAACCGTGGTCTCGTCTTCAAACCTCGCAACGGTGGTGTTTTAGGAAACAGCTCGTGGGAAAACTGGAAGTTCCTGCTGGATCTTGGATTCCTGCGTAAGGTTGACCCAATGCTAAATTACTTTTTTTTTTAAAACCGAGCTTCTTTTAAAAAAGCAGAAAATAGATTCCAAGGTAAGGCAAATCTGGGTGGGGAGGAGGGTTTGAGTGAGACCTCTAGCCCCAAACCCAGCAAAGGATTATCCCAACATAATTCTAAAGTAAGTCTGTGTTCTTCATTTGGCAGAAACATTCTTCGGTTTTCAAGATTACTTGGAGCTGTTAAACAGGTTCCCTCAGCAGACCTGGGAAGACGCCCGGCAGTTTTTCTTGAAGAAAGAGAAAAAAGGATAATTTATTTAATTGTTTTGTTTTGTTTTTCCAAGACGGTTTTTCCCCCTTGTTAAGCAATTTTGGTTGTCTTGAAGATGTCGTTGGAAAGATTCTTCGATCTTGGCAACGCCTATATTGTAGATAAATATACATAGAGAGAGGTATATATATATATTTAAAAAAAGTATCATTTGCACTACTTCGGTCGGAAGACTTGTACATATTTTGAAATCCTGTTTCATGGTTTTGGAAAAACAAAGATTTCTTTTATTAGGAGTGTATATCTTTCTGCAATCTGCCATCTCCAGTTGGCATTATAACTCCCAGCGTTTTCTCACTAATGTGAGTGTTGTAGTTTGATATAACCAGCTGAATGATAGATTGAAGAAAGCCCAGCTGTCCCGCAGGAGGTCAAAAAAGTCAAAATGGCAATTGCAGCCACATAATTTTATATCTGTGGGCCCCATCTTGGCTTATTTGACCACATCCTGCAGAACCCCTTCTCACTCACCTTTGTGGTCCTGTTTTTCTACACAGTAAAATATTTGGCATTTTGTAATGCTGCTAAAACTATCCTCTTAAATCAGTGGGGTTTTGTTTTTTTTTTAAACTTGGCAACTTTAAGAAGTGAGGACTTCAACTCTCGGCTAGCTGAGGAATTCTGGGACTTGAAGTCCACACCTCTTAAAGTTGCCAAGTTTGGGAGAAAAAAACCCCACTGTTCTAAATAGAAACCAACTAATGAATGTTTTCTACATTTGTTCCTTTCATCTCAGTAATATTTTTCCCAGTCTCCTGTTCTAAAGACTTTTTCCTAAAGCAATTTATGTTGTTTGGTTGTCTGGAGGGTTGTTGGGGTTTTTTTCGTACAAACTGTTGGTATCCGAGCTTCCAATGTTTTTGGTTTTTTTAGGAAGCACAACGTTCTCGATGTAGATAATAAGCTACAGGAATTTCAACCCCAGGTGAGAATATTATTTGGGGCACCGGTTCCGGTTCACTTTAAATTTTGTGGGCATGTTGCAAACGTCGGGCATTTTGATAATGGCCGTTTTCCTTCTCTGTAAGTGGTAATTTTCACTAAGTTCATTAAAAAGAAATATTGGAACACGTGAGGTTGGATTGCATTCATGTCATCATCAAGTATCGTCATTCTCAGAAGTCAGCGCTGGAAGTGTGACATGACTCTGTTTTATTTTTCAGATGATTGAGCCTCCAAGCCCTCTTAGATGTTGCTGCTTTAACAAACAGAAGTAGAACAGCTTTGAAACCTTTCTTAAGGTTTCAGGTTCATGCAGAAGCTTAAAGAAACAGAATAACAGAGTTGGAAGGGACCTTGGAGGTCTTCTAGTCCAACCCCTTACTCCAGAAGGAGAGCCTATATCATTCTGGACAAAGGGCTGTCCATTCTCTTCTTAAAAACCTCCAGTGTTGGAACACCCACAATTTCTGCAGGGAAGCCATTCTGTTGATTAATTGTTCTCACTGTCAGGAAATGACAGAAGAACAGAGTTGGAAGGGACCTTGGAGGTCATCTAGTCCAACCCCCTGCTCAGGCAGGAAACCCTATACCATTTCAGACAAATGGCTGTCCAGTCTCTTCTTGAAAACTTCCAATGTTGGAGCATTCACAGCATCTGGAGGCAGGTTGTTCCACTGGTTAATTGTTCCGTCATGAAATTTCTCCTTAGTTCTAGGTTGCTTCTCTCCTTGATTACTTTCCATCCACTGCATCTTGACCTGCCTTCAGGCGCTTTGGAGAATAGGTTGACCCCCTCCTCTTCTTGATGACAGCCCCTCAAATATTGGAGCAATGCTATCATGAACAGCCCAGAGGTGGTATGTCTATGTGTACATATTCTGAATCGCTTTTAGGGTAGGGGTTAAAGTGGTAGACTCTCACCAGGAAGACACACACACACCCTTCTCATCCCACCCTCAGCATCTCCTGTTGGTATAAAAGAAAAATATGAATGCCACCTTGAGTTCTTGAACAAAAAGACAGGATATCGGTGGAGTAAATGAAATACGCCCCTCAGGAGGTATTTCCAGGGATTAAGATAACATGTGGCAGGTCGTCTTACTCCTGATTATCTTCTTCCTCACAGTGATAAGTACAGGAATAGACTCTTTTCTGCCACTGTGAATTCTGTAGTTGGCCTCTGTTTGTGTTCTGTACATCAGTCTCTTCGCGTGAATATTTCTTCTGATCGACATTTGTGAAAGAAAGAAAGGCCTGCAAAAATGGAGTCACTAAATTGAAAGAGTTGGATTGCCACATCTAACGTTTACCCAGAAGGCTTTCTTGGCCAAATAAGTAGGGATTTTTCCTCTCTTCTGGTAGATATCCTACAAGCCCTCCTCCTTCCCAGTCTGCTCACTCCTGGAGAGTTGGACTTGAGCTCCTATAATGATCACGGTAGCGTAGCCAGGGGTGAAAAGGAAGAGGCTGAAGACCAAACATCCGGAAGCATCGTCAGGCTGGAAGAGATGATCTAGAAGCAGTGTTGAGATACGCGTGTCCCATCCTCCAGAGTCAGGAACCAAACCGAAGGAGATGTTTCTCCTGGAGGTCCTTCTGCAAGGTCTACCTAAGGAAAGTCCTACACGGGTTGCTCTCCTGGTCCTCAGAAAGCAAGTATGGCCTTGTAGGGCCCAAATTGGGGTGGATGCTCCATTGGGGATCATTCTCCATCATTTTTCACCTTGCTTCTCTGCTTCATCATTTTTCCCAGAGGAGAAAGCGTGATTTCACACTGACTGGCTCTTCCCTAAGATCAGATAAACCAGCACATTGGGTTGGGGCCGAGACCCCCATATTCTTCTCCAGAAAGACTTTCTCTGCATCTTATAAGGCAGACGGTGGTTGTGAGAGGCCAGTCCCAAACTGGAATAAACCCCCACTGCAAGTGCCAGAGGTCTCAGCCCCCCTACCCCCCCCCCCCCCTCTGGTTGTCAGTCCAAAGATCAGAAACAGCTTATTCTAGTTGCACCTCACGCATAACGCATCCCGTTTCTTCCCTCATTTCATTACTGCTAGCTAAGGAACACTTTGGGTATCCTTGACCCCTGGAAAATACACAGAATGAAGGCTATTGCTAAGCACATTGGTTTGTGCTTAAATTGTAAGCCGCCCTGAGTCTTCGGAGAAGGGCGGGCTATAAATGGGATTAAAATAAAATAAACAAATAAAAATAAAAGTGGAATTTAGAGCTTATATATTTATAAATATTTGCCCCGTGGCTGAAATTTCAGCGAGGCCAGTGCAGAAGTGTGACTCCATAAGGCTTCTGGAGAGGGGGGGGGGTGTCATGGTTTTTCTACTTATCCTTTGCCTCGAAATCTTTTTTGTTAATCTAGAAAGAATGCTACCCCCACCGAAATATTGGGATTTCCCCCCCCCAAGTGAAAATAGGGTTGCCTAGGAGAAAAACTGATGCAGGAGAAGCTAAGCTGGATCCCCTAAAGCAGCGTTTCCCAACCTTAGGAACTTGAAGATGCGTGGACTTCAATTCCCAGAATTCCCCAGCCAGCATAGCTGGCTGGGGAATTCTGGGAGTTGAAGTCCACACATCTTCAAGTTCCTAAGGTTGGGAAACGCTGCCCTAAAGCAGGGGTCTCCCAACTTTGGCAACTTTCAGCCTTGCGGACATGGCTGGCTGGGGGATTCTGGGAGTTGAAGTCCACCGGGCTTGCTTAAAGTTGGAGAGCCTTGCCTAAAGTCCTATTCAGAGCTTCTAACCTGGCAAGCAAGGTGGGTTTTTTTGCCAGGAAAAGAGGGGCTCCCCTTTTCAGGGGAGCCGCCAGCCTCCCCCACCGGCATTGTGCCCCTGGAGAGGGGGTGGCTGAGAGACCCTGGGGCTATTCCTGCCTTGGACCCCCCCCCAACTCCACGCCCTGGCAGATCACCCCCCAGACCCCTGGCCAGGCTGAGGCTGCGGGGGAATCTCCTCCTCCGCCGGTGGGAGTCGGGTCAATCCCCGGATCCGGGGGGGTGGGGACCCCCGTCTTCCCCCTCCGCGGTCTGGCTGGGAGAGGCGATGCCAGAGCCGATAAGCCGCCGCCGCCGCCGTCTAGACGGGCGAATTAATCAAGGATCGCGCTCTCCGGGGATTGCGCTGCCCTCGCTCCCCGCCGGCGCCGCAGCGCCTTTTCCCTGCGGAACTCCCGGCTACGAGAGGAAAGGGGGAGGGAGGGAGGGGCCTGGACCCCCGCTGGGTCTGTGGAAGCCCCCCTCAGCCCGACCCAGTCTATCCGGAGACCCTGGGCCAGGAGTAGGAGAATCGACATCAGTCAGAATAAAACTATGCCTGAAATGGTATAGGGTTTCCTGCCTGAGCAGGGGGTTGGACTAGATGACCTCCAAGGTCCCTTCCAACTTTATATATTATTATTATTATTATTATTATTATTATTATTATTATTATTATTATTATTATTATTATTATTATTATTTATTATTATTAATTATTATTATTATTATTATTATTATTAATTATTATTATTATTATTATTATTATTATTATTATTATAGAACTGGAAGGGACCTTGGAGGTCTTCTAGTCCAGCCCCCTGCTCAAGCAGGCGTCCCTGCTTTGGGGCATCCTAGAAAGGCGCGCGTCCGTCTGTCTGTGAGTGTGTGTTTTTTTGGGGGGGGGGTCGGCACATCGCGACACCTGCCCGGGGGGAGGGGCGTCCTGCAGAGGCATCTCTAGAGAGCCATCAAGATCCTACATTGTTCTCGCCATCCATTTCGCCTCCGGCTTAAAGCATCTCCCGTGAAACCAGATCTTTCCCTCCCTCCCCCCCCCTCCGGGAGGGGGGTCGCGGAGAAGGGAGGGGGCGAGGGAGGATCCCGGCCGGAGGGGGGGGGGAGGGCAGTCGGCTTCACTTCGGCTACTAATTGAGAGCAATTTGCTCCGCCGATTCCGTGCGAGGTGATTAAGGGGGATGAGCTGATGACATCCATCCGTCCGTCGCCCCCCTCCTCCCCCCCCCTCAGAAGACAAGGCTGTCGGAAGGACACGTGAACTTCGCCCGGGAAGGGTCCCCCCACAACGCTTCTCTGTCTGCAAACAGACACCCCCAACCAGGAAGGAAGCTGCAGCGCCCGGCATCCAATTCCCAAGAACTCTGCCAGTTTTAAATGCATTTAAAAGGGGGGGGTTGCACCCCTGCTGAGCCCCGAACCTTGTCCTGGGAAGCCAAGCCGCCCAGAAGGGTCGTGGCTGACCATTTCCAGGCTGCTGCCAAGAAACTAACCGCCTGAAACCCTGAGGAGGCCACTCAAGTACTGGTTTGGTTATTCTTAGGACAGGGCACCACCAGAAAATCCCAGATTGGTAAGGGAGAAGGGAAAGTTGGTGCTGACCAGCCGGGAGCAGTTTTTGGGGCAGCCTGCTTTTAGCTAGAGGTTACAAGTGTCAGACAACAACACCTGACAGTCAGATGCACGGAGGAAGGAAGGAAGGAAGGAAGGAAGGAAGGAAGGAAGGAAGGAAGGAAGGAAGGAAGGAAGGAAGGAAGGAAGGAAGGAGAGGGAGGGAGGGAGGAAGGAAGGGAGGAAGGAAGGAAGGAAGGAAGGAAGGAAGGAAGGAAGGAAGGAAGGAGAGGGAGGGAGGGAGGGAGGAAGGAAGGAAGGAAGGAAGGAAGGAAGGAAGGAAAAGTTTTCCATTTTTTGGAAGAGATGACAGAGAGATGGAAGAGATGACAGAGGTCCCAATGCAGAAGTTAAAAAAAAATCATGAGTGACTGAAGCGCATACCCCCACACACACCTCAATCAAATCATGATTCAAGGATCTGGGCATTTGATTTGCAAATAAATAAATAAATTGCGATGAACACATAATTTGGCCTCCTAATCCGATTGGCAAATGCACAAATCATTAGTGATGTTGTAGTCACACTATGGAGCCATTGTGTTGATTTTGCGGGAAATCTCCCCGTTTTCAGAGAAACGTCCAATTTGAAAAAAGAGCGCTGATACTTGAACATAAAGAATTACAAGATATTTTTCTGTTCATCCAGAGAAGGCCAGTCTGCTCCTGGCCAGATCAAATCCCAGCTCTTGAAAACTTTTTGTCGGAATTTGGGCTATTCTTGCATCCATGAAGAAAGCTGGTGAAGTCTTGTAAATTCTCCCTTGCCCAATAGCCAAATTATACATTTTATGGAACCGTTCTTGATATAGATTTGTACTTTTTTTTTTTTTTGAGGGAGTGACTAAGTGAGACAGAGGCACCTTTAAAAATGAAGTGAAGCTAGAAAAAATATCAAATAAATAATAAGAGCTACAAGAAATAACGGAATGTTCGCGATCTGCAAATTGAAGTTGAACAATTGCGGAGCAAGAAATTAATGGTTGTATCAATAGTAATAGGAACCCTTGGAGCAATACCCAAAGGGCTGCCTCGATACATGGAAATTTTGAACTTATTAGACCTGAATATCCTGACTTTGGAAAAAAAAATCACCTTACTCAGAGCTGCCTCTATACTCAGATGTTACCTTAATAGCCCTTAGATCCTTGGTTAGGACTTGAAGTGTTAAGTTTTTACCAATCCCAAACTGTGAATTGAATTGATAATAATAATAATAATAATAATAATAATAATAATAATAATAATAATAATAATAATAGACAGTGCACTTGATTACGCTGCTAAAAAACATTCTGGGCCCATTTGCCGAGAGGCACCAGAATCCAGATTCAGCTTTACTACCAAACGGAATTACTATCATATTAAACTTTACAATTTGGTATCAACTGTCCAAAGAGACTGGAAAGCTGCAATCCAGTTCATCCGAGGAACTACAGCTTCCTTAACTTTCAGGAAGGCCAAGCGGTATAGAAGACAAGAATAGGCAGGTTTTCTCATCCGATATTTGTTCTTTTATTATTGAGGTCAAATTTAATTCTCAACTCCACTGCTGCTGCGCGATAATAAATAACAATAACTTACTTTGGTCTGCAAAGGCTGAGAAAGAACCACACACCTTCCATCCACAAGATAATTTAACACTGGCAATGGGGGAGGGGGGGGGTTGTTCTGGACCAGACACACAAGTCCTGCTGGAATTTTTCCGGCAAGCATGCGGGCTCAGGAGGAGAGAAAGAGAGTGAGAAAGAACAAAAAAAAATCTCCTCTTTTGGAACCACCCAAAAAACGGAGACAGAAAAAGTTCCAGGTTTTTCCAGGCAATTGGGAAGAAGGAAGCCACCAGTGAGTTGGCGATGGGCATCCAGAACTGGTTGAGATGAAGGCAACAGATGTTTAAGGGTCCATCTGGATGGCCCTACACACCATTCCACGTTGAGTTGATTTCCTTCCATTGAGGAAAAATAACAGGAAAAACAGAAAAAGCCATCTTCTAAAACTACAAGAACAGGATCTGAGTCTCATTCGAGTATAATCCGGAGGTATTTGAGGGGGGGGAGGAAAGACCAGAATTCCTGGGAAGTTGGACTCCTTTCCCCCCCCCCCCCTCCCTGCTTGGCAAAGTCAGGGGAAGCCTGGAAGACTTCCAGCCACGGGACGATCCGACAGAAGACAAGATGGAGCCGGGTTTTTAAATAAAGAGAATAATTTAACAGGTTGTTGTTGCCGTAGCGCTCAGTTCTCATGCAAGAAGCAAAGAAAACATGCAGAGTGTCCTTGAGGGTCCGGCGTTCAAAAGACGCTCTCACGTTTCCACTGGACTAGGAACCATGCTGTTGGGGGTATCGGGGAGCTGGGACGATAGAGAGGTGACGTCGCTGCCGGATGAGTTCCCTAAGGAGCCGGATTCAGAAATGGAGAGCTGTGGAGGAGTTGTTGTTGTTGTTTTTTAAAAAAAGGAACAAAGTAGGGAGATAGGTTAGAAAAATGGGGTACACCTCCGGACAGTCTCAATGGATGAAAATCGGTGTGTGTGTGTGTGTGTGTGTGTGTCTTCAGATATAAAATACTCTACTTTATTACAGGTCATCCTCGACTTACAATCATTTGTTAAAGTGACTGTTTGAAATTACAGTGGGGTTAAAAAATGACAGGTCCTCGCACTTACAACTGTGCCAGCATCCCCATGGTCACATGATCAAAATTCAGGCCCGTGTATTTTTAAGGGTCTTAACTTGGGAATTCTGGGAGTTGGACGCCCACAAGTCTTCAAGTTGCCAAGGCTGGACCCTCCCAGGCTAAACTTTTACATCCATATTTTGGCTACTTATTTTCTTTCCACCCTGTGACGAATCATCCCTGTTTGCGGCTGGAGGTGAATTAATCCATAGGAGGATGCCTTAGGCCGGTCCTTCCCCAAACTGGGTCAATTACGCCAAATTAGGTAAAAGTGGTTTTTCTTTGCGTAACAACACATCAGCCCATGACCCATTGCAACAGAGACATTTAAATTGACTTAAAAGGTGGCCCTATGAAGTAAAATATATTTAAAAATCTCCCAAAGTATTCCTCTTAAAAGGAAAAGCAATGAAATGATCAGCCGTAGTATGTTGAAATGGCCTAGAGATCATTAAAAGGATATTGCTTTCACAAATTGCTTTTATAAATACAGGGAGACCCACGCCGAGATGGGCAGCATTTAATAAATAAATTTGCCCCCCCCCCACCCCGAGGCAAAGGAATAGAAAGTCATCTGGTCTTCCGGGCCCTGAAGCCAACTAGATTTTTGCAGCCAATTGAGATGTCAGTGCTGATGGCTGGACCGAAACCCCACATGCTTGGCCAGCATAGGAGATCAATCCATCTTCTGGATTTGCTCAAGCCACCAAATTGTAACTTATGGCTTCATGCAACATCTGTTGGGGGGGGGTTGGTGTCTCTGTCTCTCACTCACACACACACACACACACACACACACACACACACACACACACACGCCAAGGTCCATGCTGGAAGCAAAGCCACCTTCACATGATCTGGGAAGAGAACCACGAAGTTGGAGAGCCAGAGGTACAGGTTATGCTAAGCCAGCCGTGTGGCCTAGTGGTGGGATCCTGATTCTCCTTGGCCTAACAGATTCCCGATTCTGCTCGCTGAAATGAATCCTAGTCTTAAGGGAGACCAAAGTTCTCAGACTTCAGTCTTTTGCAAAAAAAATCTTGCATTTTTTCACCTGCGTGTGTTGCAATTGTTAAAAGATGTCAGGCCCCCCAAAGAGGAGCCATTATTTTCAAGGTCAACCCCAAAGGTTCCCCGGTTATCCCCTTCCCTGCAATTTAGGGTGATCTATTCTCATTCCTGCCAGGCACCAGGGCCCTTTAACGCACGTTTTGCAAAAGGATATTTGTTGGTGACAACTTGCCTTCTTTCAGGTGTGCCATTACACCCTTGCCAATAATCCTGGGCACTTTTTTCTCCAACCTCACACATACCAGAATCAAGTAATTATTATTTTTTTGCTCCATTAGGCCCAATTAGATGCTGGGTTTTTTGTTTTGTTTTTTTTGTCTCTCTCCCTTTCTCATCCACACCCACACCCAAAGCAAAGCAATCTCTCTCTCTTAGGCAGACAACCTTTTGACAAATATTTTGCACTTGAGATCATTTCACAGGCCGTATTTTACGACGCCTTTGTCTTCCCAAACACAACCTGGGGGTGGGTGGGAGCGGGGAGTCCTTCCCAGGGCTGGGCCCCATATTTCAAATGCACAGACCTGGGGAGTTTTGGTGGGGGGAGGAGGGAGAGAAACAGCAGTGATGGAGAAGAGGGCAGAATTCTTCTTCCCTATTCTCCACTTTGCTTAATATAGAATCCAGGGAGGCGACTGATGCAGGCAGAGATAGGGAACCATTACGAGGGGTGAGTGGGATGATTAAGGTGGCAATGCAACAAAGGGCACCACACACACACACACACACACACACACACACTGCCCTCTAGTTATGGGGTGGATTTTTCAGGCTCTTACCAGTTGCTGAAAGGCAGGCTGATCCAAGTCGCTCTGCAGCGCAAAATTGCTGAGAGCTTTCCAGGGAGGCTGATACGTCTGCACCTCTACCGCGCTGCCTTGCACGGCGCTGTCGTGGCGGATGGGGCTGCCAGCAACCAAGGGCGTCCCAGTTAAGCCCTGCAAACTCTTGGGGGGAGACCGGAGGGGAGAAAGTGGGAGAAGAAAAGGTCAGCCAGAATGCAGCCCAATCTGCCCGGGTCAAAGACGGTAAGAGCCGATCCCACATTCTCTGCAGGCTGTTTTCAGGCTTAATTTGCCCCCCTCCCAGACAGCATATTGGAGAAAGCTTGGGGGGGGGCATGGATGAGGGCATTTTGGGGGTCTCTTGTGCCCCCAATCAGAAATTAAGCCAGCTTTCTCCTCCCTATGGCCTACCAGGGGTTGGCAACCTTGGCTCTTTTATGACTCATGGACTTCAACCCCCAGAATCTATCTAACATCCATCCATCCATCCATCCATCCATCCATCCATCCATCCATCTATCTATCTATCCATCCATCCATCCATCCATCTGGAGCCCCTCTCAATATTATTTCCAGACAGGAGGAAGTAAAAAAACTTATTTATGGCCAAACGAAAGTCAGACCTCAGGAAAGGCGCAGAGCACTGACTGTGCAAGCGGCCATCTTGCCTTTTTTGACTCTTTCTGAGAGGGGTTGAAATTAATTTTTAAGACAACGTAAGATTTTTCTCCCCCTTGCTGTCCGCCAGCTGCTTCATTCCATCAGCCATCAATGGGAGTAAGTACATCCAATCCTTTGATTTATGGAATCAATCAAGTAATTTGATTCTGATAAATGAGAAGACCCCCCCTCCCAACATAAGCCAGTCCCACCTATTTCCCCCTCTGTTTTCGTCCCCCCCCAATCTCTTTTTCCCTTCCCATCTGGCACAACCATGAAGGTTCTCAACGAAGCAGCTCAGAACATCTGGAAGGCGGGCCGAGACGTCTTCTGCAGAATTTACAGCAGAGATCAAATAACTTTTAGCAGAAAGGAACACGATGAAAAAACAGCAAACAAAACCACAGCTAAACTATCCATATTTTGGGGGGGCAGTGGGATAAAAAACAAAAACATTAAAAATTTGGCTGGCTTTGAAAACAGTCCCGCAAAACAGGCTTATTTGAAATCATCCCTCTGCTTTTCTATAGATGAAATAAATATAAAGATGATATCGTAGCTGCTTTGGGTGGATGTTTTCACAAAGAAGCCGGATGAATCATTACGGCTGTTATTGTTGTTGTTATTACTGCCATCATTATCTTCCTGCCTTCCCTTGCAGACAGATTTTACTCCTTCAATAGCATGAGACACTATTGATCCTGTGCCCGGAAAAAAAAAATCAATATTGCTTAAATATCACCTGGCGGATGGCCACGAGTAAAAATAAACATTATTGCTGAGCTTAAGAGCCTAATGGTGGAGAACTCTTTGCGGTGCAATGCTAGCTATGTGTAACTAGGGCTTAGGCCCCAAAGAGAAACTGCACCCGCTTTAGGCGGCTGAGTAGGTTTGCACCCTGAGCAGAAGGCCGCTATGCACAGGCGCCAGTTGCATTGGAGTCAATGGGGCAAGGTAGGGCTACCATATCTGGATTGCGAAGGTCTTAGACTTTGGAACCCTGACATGGTAGCGTCAAATCTATGGGGCTCACTCCAGATCAGTAGGATTGGTTGACACCCCTCCCCCCCAGGAAATTGAGATCCAAAGAAGCCCTGATCCTGAGACTTTTCCCTCTCCACTCCTGCTCCATCATACTCTGATTTCCTAATTGTAGGAGTTGGAGAATCAACCTTCTCCCAAACCCAACTCATCACCCCGGTCTTTGCTTCCCTTACTCTCTTGAAGACCCGTCAAATCCATTCCCACACACACACTGAAACTGGGTGGCGGGCGCTCAGTCTCTGCCCCCCTTGGATGGCTCAAAATGTTAGCCTAGTTCAGGGGTAGGCAACCTCGGCTCTTTTATGACTCGTGGACTTCAACTCCCAGAATTCCTGAGCCAGCACAGCTGGCTCAGGAATTCTGGGAGTTGAAGTCCACGAGTCATAAAAGAGCCAAGGTTGCCTACCCCTGGCCTAGTTGGGAAAAAAAAAAGGGGGGGCACCATTTCCTTAAAGACCTTCAGCATCTCCTGTGAATGCAGCCATTCCTGACATTTTAGGTTTTGCAGACAGAGGAAAGCAGGGGATGATGGGACAATGAATCTCCCCTCCCTCCATCAGTGGCAAAACACAAGGTGATGCCACAGGGACCTTCCCGCCACTTGAAATTCCGTTCATTGCCCCCCCCCCTTAAGCCCCACCCACCCCCAAGAAACCAGGACTCCTAAGGCAGCGTTTTCCAACCTTAGGAACTTGAAGATGCGTGGACTTCAACTCCCAGAATTCCCCAGCCAGCATAGCTGGCTGGGGAATTCTGGGAGTTGAAGTCCACGCATCTTCAAGTTCCTAAGGTTGGGAAACGCTGTCCTAAGGGATTGAGAGGGGAGGAGGCAAGGACACCTTAAAGGAGAGGAAATCAAGATTCCACCCCTCCCCAGAGTGGCTTTATGGGAACTGTAGTCCCCGAGAGTCTGGGAAGAGAAAACCTGCTGGCATTATGGGAATTGTAGTCCTGAGAGTTTTGTGGGGTTTTTTGGGCGGGGGAGGGAAGCCGGGACACCTTCTCTGCCAATGCAAGCAGGGAGATAGGAGGAGAGGGGAGAAGTGCTTCGGCTCGGCCGGCCCACTTACTGCCTTGTCGCTGTGCTGCTGCTGCTGCAGCTGCTTCATCAGGATGGACTTTTTCTTGTCTTTGCAGCGCTTGTTCTGGAACCAGACGCGGATCACGCGTGGGCTCAGCCCGGTCATCTCCACCAGCTGCTCCTTCATCAGCGCGTCCGGCCGCGGGTTGGCCGCGTAGCAGGTGCGCAGCGTGTGAAGCTGCTTCTCGTTCAGCACCGTCCGGACCCGGGTCGTCTTCTCCGCCTGCTTGTGCACGTGGGAACGCAGGGAGGGCTGCCGCCCGGGCACCGCGTCTGCGGAAAGGAGGCTGGCGTGAAAAGGGCGCGGGGAGGGAGGGAGGGAGGGAGAGCGAGGCGGCCCCTAGAAAGAGGGGGGCAGATCCTCCCCACCCCCAACAGAGGGGAAAACCTCCCATCCCCAGATTCTTGGAGACTGTTTTCCGTCCCGATGTTAATTTGCGGGCCAGAATAGTAACCCTCCTTTGCTCCGGAGGCCAAGACGTCCAGCGGACCCCCTTCTTTCACCAACGACAGCCCTGCGAGGTAGGCCACCAGGTCCAAAGGCTAGCGTTGTGTTCCGCTCGGCTGTAATCCCCATTTCTTTGTGAACCTGACTCGGAGCTTAATCATAAGCGGTAATTAAATACGCCATAAATCGCCCAGGGTCGCTTGACAGTGAGATGGGCGGTGTATAAATCTAATAAATAATAAAAGAAAACCCTTGTCGTTTTAACGTTCGGAGGGGTGTCTTCGTTTTGCTGGGCGTGCAGCAATAAAAGAGAAATGCACACAAACGCAGACACAATTTTCCTATCTCCATCTGGGCAGCAGCTTATCCTAAAAACGGGGCGCAGAAAATAGGGCCCATTTTATTCGAAATACTGAAGGGCAGCTGAGACGGGGAGAACGAACTGGGGAAGCCGTCGGAAAGCCAACGACTGGCCCCTGAGGAACTTAAAGTTCCAAAGAAAGAAAAGAAAGAAAGAAATTTGAAGCTCAGAGAGAGGGATCCGAAAAAGCCAGTTTCTATTAAGTGGGGTTGTTTTCCACCCAGCGCAATAAAACGAGTGTATAGCAAAAGCGAAAGTAAACTTTTTCTTTTTTGCAAGAGAAGGAAAAGTTTACTTTTTTTCTTTTGGGGGGTTTGCAGAATTGGACTCTTCCTCCCCCCCCTTCTCAATTCCCTCTCCCCCCAAAAAAATAAACCTTTCCCCAGCAGAAAATCTGACTGGGGGCTGTTCAGTTTTGAGATGCAAACGGATTTGCTGGCCTTTCCTGTAAAAACCCGAGTCCAGTCAGACGTGAGAATGGAGCCGCGGATCTAAGCGGGGATCCTCGCATGTTACCCGTCTCGAGACGGTCCCACGGCAGAGGTCGGACCCAAAAATGCAAGGGGGGGAGATGGAAAGCCTGGCCTTTGCCCCCAGGCAAAGAAAAAAAAAGGCCACTTTCCTTAGGATTAGTTCTCCGTCCCTACCTGGAAGAGAGATATATGGGCTTTTATTGATAATGACGATGGTTATAATTAACATCATTATTCCTCCTCTCTAAAAGGATTCTCTCCCCACCAATTTCAGTCTCAAATCCTTCTTATATTTTTTATTTTATTTTGTTCTATCCTCCGCACATTTCCAACGCCTGCTTTCAAACTCGCAAGCCACGGAAAGGCACGGCGGAATCCGGAACCCCGTCCCTTCTCTTTCGGGGGTTTAAAATAATAAAGGCCGACTGTTTTAAAAATATTAATCAAGGATAAATATCGAGCAGACTGCGCAAAAAATTGGGACGGGAGCGACGGAGAGAGAATGCGGGGGAGGGGGAAACAATAAGCGCTTCGGAGGAAAACTGAAAAGGAGATTTTTGTTTTAAAACACCTTTTTTTTAAAAAAAAACCCTCGTTAAAAAAAATTGCCGTGTTCTGCCGTGGTGAGTGCGTGCACGTGTGTAACTATCACACACGGGCGTGGGCACACTTGTCTACTACGAAATAAGAGCGCGAGTGATTTAAAAAGTCTCTTTTCCCCCCGAACGAATCGCGCGTGATTCAAGGAGTGGTTGTATTAAAAAGGAGGCGAATTCAAGTTCGCCCAACTCTTCGGCACGCAGGAAACCCACCCACACCCCCCCCCGGTTCCTCCATTTCCCGTTCCCCCCCCTCCCCCTTAAAATCCCCCCTGCCTCTTTCCAAATATCGTTTCTCAATTTCCCCCTGGCAGGTTTGGAATCAGGCTTCCGCTGCCCCTCGGCCCTTCGCGGGGCTGAATTCCTGCCGCGCGCGTTTAAAACGGATTTGCAAGATGCCCCGCCAGGCCCCCACTCAGCAAACACATTTTAAGGGAAGGCGGGGAGCTTCCTTCCGAGTAAACCCTGCGAGGCTTTAGGCCTGCGGGGGGCAAAATTTTCCAGGGAACGAAGTCCTTAGAGAAGGGGGAATCTAATCCCGAACAAACGGAGAAACAGGAAAAATGGCATTTCCTTTTAAAAAAATTCCCCTTCCCTTCCCTTCCTTCTCTTTCTTTCTTTTCCTTTCCTTCTCTTTCCCTTTCTTTCCTTTTTTTCTTTCCCTCCCTTCTCTCCTTTCTTTCTTTTTCTCCCTTCATTTTCTCTCTTTTCTTTTCTCCCGTCCTTCTTGCCTCATCCCCTCCAATCGATGTCAAGGTTCACGTTTGGCCAGCCGGGCTTCCAACCTCATAAATGCACAGGTGGGGCTCAGAAGCAACGAGAAGCAAGGAAGGGCCAACAGGTAAAAAAAAAAGGTTTGCGCAGGTGAGGCGGCAACTGAACCCCAGAACAAGCACAACAAACAGTAAGATTTGGGCTGGTTTGGCGGAGGTAGATTTGGGCCTTGGGAAAGATCAAGTGTGCCAGAGCTGAATTAAATAAGATCCACACGGGGTTTTTATTTAGGATCCCCCTTCTTATCGAGAGTCACTGAAGAGAGGCATTCCTGGGGATCCTTCCCCAAACTCGGAAGCTCCCAGGATTCTTTTGCTTGAAGGCAACCAGGGGAGATTTCAGTCCAAAAATGACATTTTAGCCTAATCCAGGGATCTACCAAACACCCGCTGCTGCCCGCAGTTATTTTGACACTGGGAGGATCTGCTTTCCATTAACTCATTAAGGGAAGTACTGGGCTTCATTGCTGCAAGTCCTTGTGAGTCCGATCTGTTTTACAAAAGCCCCCCCCCTTTCTTTCTTTTTTCCCCTTTTACAGGTTGGCAAGAACATCTCGCAGGAGAAGGGCGGGGGAGAATCAGGCTTTTGGGAAAGAGGGGGTGGTGGTCTAGGAGATTTCCCTGAGGCCAGAGCTTCGAAAATTAGGACTTTGTGACTAGCCACGAACAGGCAAAGGGGTCAGCCATGCCCTTCTGCTCTCTTCTGCCCCGGATGCCAATCTTACCAAGGGAGGGAGGGAGGGAGGGAGGGAAAGGAGGGAGGGAGGGAGGGAGGGGGAGAAGAGGGAAGGAAGGAAAGAAGGGAGGAAGGGGAAAGGGGGAGAAGAGGGAAGGAAAGAAGGGAGGGAGGGAGGGAGGGGAAAGGGGGAGAAGAGGGAAGGAAGGAAGGAAAGGAGGGAGGGAGGGGAAAGGGGGAGAAGAGGGAAGGAAGGAAAGGAGGGAGGGAGGGAGGGGAAAGGGGGAGAAGAGGGAAGGAAGGAAGGAAGGAAGGAAGGAAAGGAGGGAGGGAGGCCTGCCGAGAACCGACTGGGGAGGGGGCTGCCTCGGGAAGGGCGGCCGGGCTGGAGGCTTACCTGGGAGCGGCAGCGGGCCCGGCCTGGCGCCCTGCAGGTGTCCCGGGCTGCGCGGGGGGCTCTCGGCCGAGGAGGCGCCCTCGAGCAGGAGGCGGTGGTCGGCGCGGCAGAGCAGCTCGCGGTCCCGCAGCGAGAACTCGTCCCCGGGCAGGAGCTGCCGGCTGCAGACGGCGCATCGGAAGCACTCCAGGTGGTAGACGTGGCCGCGGGCGCGCATGACCAGGTCGCTGCTGCTGAAGCCGCCCGCGCACCTGGCGCACTTGGTGCCGAAGAGCCTGCGGAGCCAGCGGGGAGGGCGGCCGTCAAGCCCGGCCCGGCCCGGGAAGCTCCGGGGGGGCCGAGGCCGAAGCTGCCCCACCCTCCCCAGACCCCGTAAGGGTCTCCAGGCACGAAGCGTTCGCTACGCCCAACTAAGGAACGAGGAAACGAAACACCCGCCCCCTATCACTAACGTGGTTAATGTTTCGTGGTGATTAAGATGAAGATGATTCATTTGAATATGTATTGCAATTGTTAATGTTAATATTTCGTTTTATGTAATATTATTAATGTTAATATTATTCCCAGTCAGGCCCTTCTCGTTTTCTTTTCCTCGGCCCAAGGATGGGAGCTGCTGGCGGGGTTTCGAGGCGAAACTCTGGGACGGAAGACAAAAACCGACTTTTGACCAGGCCAGGCAGCCAATGGTCGGCCCAGCTGCAGACTCCTTCACTTCGAAATAAACTACCTCGAAATCAATAGGACGAATGCCCAAATGGGTGGACCCCTGCCTTCCCCGCCTCAGTGTGTGTGTGTACGCGTGTGCCAGCGTGCAAGGATTCCCCCCTGAAGTCTGTAAGAAAGCAGGTGTGCGCTGCGTGTTTACCTACGTCTGTGGATCTGTGCGGGCGCAAAGGATTAACCTTCCGAATTTTACAGACGGGTACAATGGGTGCGTGTCAGGACGCGCGTGTCCCCGTTGTACAGAAGGCAAGTTTGTATACCAGCGTGCGGGCGTGTTTGTGCAAGGGTTCCCCAAATATTTCACAGAGAGGCACGTAGCGGAGTGGGCTTGCGAACGTCTGTGCCCCCAACTTGATAAAAAAAAACATTCTGTGTGGGCCTTTGTGCAAGAGCGGCCCTAGAGTTTTACAGGGAGACGTTAAAGGGAAGGGGGCGTGCAAAGGTGTGTGTGTCCCCAATTTTATAAAAGGCACGTGTGTGTGTGTGCCTAGGCCAGGGTTCCTCCCCCTCTTTGAAATTCACAGTAAGACTTTCAGGTGAGCGTTGTCCTTAGTTCCCCCCCCCCTGTGTGTGTGTGTGTGTGTGTGTGTGTGTACGGGGGCGGCGAGTGAGAGAGGATTCCCCTGGCAAGGCGTCCTGAACTTCCGGCCATCAGGGCTTCAAAGCCCACGCGCCACTCTCGCTCCACCTTCGGCGACCCACCTTATATCCCACCCCCCCAAAAAGAAAGCTTCCACTAAACGCCGTGGGGGGAGGGCAGTAGAGGGAGGCGAGTCTCTTTCGGGGACCAAATCCCCCCAACTCCCCCCTAACCAAAGAGGCCGACAGTCCCAGCGGAAGGCTCCACGCTCGCCCGCGGAAAGCTCCCCGGGAGAAGCTTCAGAATAAAGGGGGGGGGCTGCTTAGAAAGAAAGAGGGGGGGGCTCTTCTACCTGATGTAATCTCTTTTGCAGTAGGTTTTCCCGTCGCGCACGAAGCAGGTGCACGTCTCGTCCAGGTACTGGCTGCAGTCCGCGCACTTCAGACACGCCGCGTGCCACTCCAGGTCCGGCGAGACCTTCAGGATGTACTGGTCGTGGATTTCGCTCCCGCAGCCCACGCACGTGGCGCTCCCGGGTTTCTCTGCCGGGGTGGGGTGGGGGCGGAGAGGAAAACAGGAACGGGCACTCAGGACAAGTCGCCAGGGGGAAACGGCTGGGCCGAAGAAGCCCGACCGGGCCAAACGAAAAGGCCCCTCCGAAGCCCCGAACGGGGGTCGCCGGGCCCCCCCAAAAGGGAAACCGGGGGGGGAAGGAAAAAGCCGCGGGAGGACGACGTCGGCCTGGCCGTTTCCCAGAAGCGCCTGAAAATATTTTCCCGATGAAAAGATGCAGAGGGGGGAAAGAGAGCATCGCCTTGATTCATCATCATCATCATCATCATCATCATCATCATCATCATCATCATCATCATCATCTCCTTTTCCTTGGACACTTTCTGGCGAGGGGCTCACTTATGGGGGCAATAAAGCCCAATTAACAACATTAAAGGAGGAACTATAAATGAACGAAAACCGCTTTCTGCAGGACACCAGAGTTTGTAACCCACTCTAAACTGATCTCCCAGTAGCAATAATAATAGTAATAGTAATAGTAATAGTAATAATAATAATAATAATAATAATAATAATAATAATAATAATAATAATAATAATAATAATAATAATAATAATAATCGAGGAAGAAATCAGTGGTTGTACCAATAGTAACAGGAGCCCTTGGGAGCAATACCCAAGAGAGGCACGGAAATTTTGAACTTATTAGACCTGAATATTCCTTGCGGGGAAAACCAAGTTACTCCTCGGAACTGCCTGTATAGTCAGAAGTTACCTTAGCAGCTCTGAGGTCCTTGGTTAGGACTTGAACTGTTAAGGTTTTACCAGTCCCAGACTCTGAATTGACGATGATGATAACAACAACAACAATAACAACAATAATAGCAATAATTTTAACACCCTCAAAGATCCAGATCTGCCTATCCCGGGTCCTTGGAAAGGATTTACTAGGTAGGCAAAAATGCCAAACCAAGTCTGAACATCTGGCTGACTGTGCGACGAACCAAAATAATCATATTAATAAATCTTATTTTTGCCCCCCCCTCTCCTTTTCCCAAGCCGTCCATCCAAAGCACCCCCTCCTTTCCCAAAGACATCCTTGCGCCCACCCTACTCCTCCCCGTGCGCCCCAAAGCTTCCCGGCGCGGGGTCCGAGTGGAGAGAGACGGGGGGGGGGGAGGCGGCGGAGGAAATGAGCGACTTACTTTTGGTGTGATCCCCCATCGCACCTCCAAAAGGGGAAGGAAAAATAATATCCACCATGCAGAAGGAGATGCGGGCAAAAGTTGTGATGCGGCAAGGAGGGGAAAAAGAAGGGGGGGAGAGGAAAAAAAAAGGAGGAAGGATGATGACGATGATGATGATAATAATAATAAAATAAAAAGAGGTGGGGGGGCGTCTCCGGCCGCTGCTCGGCTCCAGCCTAACTCCTCCGCCAGCCCGGCCGGAGAGCAGAGCGAGTCTCCCCTACGCAGCATGACGTCAGCACGGCGCGGACCACCCACTCAGCCCCCGAAGGGGGGGGCAGGCCGGGGGGGTGACGTCACAGAGGGCTGCTCGCGGCGGCGGGAGCTGATTGGCCCAGGGCGAACAATGGAACGCAGAAGGTTGGGGTCCCGGGCAGAAGGCGCTGGGCGGGCGCGCGCCGGACTGCTCGGCTGCTGCAGCGGCTGCTGCAGCTGCTGCAGCGGCTGCAGCTGTTGCAGCGGCGACGGGGAGGCGGGCTTTGCACGGCGGGCGCGACGGGGAGGCGGGAGCCCGGCGGGTTCGTCCCGCCGCGTGGAGGGAGCTGCGGTGGGAAAGAAGAGCCTCCCCATTCCGTCCTTTGCTGGGGGGGGGGCGTGGGAAAAACACAGCGGGGGGGGGAGAAATCTCCCTTGTTGCAATTTTGCGATAAAAGACTAATCATGGTTTATGTTGGGGAGGAGGAGGAAGGAAGAGGAAGAGAAGGAGCAGGAGGAAGGAGGAGGAGGAGGGAAGGAGAAGAGGGGGGGAGGAAGGAAGAGTAGGAGGAGGAGGAGGAGGGAAGGAGAAGAAGAGGAGGAGGAGGAGGAAGGAAGAGAAGGAGGAGGAAAAGAAGTAGGGAAGGAGAGGAGCAGGGGGGGGAAGAGAAGGAGGAGGAGAAGAGGTGGGGGGAGGAGGAAGAGGAGGAGGAGGAGGAGGAGGAGGAGGAGGAGGAGGAGGAGGCCATCCAATAGTCTGGGTTAGCATTCCTGGCTTCGCTGAGATAATCTTAGCAACGCCAGTCACGGTTCCACCAATTTTGGGGGTTCCGATTAAGGAATGAATTAGCTTCCTCCCCAACAAATACTCCGAGCGCAGCCTGATCCTATATTTACCCCGCTGGAAGCCCCGCTTGATCCAGGCGGGGTCGCATCCTAGACCCAAGATTGCCCAGTTCCCTATAGCGCCGTCTTCTTAGTTCTCCTGGAAATTTAGCCGGGTTTGCTCGCTAGTAAGTAGATCGGCTTTTTCCACCCAGTCGAGAGATCCGGAAAAATAGCGCTGGACATTATACACTGCGCGGTCCCCACCGCCAAATCTCAGTCTTCTGTAAACTGCATTTTTGGTTTTTGAGCGTTCCTAGACATTATCCTTCCTCCCATCCCGTCCTCTCAATTTTATTAATTTCTTGCAAGGTATTAAAAAGAAAAAAAAAGAGAACCTCAGGAACGTTTTATGGTTGCTACCTTCAGACTTGATCCTAAAATCCCACCAGCGATTGCCTCGAAAATATATTTCGTTAGCAGCAGAAAAAGAGACCAGCGCTCTACTTCTCCGTGTAAACGTTTTGGAAAAACTAGAAATTTATTTCCAAAATTGGAACTGTTGTTTCAAATCGAAGCCGGTAATTTTTTTTTAAATAACTCCGTTCCCTTAAAAAAAAAAAGAATAAGAATAACCCGCAAGAATGCAGTCTTGATGTTGTAAGGTAGTTCTTGAAATAAGCTGTAGCTGGATTTTAAAATAGTCACACATATAAAGCAAAACCTCTGAGACTGCTTTTTAACGCTGGCGGGTGAAAATTTTAGGTTTTTTTTAACATTTTAAATTGTAGATTCGACTCAAATTCTTTAAATGCCCGATGGTTTCCGAGTTCTTTTCACTAACAGAGGCAAAAAGTCAGAGATGGTCAGTTTCAAAGTTTCATTTTAATCTCCCCACCTTTTTTTCTCAAAGTTCTTTGTCCCATAGAAGAAGCTGACCGGGCTTTAAAGTCCCATGTATAAAATAAATTTGGAGCAACAACATTTCTTTGATTCGCCTTCAGTGTAGGCAACCTGCGTCCATTTTTGAACTAGACAGAATTCCTCATCACATCAATCAAAATGGATATTGAGTGACAGTCGTGGGTTTTTTTTTCCAACTCGAGCTGCAGTTCTTTCAAAAAGGCTTGATCCATAAATTCAGGATTTAGTTGCTTTTCTTTGGTTTGTTGGTCAGCCGTATATAGATTAATACACGGGAATGATACACCGGTAGTGCAGGAGTGTGTTAGTTCCTATCATAATGTCTGGACGTATCTATTTTAAGTCAGCGCAACTTAACTTTAAAATAAAGGCTAAAAAAAATCTTATATACCTTTCTCTTCGGATAACATCGCGCACCTGATGTCAGGCATAGCACGGGAAAACCTACACCGTGATGGAAATTTTAGCCTTAACTTTATTGAACAAGAAATACTTTTTGCCCTTTTCATTTTAATAATAATAACAATAATGTATGTAATTGTTTGATTATAATATTTCGTCCTCAGATATAATCCACAAATACAAACCCTAACAGGGACCTTCATCTTTCTAGCAATTTCTAAAGAATGGAAGTAGGTATATTGTATGCCTACCTTTGGGGGGGGCTGTGAAAAAATATAGGTTTTATCCACGTGGGCAGATTTTAGATAATGACACGCATTTGTTCAGGGCCTGCGTTCTCACCACAGGCTTCATTCAGGGCAGAAAGAAAACCGAGTTTTTACATTTCAGTGGCTCAACCAGAGTAATTTGAACCTTGGTTAGCTTTTTGGTGTTTTGCTGGCTTGGGGATGGCCGAGGGCAGTTTGCAAAGCAAAAACTACCTAGGTTGATTCGGGAACCAGGCTAAGATGTCTCTCCCGATGCTTCTGTGTTACACTCCGCGTTTAATGAGTGTATGAAGGCACATTCACACATAGAAATAAAGACTCCTTGGAATCCCCTGTGGTTTCTGAGCAATCTGAACCCCTCCAAGTGACTCTAGTCTAAGGGTACGTAGAGTCTTCTTTCAATCTTGGTGCGACTCGGTCGGTTCGAATCTGAAACACAGTCGGGCGTTTCCTCGTGGTCACCTTTCCAAGCTCTAACGAGATCCGGCGTTATCTTCCAAAGCCAAACAAGCTCAACCACAGGTTGGCAGCAGACGATCTGGGCATCAGCTGACCTAAGAAATCGGCAGGAACCAGCTCCTTTCACACGTCCTTCTAACCCAAGACAACTCTGCTCTCTTCTGCATCTGCTTCTCCACCTCCGCGCCCCGATCGCATCTGGGCCTTTGTTTGCAACGGACGACTCGGAGAAATAAGATCGGCCCGTGCAGCTCTGTCTCTCTGTGTGTATACTCTGCTTTGCTCACATGTTGCATTCACACGAACCAACCGGCCTCGCTAAGAGCAGCTAGATTGGTGGAGGAGAGAGAGGGACAAATGTAAGAAGGCTGTTCTCGGGCCGAACAGCGTCGCCCCCTTTCCCCGGCTAATGCGGGATTCCTTGCATAACGTGGGAAGCCAGGAAACGTCAATCTCCCGGTGAAGCAGGTCATGTGAAAGCGGCCAACGTCTAATGGAGGAACGCCGGGGAGCCTCAGCTGGGATTCCTTGGCTTGGAAAGGGAGGACCAGATTATTTCTTTGAAACTGCCCCCCCTTTCTGTCCCTTGCAACCTCCGTCAGTGTGCTCCCCCTCCATCCCCCCCCCTTGAAAGCAAAAGGCATTAAAATCTCCCACCCACCACCCAAATCCCAGAACTGTACTGAAACACAATCATTTTGTGGCTTAGTGTGACATACATCCAAGAATCTGAAATTCTGGACCGGGTTTTGCACCGGTCCCTGCTTAAAATTCACAGCTAGGAAGAAGCCAGAAAACAGGAAGTGAAAAAGGCTGTTAGCTAACATCACTCTGGTATTTTCCCGCATTTCTTCATCTCCAGGTATGTTGAAATGAGGCGGTTTAAGGCCAACACTTTCTATTCATTGCCTCTTTTATTATTTTATTGTCTGTTTTGCATGTACATTAAGAGCTTCTGCAGCTGAGACAAATTCCTTGTGTGTGTCTAATTACACTTGGCCAAATAAAGTACTCCTTCTATTCTCTATTCTATTCTATTCTATTATGTTCTATTCTATTCTGTAATTCTATTCTATTCTATTGTTATTGCTATATTTTTCTTACACTGTAATCTTGTACCAGCCAATCCTTCTTTTCTGGGAATCTGAGGCTTCCCAGGATAAACATAAAAAGGCCGTGTTTTTTCCAAGAAGGGTGTTTATGAACAAATGGACACATTGCTCATTTGTTTGTTTGTTTCCCACCTTTATTATTTCACAAATAACTCAAGGCGACAAAGATATCCAGCACACCTCCCCCCTCCTATTTTCTCTAATACAACAACCCTGTGAGGTGGGTTGGGCGGATGGAAAAGGACTGGCCCAGTCACCCAGCTGGCTTTCCTGTCTAAGGCGGGACTAGAACTCCCCGCCTCCTGGTGATTGGCCCAAAGTCACCCAGCTGGCTTGCATGCCTGAGGTGGGCCTGGAACTCCCGTTTCCTGATGGGTGGTTGGGGAGTTCTGGGAGTCGAAGTCCACCCATCTTAAAGTTGTCACATTTTGGGGGGGGGAAACCCTGCTTGAAACCTTGCTTTCTGCAAGAACCGGTGAAGACTCTTTTTGTCCCAGACATAAGCAGAGTATCCGTCCGGTCCTCGGTCCGCCCCCCCCCCCCCGCCGTCTTCCTTGTTTTGAGAGAGCCTTCCCTTCTTACCTTTGGGCTTTGGGGCCTTGATCCAGCCCAACCACTTCCTCTGCAGGCCACAGATGACTTGAGCAAACAGTAACAAAAAGTCAAACATCCGTAGCTACGCACCAGAGGCGCCCCGCAAGACGGACAAGCTTGGCTTGTGTTTTCCATGTGGTTGCGTTGGAAAAGTGCCTCCTGGCTCCCCGCGTGAAAGAAAGGTTTACAACCTGCACTTGGGGGATTGGCCTGATCGATGGATTCCTCTTTGCTCTGCTGGATGCCTGACATCCTGTGGGAGGCCTTTCCTTGCCTAAGGACAAAACGCAAGTTTTATTTTTCCTCTGAATCCTTGGAGGCAGACGGGAGGAAGCAGTGGGCCTTCTCCAGCAGCAGAGCAAAATCTCGACTCCGCTCCCCGTCCAGAAGTGTTCTTTGGGCTGTGGCTGTTTGGCGCAACACACGGAGGGTTTTTTTAGAATAACGGTGGTGGGCCTTTGCATAGGAGGGGTGGTTTATGTTTGCTGTTTTCTAAAATAGAAACCCAATAGAATTGGGTTTTGCGAAAAATGTTACTAAAGGGCACAAGCTTACACAAATTCACCAGTCTGAAAAGGGGCTAACCAAATTCCTTAAGGCTTTGGGGTGCCATGGACTAGCATGGCTTCCCTTCTTTCCTTCCTTCCTTCCTTCCTTCCTTCCTTCCTTCCTTCCTTCCTTCCTTCCTTCCTTCCTCTCTACTTTCTTCCTTTTCTCTCTTCTTTTTCTTCCTCCCTCCCTCCCTCCCTCTCTTCCTCCCTCTTTCTCTTTCACTTTCCTTCCTTCCTTACTCCCCATCTATCTCCCTCCCTCCCTTCTCAATATCATCCCTCTTTTCTCCATTCCTTCTCTCCTTCTGTTCTCCCTCCCTCCCTTTATTTCCTCCTTCCCTTCCTCTATTTCCCTCTTCTCCTCCCCTCTCCCCCCTCTCTCTGTATGTTTGTGCACGCATGTGTGTGCAATGTGTGCGTGCATGTGTGTGTGTGTGTGTGTGTGTGTGTATTTATAAGTGATCCTTTAATTTATTTAAGAGCAATGCACAATGATCCTTGTTCTGATTCTTGTAAATAGGCTCTCCCACTTCCTACTCGTTCGAAAAAATCTTTTGAGTGTTAAAGATGGACAATCTGGTTCAATCTGCATTGCTAGCATCCCAGATCCAATTAGCCATTTGGAACAGACAAAAACATTACAAGATCAATCCAAAATCAGATTAATATCCAATCCGTAATCACATTAATCACAATCTGCCCATAATTGGACATCAGATAATCTTGGTGGACAGCCTGAGAAGGCTGAATCCCATTACCAAACTAATTCTCTATTTTTCCAATTTGTTGTCTATCAGCACACCAGGTTTCTTAGAGAGAAAAACCCCAGTAAATCAAATATCATTCACATGAATGCTTTAAAGTCAACATTTAACAATCCTGCAAATACAGTTTTATTTGAATGTTGGAGAATATTAACAAATGACTAACATTTATTTCCTTAAGAAAAAAAAAAGAAATACATCGGTTATTGTTTTCTAGTGAACAAGCATTCTTTGACCTACGTATACATTTATGATTAGGCTATTATAATAATATATCATAATTGTTTGTAAATCTCTCCTCAAAATGCTATGGAACTTTCAGATAAAATCAAACAGGGCTAACGTAATATAGAACAATAGGTATTTTGAAAATAACAGAACCAGCATGCTTATTGTGGAGAGTTTCTAGATCTGTGTGCGTGGGTTTTTTGGTTTTATAATGGACATAACCCGTTCCTAGAGTTGAATCAAGCAGCAGGAAAATCTTTCAGTAAGCTCCATTTAACAAAAAACAAGCTCTTCTATGTTATCCAATCACATCAGTGGATTTTGACTTACTAAACTGATCAGTGGGTTACACGTTTATTGATCGATAGCCAATTTCTTACTAAATAATGGCCAAATGTTTTGAAATGCAAATGGACGATCACGTTTGCAAAGGCTTTTTGTCAGCCTGGAAATTCTGGGTTTGAAACTTTCTCCCTAATGGATTAGCTTGTAACTGAAAGGTAAATTTATGTAAGACGGAATTTATTTCCTTCCCTTAGCATGAAGCAGTGTAAATCCATTTATATAGCTATTGATTTGCAAATTTTCAAGCAGAGGCTACTAAAAGTAACTAGAGCTGAAACAAAGGCAACAATAGATGGATCCTACTTCAAATGTCTCCAAAAAAAGCTTGAAATACAGATATCTTTTTCCCCCTGTTCCACCTGACAGAAAAATTGTCCAACTAAGGCACAAGCTACAACTTTGGTTTGGCTCTTTTATGACTCGTGGACTTCAACTCCCAGAATTTCTGAGCCAGCATGGCTGCCTCAGGAATTCTGGGAGTTGAAGTCCACAAGTCATAAAAGGGTCAAATTTGAAGACCCCTGCTGTAGAGCATTCTCAGACCCAAACGGGCCTTCTCTGTTCAACTCAACCAGGTCAAAGCCAATGAGAAGAAGGTAGCTGAAGTCTCCATTGGGGTCCTGGCCTTCTTGGAACCATTGGTTGGGCTGGAGCTGTCCAAGGTCCTGTTGCTTCAGATGGACTATATCTCCTACCTTGGCTGAGTGTATAAGTGTCCTTGCTCCTTCAGACTGAACCAGAAGCTCCTACACTGAGCAGTTATTTGTGTATTTCTACCTCTCTTTTTGACAGGGGAAGAAGCTAGAAAGTCTCAGTAGAGTTTTTAATTCGATGTCTTGGAAGGACAATATCTGAATATAATCGCAGTCCACTTAACTTAGTTGACTACTAGCCAGGTGTTAGACAAAAGTCTTCCAAAAGCTAGTTGGAAAGACCAGGGACTGAATCTGGGCACTTCTAAACCCCATCCTTAGAAATAAAAAGGAATGCCCACTCTTGCTCTATCCAAGAGAATAGTTCTGGGATTTTAGGCATGGCGTCTTCCAAGCCCCACTGGAGAGACAGCACATTAACCTTGGGATTTTCTGTGGAGAAGAGCGTGTGACAGTTGCAATTCTCTCTCTGACACACATATCCCTATCATCCATCTATCTATCTATCTATCTATCTATCTATCTATCTATCTATCTATCTATCCATCTCTATCTCTCTATCTCTATCTATCTGTCTATCTATCTATCTATCTATCTATCTATCTATCTATCTATCTATCATCTATCTCTATCTATCTCTGTCTATCTATCTATCTATCTATCTATCTATCTATCTATCTATCTATCTATGTATCTCATCTCTGTTTATCATCTCCCTTTTAAATAAACCAGAACCAAACATTCCAGGGATTTAATCCAGGGTAACAATGGGCTTTAAAAAAGTCACTCAGTATGTTTCCCCTCCCTCTTTCTTTCTTTCTTTCTTTCTTTCTTTCTTTCTTTCTTTCTTTCTTTCTTTCTTTCTTTCCTAAAATAACATTCCAACAAGGACTCCAAACAATAAAGCCTCGGGCTCTGCTTTAGTATGAAGGGTGTAAAAAAGCACAACTGTATTTCTGTTTTTTTTTCTTTTCAAACTCCATTACACTGAAAGCCTTTTTTTTCCTGAGAAACATTTTGTTGTGGTTCAGCTAAAGTGGATCAAGCTGATACCATCTTCACCCTTATTAGAAGCTTCTAAAACTCTCCGTCAAATGGGGAAATATGCTTCCTTTAGACATGGGGGTTTCTGTTTTTTTGTTTTTAGCTTTCAGCATTCCCCAGCCACTGAGTGGGCCCAAGCTTTGTCTGGCCCTTTAGCATTTCTCCTGATCCTTTAGCCTTCCCTCCCACATCCCCCTCCCCATTTTCACAAAACCTACTTATTGATAAACCTCATCTGTTTGCATTCGCGTCTATAGCATTCACGCTTGACCAACAAGTTTTCTATCGGTGCCCCAAAGTAGCCTATCTCCTGTCTCTTCTTGCAACTTAAAACGCCAAAATCTCAGGAGCAGACCGGATGTCCAAGCAGCCAAACATCCCCGCCACCCGTGGGAGGAAATCACTTAGAACAGCAACAATATACAAAGCGAAAACTGGAATCTAGGAATAATCCGCATAAATAAAATAAACTTTGCTAGCTGGCTAAATGCAGATAGAGAAGAGCCGGCGGGCTGTTGTTAGAAAAAGGGTTGCGGGTCACTTTGGCAAGACATAGGAGTGGTGTTGTGGTTCGTCGGGTCCTTGTTGCGTTTTTGAAACGCCCTCCGTTTTGCAGAGTTGGAGAAAGATTTCCTTGATGATCTGGTTGGATTGTCAATGTAGGATGATCACCAGCTTCAGGAATGATGGCGAAATGCTTTCTAACAATTATGGCAGTGCTTCTCAACTCTGGCAACTTTAAGATGGGTGGACCTCAACTCCCAGAATTCCCCAGCCAGCTGCCAAGGTTGCCAAGGTTGAAAAACACTGAACTGGAGGCTAGATAAGATCAGAGCTTGCCATAATAGTACAGGCAATCCTCAACTTACGGCCAAAATTGCTGTTGCTGAAGCATTTGTTCAGGAAATTGTGCCCCATTTTACGACCTTATTGGCCACAGCAGTTAAGCAAAACACTGGCATTATTTAGTAACACGGTTCTTAAGTGAACCTGGTTACCCCACTGACTTTGTTTGTCAAAAGCTTGCCAACAGCGATCAGAGGAGACTACGACCGTCACAAATACGAGTCACTTCTCAAGCCTCTGACTTTTGATCACATGCCCATCAGGATGCTGCAACCATGTGAAAATCGGTCATATAAGACACTTTTTTTAGTGCTGCTGTAACACTGAATGGTCACTAAGCATACTGTTGTAAGTTGAAGACTATCTGTAGAACCCTGCACTGGGCAGAAGGGGTGTAATGGATGACCTCCAAGACTCCTTCCTGCTCTTCCATTTTATGATTCCAGGCAAATCTTTGGAGAACGTTCACAAGCTTTTCTCTGTCACCCCAGAAGGCTGAGATAGAGACGGACAACTGCCATTAATTGATTTCCGGTTTACAAGAGTTACGGACATGTGGCACCGATCCATATAGTCTCGTTTTGCTCTATTGATCTCATTGATTTGCAGCTGAAGGACAGACACCTGCTGGATGGGGGGGGGGGGCTCAAACGTTTCCCAGATCTTTGTATGGCAGAGGTGGAAAAACCTGACCTACATTTCCCTCTTTTTCTTTTTATCCTAAGCCAAGGATTTAGTGTCTAACATATGCATACAACTGGTGTAAGATGCATCTCTCAGGTCTTTCCAAAAAGGGGCGGGGGGAAGTGAGAGAGAGGAGAGAGAGAGAGAGAGAGAAAATTATCTGCCTAGTGGGGAAGCAACGAGATGTTTATGTAGTGATATAGAAAATCTGGACTTTTTTCTTCTTGCATGTCGATGAGATTTTTTTTTTAAAAAAATGCTTTTTAATGTTCAAGGCTTCTTTACCCAGCCCTGTTTAATTTCCAATTGATGGTTCCGATTTCTCATGCAGTGAGGCAGGGAAAAAGGATTTTGCTTTGTAAGAATGGTGGGTTTAAGAACAGGGGTAGACAGAGAAGCAACATTCTTTTCAACAGGATGTGGAAGATCTGTCTGGATGTCCTTGCCAGTTGCTGGGAAGATATGGAGATTTGTTCCCTGAGGTTGCCTGTGCTGCGTATCCAGAAAAGGGCATTGCAATACACTAGAATTTTTTTTGGGGGGGGGGGGAATTCAGAGAAGAGCAACTAAGATGATCAAAGGTCTGGAGACTAAAACATATGAAGAACGGCAGCAGGAGTTAGGTTTGGCCAGTCTAAAGGAAAGAAGAAATAGGGGAGACATGACAGCAGTGTTCCAGTATCTGAGGGGCTGCCACAAAGAAGAGGAGAGGGTCACGTTATTCTCCAAAGCACCAGAGGGAAGGACGAGAAACAAGGGTTGGAAACTGATCAAGGAGAGAAGCAACCTGGAATTAAGGAGAAACTTCCTAAAAGTGAGGACAATCAACCAGTGGAACAGCTTCTTTCAGAAATCGTGGGCGCTCCATCACTGGAGATTTTTAAGAAGAGGCTGGACAGTCACTTGTCTGAGATGGTATAGGTTCTCCTGCTTGAGCAGGGGGCTAGACTAGAAGACCTCCAAGGTCCCTTCCAGCTCTATTCTATTCTAGAATGTTCTGTGCAAAAGATAGATGGGGAGAGATGGAAGATTCCGTCGAAGGCGACATAACATGGGACTTGAAGTCTTAACCACTAGAGCACCAGACCAAACTGGCCACAATATAATAAACTGGCCATGATATCCATTCATACATGCAGGATATCCCCAAAGGGGCTGATTTCACACCACACAACTAAGCCGTAGCATAATTCTGCTACAAGTAGATGGCCGTGGGTGACACAGGTACCCTGCTTCATTCTTTCCAGAGTGTTAGTGCCCATACTTTCAAGCTTCCCAGGCCGCAGGGCAAGCATTTTGATGAAACGTGCAGACAGTTTAAATCTTTATAGCCTGTAATCCTGTCCAGAACCAAAGAAAAGACAAATACAGGTAGTCCTCAGCTTACGACTTCAACGGAGCCCCAAATTTCTGTTGCTAAGCGAGACAGCTCTTTTTATGACCTTTTTTATGACCTTCCTCACCACAGTGGCCAAGTGAATCACTGCAGCTGTTTAGTTACTCACATAGTTATAAAGCAGGGGTCTTCAAACTTGGCCCTTTTATGACTTGTGGACTTCAACTCCCAGAATTCCACAGTGTGCCTGGCTGAGGAATTCTGGGAGTTGAAGTCCACACATCATAAAAGGGCCAGGTTTGAAGACCCCTGTTATAAAGTGAATCTGGATTGCCTGTTGACTTTGCTTGTCAGAAGTTTGCAAAAGATGGTTCCTGGGACACGGCAACCCTCCTACGTGCATGCCAGTGGCCAAGCTTCTGAATTTTGATCATGTGACCCTGGGGATGCTGCAATAGTTGTGTGAAAAACAGCCCTAGGTTGCTTTTTTCTGTGCCGCTGTAAGTTTCAACAGTCACTAAATGAATTCTTGTAAGTTGATAACTGCATGGGAGGGCTGCCAAAATGCTCTCTTGGGGTTTTTGAAAACCTGGTGACATCTTGGCACCCTGTTTCTCCCATCGGCTTTCTGCCACTCGGACCAGCTGCAGCTGGGCTGCACGGCTGGTCCTGGGCAGGATTAGGTAAACCACCGAGGTTGGATTTGATCAGTTGCATCGGCTTGCCTCCACGGCTCAGAACACAAACCACATTCCGAGAAGTTCTCGTTTAATCATTTTCATATTGCCCCATGAAATTCAAATCCGGAGACCGAGAGGCTTGGTTCCTTAAAAACCCCTTGAAAGCCCATAAATTATAGAAGGGAAAGAAAGAGCCTCTTGCACTAGGAACGGGATCTGCAGATTTAATGGCCTTTGAGCTGCGTCTGAGGAAGGAGCGTCAGCTGACGGAGTAGTAAATCTCTTGGAAGGGAGAAACGGGGCCGGGCTGGTGTGGCGTGACTGGGCTTTGAAGCTGCTAGGTCAAACAGACAGTTGGCAGGAGAAGAGGAAAAGGTGAGGGGGGGGGAAGACCCAGGCAAGAAACTCCCAGCATTTCGGCTTTCCAATCTTATTCCAGGCACCTCCGGACAGATTATGCAAAGCCCCTCCAAACTTTGGGCAGATGCAAAGTGGAAAAGCAGCAGAGAGGTTTAATGTCTATTCCATTCAGGCCGAAAGTGGGGTGGTTGACTTGGTCTTGGAGAGAAATACTTGGTGAGGCTTTCAGGCAGCGGGGTCTGGTTTATAGGCAAGGCTCTGAGACATTCTGACTTTTTAAAGAATAGAATAGAGGAATAGAGTTGGAAGGGACCTCGGAGGTCTTCTAGTCCACCCCCCACCCAAGCACTATTTCGGTCAGTCTCTTCTTGAAAGCTTCCAGTGATGAAGCTCCCACAACTTCTGAAGGCAACTTCTGTTCCACTGGTTGATTGTTCTCACTGTCAGGAAATTTCTCCTCATTTCTAGGTTGAATCTCTCCTTGATCAGTTTCCATCCATTGTTCCCTGTCTGGCCTTCAGGTGCTTTGGAAAATAGATTGACCCCCCTCCTCTCTGTGACAGCCCCTCAAATATTGGACCACTGCCATCATGTCTCCGCTGGTCCTTCTCTTCTCTAGATTAGCCATGCCCAGTTCCTGCAACCGTTCTTCGTAGGTTTTAGCCTTCGGTCGGCTAATAATCTTTGTTGCTCTTCTCTGCATTTTCCTTTGTCGACCAATGTCTTCTACAAATGGAGACCCATTCTCTTGGTTCGAAAGGGCTTAAACACTTGCCCTGTTCAAGGTGCCAAGCCTTCTGGATTAGTATAACTGCTTGAGGCTTAAATTACTAATTTAATTTAGTACCCTTCCAAATCCAAAAATCTTCATGACTTGTTTAACTAGCAGATCCGGGCACTTTTGCCATGAATTCAGGCTAAGCAGCGAGGCTGTTTATGTGGCATTTTTTCACAAAATCATACTCAGTTTTATTCGGAACCAGCTATGTCATAAAAAGACCATGATAAATCTAGATCAAATATTGCAATATCTCTTTGATATTAAAGGGCAGGGACATTGTACCCATTGCAAAAACGTCAAGCATATTATAACCACATAAATGGCAGGGAAAGATGGACCGCTGAAAAGGCTAAATTGTGCAAAATCACAGAGCTGGCGAAAACTGCTGAAAACAAGAGGAATAAAATATTTAATTCTAGACGCTATAAAAGCAGGACTGTTGATTGACAGCACTGATCGAGAGGTTAAAATTGAAAATATTTGGCTTTTTAATACAGAAGAAGGGATTCAGGGCCGGGGAATTCTGGGAATGGAAGTCCAGATATCTTAGACGTGCCAAGGTTGGGAAACACTGGTTTATACCAGTTGGGATTATAGATAGGACAACTCCCAGAAGCCCCCAGCGAAAGGGCTTATGGGAGATGAAGTCCAAGCGCTGCATCCTTCAAGGCGGCGCTAAGGAATAGATGAATTGGAAAAACCTGCCCCGCCCCCATTCTCTGATTGGTCGGTCCGTCAAAAGTCACCACGCCTCTTTGCAGCTCATTTCAAGGCGGACCCACTTGGCGAAAAAATTTTTTTAAAAAAAAATTGGCGTTCCCGCCTCTTTCGTTGATTGGCTCCCGTCCGCCAATGAGCGCCGCCGCCGCTCCTAAAGCGCAATGGCGGACGCGGCGGCGGCGCCGCCTCTCGTTCCCCAGAACTCTCGCGAGACGAGGCGGCGCCCGAGGCGGAGGCTGAGGAAGAAGAGGAGGAGGAGGAGGAGGACGAAGGCTCGCCGTCGAGGGTCGCCGCCATGACCGCGCTCCGGGGCTTCCTCAGGGCGCAGCGCCTGGGGCGGAGAGCGGTGAGTGCCGGCTGCAGCCAGGGAGCCAGCCTCCCTGCCGGCCAGCCCTGCAGGGTAGGCCGGCCGCGCACCCCTCCCCCAAGGGCAAAGGTCAGGCGAGGGAATCGAGGCCAGTCTTCCCTGGGTGGGCGGGGCTCCTGCGGGGGTGGGGGCCTTGAAGCCCCTCCCTCTCCTCTGCCGTCCCTGCAGGGTAGGACGTGGCTGGCAGGGTCATTTCAGAAGGGGGCTTGGGGGCGGGAACAAAGCCAGACACGCCCCTCTCGGCTGGAACCCCCTCCCCAAATCTTTTGACCCCCCCGTGCAAAATGTGGGCGCCCCCTGTGGCCCCTTTGCCCCTGGGCTGCCTGCTGGGGGCTCAGGCAGGGGGTCCCGCTCTGTCCCCAGGGCGAGGGTCTCGGGGACACCCAAGGGGGGGATGCCATGGGCCACTTTCACATGCCCCCCCTTTTTTGGGGGGGGATTTATTTTATTTTATTTATTTTAATCCCATTTATATCCCGCCCTTCTCCGAAGACTCAGGGCGGCTTACAAGCTTAGCAATAGCCTTCATTCTATGTATATGCCTGCTTATTAGGGCTTTCACACACACCCCAAGCGGCATTATTACAAAGTCAGCTTAATTGCCCCCAACAATCTGGGTCCTCATTTTACCTACCTCGGAAGGATGGAAGGCTGAGTCAACCTTGAGCCTGGTGGGACTCGAACCTGCACTAATTGCAGGCAGCTGGGGTTACTTAAGGAGGCATTAGCCCACTGCTCCACCAAGGCTCAAGGATGTGCCCAAGTGTCCCCAAAGTGCTTTTTTCCCCCAAGAGGCAACTGGACTTTCTTGGTTTTTCCTTGGAAGACGTTTCGCTTCTCACCCGAGAAGCTTCCTCCACTCTGACTGAAGACCGAGTCAGAACTGAAGAAGCTTCTTGGGCGAGAAGCGAAAGGCCTTCAAAGAAAAACCAAGAAAATCCAGTTGCCTCTTGGGGGGAAAAAGCACCTTTGGGACAACCGGGACCTGGATGACTGGCAGTCTCTGTAGACCTGTGCCCAGGTGGCTTTCGAGACTGGGGGGGCCCTGAGTATTTTTTATTTTTATTTTTATTTTTTATTTTAATTCCATTTATATCTTGCCCTTCTCCGAAGACTCAGGGTGGCTTACAAGCTTAGCAGTATGAGATGTGGATCTCCCCTCCCCCCAAACCCCCCCCCCACCCCTCAATCCTCTTTGAAGAACTGCAGCCCTTTGGAGGACCCAGATTGGGGATTTTATGGCTTTGATTCGTTGATTTACTTTTCAATGTCGGATTATGTTCCCTCGGGTTATTTTGGGCTCCTAGTGACCGCATCTATCGATTTTTCCCCTTATTCTTTACGTTTATGCATATTTATTTGTTTGTTTGGTACACTTGCATACCTTTGCTAAACTATACCCTGTCCAGTTCTGGAACGGCGTACAAATTTTCAGTGGTGTTCCTGGCTCTTGTGGAATGTTCCTGGCCCGTCCCTGGCATGTCAACCTTCACGCTGGTTATTCTGGGCCGGCTTTCGTGGCTGGGTGTGTGTGTGTTTGTGTGTGTCGATCGAGCAGGGATGAGCTTTGAGGGCTGAATGGCCCTGGTCCAGTTTTCAGGTGTCTTCGCAGCTCCTGGGAAGAGGCGGCGAAGGAGTTTGCGCTGCCTCTGAAGATGCCAGCCACAGCTGCCTGCAAAACCCTTCAGCTCCAAAGCTCTTCGCTTCGTGGTGGGGTCATTGACAGCGACATCAGAAATGTTGTGATGTCATCACGCAAAGGGCAGGTGGCATGACTGGGTCTTGGCTGGGTCTTCAACCTGGCATTGTAGCCTTTCTGCAGGTTGCCAGTTTGTGGAAATTGCCCGTGTAGCCTCCTGAGATGGTAATTCTTAGAAGTGGGGCAAACAGCTTTCCTTTGATAACTTAGAGGCCCCTTTTGAAACTGACTTTTTTTTTTGCTGATAGCGAGGCATGACGTTTACAAAACTGGAGAGCACCATTTGGTAGCTTAAGAGCTAGGACAACAGGCTGTCTGTTGGGTTGTAGAAGTGGAAAGAATTAGGTAGGGCTTCAAGAACAGCAGCAGCCCTGCAGTTGTAGGAATTCAGATTAAAGCATTCCCCTCCTCAAATGTTTTATCTTCTGCTTGAATAGATCTTACAGTCTATCTGCTGGACTTTTAAACCGAGATTTCTCAAACTGGGCTTGGCAGGATTGCGTGGCAGGTAAACAGCAGGAAAAACTAAAGTCGCCTCAATACAGTCCATTTTTTCTCTCACTAGATCAGGAGTTTGGGGAATTTGAAAAGGTTTTTAAAACCCCAGCTTTAAGCCCCCCCCCCTTTCCCCTTCCTGGGGAATTAGCTCTATAAACGTGAATAGAGCAATCTTGCTCCCACTGTGCGTTTATACATTTCCAACAAAGTAGCCATCAATGTGTCACTGGGTGAATTATACCGCACTCAAGCATTCATTTAAAAACCCTGCCCATGGATGCTCCCTCCCTCAGTTTGCATCAGGGCTCGTGTGCAATAGCCCGCCAGGCAGGAATGCCAGCCACATCAAAGAGACTTGGTAGGCAGGGTGAAAGAGTGAACGAGGTAGCTGAGCCTGTTGGTGAAGTTTTGCTTGGTGAAGCCATCCTGGGTGGGGAAACCATACGTTTTGCATGAGCAGGGCAGCGAGAAAATTGTGCTTTCTGGAGGGCCTCTCAGTTAATGGTCAACTGGAATCCCGCCACCGGACAGGACTCCGTGTCCCAATCTCCTCTTCCTCCTGGCTGGGTCCCTACTAGGTCAAAAGTGGATCGACTTTCAAAGAGAGGATAGGTGGGAATAGGAAAGAGAAGAAACCAGCCTTTTAGGAAGACTTTGAACATATTTATATGCTCTGCTTTTTAAGGAAGGACTAGGAAAGAGATATAAAAAAGAACCACGCTTTTTTTAAAAAAAATCTTAAAAATAGAGCACGGCACTGCTCATAACAATATGAATACTGTGTATAGTAGCCAGAATGCTCCTATGAATGCGTGGCCCAGATCAAGGCAATCCAAGACAAATAATACAGAAATTATTCAGAGAAAGAGGTGATCAGCAGCTGGTCCAGCTTCTAGGTAAGATCTGCCTCTTTACGCAAAGGTAGAAAAATCACTTCAAGGGGAAACGTGTACGGGCAATTCTTGGCTTTCAACAGTTCACAGTGATCATTCGAAGTTACAACGGCAATGAAAAAAAATGACTTTTTCCCCCCACAAGCGTTGCAGCATCCCTCTGGTCACATGATTAAAATTCAGACACTTGGCCATTGATTCAGATTTGTGACAGTTGCAGCCACGGGCTCCCCTTTTGCGACCTTCTGACAAGCAAAGTCCACGGGGGAAACCAGTTTCACTCAACAACCGGGTTAGTAACTCATCAACGGCAGTGATTCACTTAACAACCGAGGCAAGGAAGGTCGTCAGAATGGGGCAAAAACTCACTTAACAAGGGTCTCACTTAAGAAGAGAAAATTTGGGTTCAATTGTGATCTTGAGGACAAGACAGGGCTCCCGAAAAGTGGCATTTTACCCTGGGTGTTTATTAATAAATAAACAACACATCCTCTCCAGCAAAGCCTGGGTTGACTTTTCAGCTACCTCTTAGTCTTGCTGGGAAGCTTCAGCATCCCAACTTCCAGCGGTTACAGCATATTTCCCTTTGTGACAGGACTATAAATTGAAGCAAATGTGGGCATTTTGCCACGAAGCCATAGATTTATTCTTCCGGCAGTGCCCCGCGGCCTTGTAACTTTTTCTGGAAAATGACGGATGGAGCCTAATCAAAAGTACGTTCTTTTTGATGTACGTTGGAAATAAGTCATTTCTTCCTGGTAATTCACTTCAAATGATTTAAAAATCTTTTTACACGTTTTGATGATTTAATACCCTTAAGCTGAAACGCGAAGCATCCTACAGAAAACGGTGCTGTTCCTCCTACCAATGGGCCTTAAATCACGGATTGCCAAACATCCAGAGCACTTTCGTAACTTGGAGATCTCAATGCAATCATTTTTATGCTAAGCTTGTAATGAAGCAACTGTAAAAAAAAGTAGTTTGAATTTGCGGTGAACTTTAAGGGGAAAAAATCTAATCAATTGGAGAATCAGTTGCTCTCAGCAGGGAAATAAACAGCAAGGAATGTCTTTGGCTTCGCTAATTCGGAGAAGACTGAAGATTTAAACTAAGGTGTATACAGGTATTCCTTGACATACGACCACAATTGAGCTCAATTTTTCTGTTGCTAACTGAAACAGTTGTTAACTGAATTTTGCCCCGTTTTGCGACCTTTCCTTGCCACAGTCGTTAAGTTACTCACACAGTCATGAAGCAAATCTTGCTTCCCCTTCGACTTTTGCTTTGTCAGAAGATCACAAAAGGGGATCACGTGACTCTGGGACACTGTGGCCGTCATAAACACGAATCAGTTGCCAAGAGTCTGAATTTTGGTTCTGTGTCCATGGGGATCCTGCAACGGTCGTAAGTGTGAAATATGGGCATAAAGTCATTTTTAGTGCTGTTGTAACTTCGAACAGTCACTCAATGCACCGTTGTAAATCAAGGACTATCTTAGAATATTCTTGTTTTCCACCGTTACGTGTCCTCCAGTTATTTTTTGGCATGGCATTTCATGGGATTGAGAGGCACTGTGGCATCGTGGCGAAGGGGATGAATTAGGATCAAGGAGATACAAATTCTGATTGTCCTTAGGTGAATTTTGCCCCTGCGTTTTTCCACCCTAAACTGGGATGTTGAAAACATTTATGTGCTAACTCATACTATTAGGCATGGTGGATTATGCTGCTACAGCAACCTTCCATGGTTTATAACCGTAATCACCCTAGAGTGGATTGATTTGGGATGATGGAAATTGTGTAAAAGATACCAAAGATATTGGGGTATGGAAAAGCCTTCACAAATAAATTCTGGCAGAAAGCAGTAGTTCTTGTTTTAAGCTTGTAAATGCTGGCCGTACAAGCATTTATCTACGAAACAGTTGCAGCTGTTGATGAGAAAGAGCAATAAGTGAATGCTAAAATCTGCAGTGTACCTTATTTGTCCATGCAGAATTTCAGGTATTTTTGTGTTAATCAAACTGCTTTTCTCTCTCTCTCTCTCTCTCTCTCTTCCTTCTTTATCTTCTTTTCCAGTTTTTGTTACTCCACCGGTTTCAGAGTACGCTAGTAATTGCTGAACATGCCAACGAGGCCCTGACACCAATTACTTTGAACACCATTACAGCGGCAAAACGACTCGGGGGTGAAGTGTCCTGTTTAGTTGCGGGTACCAGTTGTGAAAAGGTAAAAAGAAAAAAAAAAGTGGGCAGACACAGGGTGTTGGCGTTGTTTATAGCTTGCTGGTGAAAATGCTAATTAGTTTTGATGTGAGTTTTTTTCAAACTTAAGTAGAGAAATTTTAAAAAAATAATAATGTTGGAGCTGTCTTAAGATATCTGAGTAGGATTGAAAGAATTAAGAATATCCAAGCTCTAATTCAATCTTTTTCAACCTTGAGAACTTCAACTCCCAGAATTCCCTAGCCATCATGGAATTCTGGGAGTTGAAGTCCACGTGTTAAAGTTGAGAAAATGCTCTTGGTTACAGTTCTGTATGCCCCCCATGTAATTATTTTTTTGCCAGCATCTAGGCCAGGTAGAAATGCTTCCCCTAGACCAGGGGTAGGCAACCTTGGCTCTTTTATGACCCGTGGACTTCAACTCCCAGAATTCCTGAGTCAGCCATGCTGCCGGGAAAGGGAGAGGTTTCCAAGCTGAGCCATGCTGGCTCAGGAATTCTGGGAGTTGAAGTCCACGAGTCATAAAAGAGCCAAGGTTGCCTATCCCGGCCCTAGGCCAGTGTTTCTCAACCTTGGCAACTCTGAGATGTATGGACTTCAATTCCCAGAATTCCCTAGCTAGCACGGTTGGCTGGCTGGAAAATTCTGGGAATTGAAGTCAACACAAATACTACAATACAAATGATAATCAAACACGGTACAAATAGTAATCTAACATTCCAGATGTTGGAGACAGCTAGGAATTCTGGGAATTGGGAATCACTGACGTCATAGTCTTACTTCTCACAGGTGGCACAAGAGCTGAGCAAAGTACCTGGGATTTCCAAGGTGCTTCTTGCCCAACACGATGCATATAAAGGACTTCTGGCCGGTGAGTCTTTTTTTCCCCAGGCAAATTTTGCATTAAGATTCTTTGCAAACCTGTCTTCTCCCCCCTCCTTCCCAAAAGAAGAAAAAAAATAATAACATTGCTCCGGCCATTATCTTTTTTTCTTCAGAGGAGCTGACCCCACTGATTTTGGAAACTCAGAAACAGTTCAGTTACACGCACATCTGTGCCGGAGCCTCTGCCTTTGGGAAGGTGAGCATCTATTAAATTACCGAGGAATCCGTTGCTTTAAAGACATTGAACCATTCCAGGGGTCTTCAAACTTGGCCCTTTTAGGACTTGTGGACTTCAACTCCCAGAATTCCTCAGCCTGGCTGGGGAATTCTGGGAGTTGAAGTCCACAAGTCCTAAAAGGGCCAGGTTTGAAGACCCCTGAACCACTACATACAGGTAGTCCTCAACTTATGACTGTAATTAAGTTCTGGCAGCTTTGGTCGTAGCCGCTAGACTGTCATAAAGCAGGTCATTGGGTGACCAGGCCTGATTTTACGACCTTTGAGCAAACTCAGCGGTTGTTAAGCAGACTCACTGTTCGGTGTGGGTCATGTTGTTGCCAAATTCTGAAATACACGTAGTCCTCGATTTAACAACCATAAGCTCTGTTACTAAGCAAGATAGTTGTTGTGTTTTCCCTCCTCTTATGACCTTCCTTGCCACAGTTGTTAAGTGAATCATGCAGTCACTAAACGAATCTGACTTCCCCCCACTGACTTTGCTTGTCGTCATCGTAACTTTGGAACTAGGTCGTAAATAAATTTCGGAGTGTCCTTTAATCATTTTAAATGGTTGTCAAGCAAGCAGTAGTAAGTTAAGGACTGCCCGTAAATAGGATTCTGAATATTTGTGGCCCTCCCAAAATATTGCCTGTGCTTTCGATCCATCAGCCTTGCCACGTTTTAATGGAGTTTGTGTCACACCGAAGCCCTAAATGTGCTTCTTAAATGTATTTTCAGGGTAGAATTCTGAACCGCTGCTTAGTTTTCTCCGGGGGTTGCCGAGTTGTAACTGACCGACAGAGTATTTTTAATATTTAGAACCTGCTTCCCAGAGTGGCAGCTAAGCTGGATGTTGCTCCTATTTCAGAGGTCACTGAAATCAAGTCAGCCGATACTTTTGTGAGGACTATTTATGCAGGTGAGATTTGCATACCTGTTCTGGGCTACCTGTGACACACACACACACACACACACACACACACACACACACACACACAGAGCGAAGTTTAAAAAAAGGGAACTGTAGGATCTGGGGAAAGAAAGACGCAGCTAATGGGATCCTTCCCAGCCCTATCGGATTGTTTGTGGCTGCGTGTTCTGGGCAGGCAGAGAGAGAGAGAGCTTCTTAATTAACCAATTCTGTGTGCGTTTTTGATAGGCGTTGCGTTCTTGTTAATGCACTTCTGATCAGATTTTGCCAACCCTCAGCCATCCGGCTTGGTCCCCCTTCTTTCATGGGGGTTCCATTTAGTTCGAATTTCAGCAATCCGTAGGGTTATTTTTCTTGGTTAGGAGGACATTGATACAATTATTTGTAATATTTAATTGACTTCCCCTAATTATTGTGCAGCCCAAATACTTGTCTAGCCTCATTACGTTTATCTGATCCCCCTAATGTAATTTGGACATGGAAACATGAGCTTTTATGTCGCTTTAAATTTGTCAATGGCAGACTCCTTCTTCCTTTGGTCAGTGCTGCCTTGCCGTGGAGATTGATGGATTGCATGGAGAGGCTTGAATCACAGTCTAATAATTTCCCTTTGGAAAATCATTATGCCGGTGCCCCAGTGGATAATTTCTCTTCCTCCTCCCTTTCCTCCTCCTTCCTCCTCCTTCTCACCTTTCTCCTCTTCTTCCCTCCCTCCCCCTCTCCCTCTTCCTTCTCCTCTCCCCCCTCTCCACCTTTCTCCTTCCTCCCTCCCCCTCTTCCTCCTCCTCCTCCTCCTCCTCCTCCTCCTCCTCCATCTCCATAAGCATTCTGCTTTGTGATTGTGGCTTGCAGGCCCTTTGTTCAGACAGCGGGTGCTTTTTTCATACAAAACAACAACTGCAGACACCTGCAAATATCGCCCGGCTTCATTCTCCCGAATCCATTCTCCCGAATCGGTCAAGCCGTCCAGCTTCACGAGGGAAGGAAAGAATTCTTACGCTAGAGGTGGCTAATGGAAAAGTGGAAAGGTCCAACTCTTGAGGCGTTGCTTCTAAACCTTTTTTAAGTTTCGCTATCTGAAGTAGTTTTTTTTATCCCAACAAGAGACAAGCCATGGTCTGGGTGCAGCTGTATTTGACCTTTTCCCCCTGGGTTTTGTTTGTCTTGTGTCAGGCAACGCTCTGTGCACTGTGAAGTGCGAGGAGAAGACCAAGGTGCTGACTTTTCGGGGGACTTCCTTCGAGGCAGCCCCGACGAGTGGAGGCAGCGCCACCGTGGAAAAAAGTGAGTGGGGTCTTTTTTGTCGCCTTTTGCTTCGGATGCCGTTGGGTTAAAACACCTATTAAAGTAAACACTGAAGTATTCAGCCTCTCTTAAGGATCAGGATTATTTTTTTAAAAAATAATTTGGTTATTAATTAAGGTGTCTTGTTAATATCAACAGTATCAGCCCCTGCGCCTGTTGGCCTGTCGGAGTGGATTGAGCAGAAGTTGAGCAAAAGTGACCGGCCAGAACTTACTAGTGCAAAGGTGGTTGTATCAGGTGGTAAGTAACGATTAATCAAAGTTTATTCACATTCAGAAGGGAGTCTGCATGCAGGTAGCTCTCGACTTAACAGCCATTTAGTGACCATCCAGATTGACAAAGGCACTGAAAAAGTGGCTTACGACCATTGCCGCATCCCTACAGTCGGGGTCAAAATTCGGAGGCTTGGCAACTGACTCATATTTACGACGGTTGCGATGTCCCAGGGGTCACGTGATCCCCTTTTGTGACCTTCCAACAAGCCAAGTCAATGGGGAAACCGGACTCAATTAACGGCTGTGTTACTAACTTAACGACTGCAGTGTTTCCTTTAACAATTGTGGCGGGAAAGATCTCAAAATGGGGCATAACTCGCTGAACAACGGTCTCGCTTAGCAACCTCAATTGTGGGCTTAAGCCGAGGACTACCCGCATTTAAAAAAAATTGTGCATCCTGCCAGAATTCTGGCTAAAGAGCTTTCAGCCAGAGACAGAATAAAGGGAGAAATCCTTACTGCAGTTTACCAAGTTGGATGTGACATTAATCGCCATAAATACCAACCTCTGACTCAACAGTTGGTGAAGAGCTCTAATAAAAGTCTTCATTCCAAAACTGAGCTACTTTTCATTGGTCACAGCAGGTAGCAAAGGCTGTAATGCTGTATTTCACTCAGTGTCTCCACCTTAAAAGCAAGCAGAGATTTTGTTTTCCTGCTAGAAAATTCTAGTAGAAGGGAGGAGAGTTTGCCAAGATTTAAGTCCTGTTTCGACCCTGTTGATTTTGTTGAGCAGGGATAAGGAAATAAGTCGTTAATCCAGAAGCGACACTTACTTGTGAAAATAACCACAGCAAACGCCATCCAGATTCTTCGTGTTCCTTTGCTGGAGTGCATGGAGAAATTAAATCGGGCAGAAGAACTTGGAGCGTAGAATGCAAGAGTTGAAAGGGACTTAGAGATCATCTAGTCCTACCCTCAGTCTAATGCAAAGAACCCACCATTCTCGCATCCCTGAGAGATAACCATCCCGCTTTTTTTTTTCTTTTGAAAATCTCCATTGTGAGAGTTCACAAACCCCTAAAGGAATCTATTTGACACTGGACTTTAATTGAACAGATTTAATTTCCTATTTTTAAGGGCGAGGCTTGAAGAGTGGTGAAAACTTCAAGCTGTTGTACGACCTGGCGGATCAGTTGCATGCTGCAGGTAAACAGTGCTTTAGTCTTCCTTCTTTAAACAAACCAGGATTCATGTTATGTTGGTGATTGCCAAGTGTAGAGGCTGGTCCAAGGTTGGCCATTGTTAACTGAGGCATCCGTTAGTTTGGATGCTGGCTTCTGTGTGGAGTCCTTGGTGCTCTTTGAGCTAGGTTGTTTGCTTTCAGATGTTTCATGGCCCAACTAGCTAACATCTGATTGCGATGGTGACCATCATATACTGATGAGGTGACCTAGTTGGGCCATGAAAGGTTTGCAAGCAAACAACCAGTTTTAGAGAGCACCACAGTTCAGGTCTGAGCTGCAGCTCTTCTTTGCCTGGTCTTTGGAAGCCCTTTAGAATATGAGTCTTGTCAGTCCACGGCAGCAGCGGGATCTAGAAGTGGAAATTGGCCAAATCAAGGAATCTTAACCTCAGGGAAGGGGACCAAGCGCTGCATGTTTTTTCTTCATATCGAACAATATTTCTTGTTTGTAGTTGGTGCTTCTCGAGCAGCGGTTGATGCCGGCTTTGTCCCCAACGACATGCAAGTTGGACAGACGGGCAAAATTGTAGCACCGGTAAGTTTTAGAAAATGGAGAGGGTTGGAATGTCTGCAAGAGGAAAGAAACACTATTTGTGATTGTAATTTGAATTATTGTTGGAGAGGAGTTGTGCCTGTTGATGGATCAGGCGACTTGATGTGTCACCCTTGATGCCGCCGGACCTTCTGGGCTCAATTCCTGCTGGTTGTAGCAGGGTGTCTCTGCGTTTGTGACTGTTTCTATCAGTGTTTTTCATCTTTAAGATGTGTGGACTTCAACTCCCAGAATTCCCCAGCCAGTATGCATAAATTTGGAGAGCTGCAACCCATGCGACCTGGCTGGGAAATTATGGGAGTTGAAGTCCACAAATTTCTTAAGTTTCTTAAGGCGTCCAGCCTTGCCAGTTTTCAAAGCTGTGGACTTTTAACTCCGAGAATTCATGGCTGGCCGGGGAATTCTGAGCGTTGACGTCCACATCTCTCGGAAGTTGCCAAGGTTGAGAAACACCCCCTTGGGGAACTTTTCTTCGGAACAGGACATTCCGAACTAAACAACACGGGTTGGTTTGTTGACTTGAAGACACTTGTGAAAGAAAAACATCCAATTCAACAGGGATGCTGTTTTCGAAAAGCTTTTATTATAGATGTAAAGCTTAAGGCTTGACTCGGCGCCAGGAAAATAAGTGATCCTCAGTTTACAACTTGGAGTTGGCATTGTGATCATCAGAGAACCGGGATTGCACCGCTTTACAGATCTGTGTTTTGTTTGCGGAACTGCCACCCGTGGATTAGCTTTTTTTCCAGGCTAAAAACAGTGGAGAGGGAAGGAGAAAGGCCTTATTCATAGCCACACCATCCTGAAGGGTGCTGTGTGTGTGTGTGTGTGTGTGTGTGTGTGTGTGTGTGTGTGAGAGAGAGAGAGAGAGAGAGAGAGAGAGAGAGAGAGAGAGAGAGAGAGAGAGAGAGAGAGAGCGCTGCTAATGTCAATGCCTCACTCCTTCTAACAGGAAATGGAAGTGGTGAGTGACCAGGTTGATCAGAGAAACAATAGACCCAGCTCTTGGCAGCAACTCTGCTTGTTGTTTTTTTAAAGATGCATAAAATGCCACGTCAGGGACTAGAAACCAAGCCCTGTGAATCAAGATTGGCAGGAGAGGGCCTGTTTCTCCTTGAGATCCTGTGCGGGATGTGATGGCTTCAAGAAGGCGGCTTCTCTGGGGTTCGGAAGAAGGCAGGGTAGCTAAGGATGGTCTTGACCTGAGAGGCAGGAACCCTCCAGGGTCAGGGGGGGAAAAGCCCAAAGAACAAGAAGTCGCCAGGGCAGCCCATGATGGTGGGAGTTAGGGTCTCCCTTTCACTGAACGTCTTCAGGCAGAAGCTGGAGAGCCAGAATCCCTCACGGGCGCTTTGCAAGTAGACCTCGTCTTATAACAGGTCATTTAGTGACCGATGGAAGTTAACAGCAGCACTGGAAAAAAATTAACTTATGACCATTTTCAGCCACGCTGAAAAAAAAGTAACTGGTGGCCGTTTTTCACACTTAACGACCATTGTACCATCCCTGCGGTTACGTGATCAAAATCAGGTGTTTGGCAACTGGCCCGTATTTACGACGGTTGCAGTGTCGGGGTGTATGTGTGTGTGTGTGTGTGTGTGTCGCGCGATCCTCTTTTACGACCTTCTGACAAGCAGAGTAAAAGGTGGTGGTGGTGGGGAAATCCAGATTCATTTAACAAAATGTGTGACTAAATTAACAGCCGCAGTGGTTCGGTTAACGAATGTGGCAGGGAAGATTGTAGAACGGGGCAAAATTCACTTAACGGCGTTGGGCTGGTTGTAAGCCGAGGACTACCTGTTCTTTAAATTTCTGCAGAGACCTGGAAGCCTCTCTGAGAACTTCCAACTCTTTGATTCCCACAAAGTGTAAAGAGTTGGGGAGGCACGTTGTTGCCCCATTTCATTTGCCCTCAGCTCAGGGAAGACTGAACCAGGAGGGTCGTGTGTGTGTGTGTGTGTGTGTGTGTGAAAGAGAGGGAGAGGGAGAGAGAACTGCATAGCTGGCTGGAACGTTGACCCAGCTTTGAGTCAGGGGTTTAGTTGCAAACCCCAATTGTTAGATTGCTGGTTAGCACTGAAGTAGTTGATTGTTGCTGAATGTTTCTGCTCTACTTGCGTTGAATGCCAAGGAGTTTCACTGAGAGAAAATATTTTCTAATGTTGGTTTGCACTCTTGATGCCCACCTGAAGGCTCTGGAGGTCTAGATGAATCTTCCAGGTCATTTGGATATTCAGTGGTTGGACTTAAAATGCATTCAGCCAGCAAGGATAGGATATGCAGTCTCTCTTCTTTCTTTCCATCTGGATTTTCCTGCTGGGTTGGCTTTTAAAAAATCAGGATTTAGGTTAAAATGTATTGTTTGCTTTAAAAATGACTTAACATTGTTATTAAGACTTCTTTCTAATGCAACTTTTTTTTTCTTTTGCAAATTTTCTTATTTTGCACCCACGTTTTTGTACCCAAGTTCAGGTATTCAAACCAGCGTTTTGAGTCGTGCGTTAGCAACTGATATCGTGGAGAGCAATTTTACACGCTTTAATAACTTGCATTTTGCACTAAAATTTCTGCAGAGATGCAGATCGCTTCAAAGCTTCTTCTATTTCACCGAGCCCTAACTTTTAAAATGCACAAGTGAATCTCACTGTATCAGGCTATTGTTAATCACCAGACTACCCCCTGGTAAACCGGTACTGTTGATTAAAATTTGGGTGTGGGGGGGGGAGAAATTTGGTTTTGATTAAGACATTGTTTATGCCTTTTGAAAGCTTTCAAGGTACAACTTAAAAGCATTGTTTTGTCCTGTTATCCAGAACAAAATTTTTTTAGACTCTTTTCCCACCCTGTGAATAAGTTTTAAGACCGACAGCCTTGTTCGGACTGCATTATCCAACACGGCTTTTAAGTCCAGGAGTTCTCAAATTGATGCTCTGCTCCTTGGGGATTGGCGCAGAAACATTAAATTGTACTAAAATATTCATACAAGAGTGCATTTAGCTGAAAGCAATTGATGTGTGTCTCCCAGGAGAACAAAGCAAAAAAAAAAACCACACACACACCCCAACCCTTAAAACTGCATGGCCCTGCACTCAAGCAAATACCCTAAGCTTCGTCACGTGTCCCAGCTGATCAAAGGCCCTCTAAGTTCTTACAGTGAAAAGTGTTAGGGATGAAAAATGCTTGACCTAGCGGACTCTTTAGGAACATGAAATTATTCTGTGGTTGGGGTTGGAAGGTTCTCCCAATAGGGCAGGATCGTATGAAGTCAGTACAGTATTGAAAAATAAAATATTTGTAGCTCAGGGTTGAACTGTGGGGTCCTTGGCGCTCTCCGAGCTTGGTGGTTTTCTTGTGGACATTTCATTATCAAACTAGGTAACCTCATCAGTGCTAGAAGGAAGTTGGGTTTGCAGGGAGGAGGAAGAGGAGGACTGTGGGGTCCTTGGTGCTCTCTGAGCTTGGTGGTTTTCTTGCAAACATCTCCTGACCCAGCCAGGTAACATCCTCAGGGCAAGATGGGAGTGGGATTGCGAGGAGGACAATTGTGGCGTCTTCACTGCTTTCTGAACTTCGCTGTTTGTTTGCAGATGTTTCATTACCCAACTAAGTAACCTGTTCAGTGCAGGTGAGAGGGGTGGTTTGGGGTTTGCCCCGTTAATTACCTAGCATAGAGACCTAGAAATAAACCGCATTTCACACATTCAAAAGAGACAAAAATAACAGAACAGAGAAACAAAAAGACCAGAACACCTCCTCTCTAGCAGCTTACACCCAGATAAGCAGAGATTGACACCAGACAAACAACGAAGCAGAAAGCAATGCCCAAATCAAGGAACTATCAAGGAGGAAACCACGTTCTCCCTACACTGGCAGGGCACACTGTGTATATAAGCAGGAGGCAAACCCCACACTCATCGCACTAATGTTGTTACCTGGTTGGGTCATAAAAAATCACCCAGCTCAGAGAGCAACAAGGACCCCACAGTATTGAAAAAGAAGCGTGGGGGGGAATTACAGCTAAATTGCTTTTACTCCATTTTCTGCATGGCAACCTGAGCTTTCCCCATCTCTTCCTCCCCTTTCCTGTTACATCTGCCTGGAAAATCTGTTCTGATTTGGTTTGTATCCAGATCAGAGACGTATTCTGATTGGGGAACAAAGCACCCCAAACCAGCTGTTCTAGGCACAGAACAGCTGGTGCACAGGCCACTTTGCAAACCCTATTTGGAAGCAATCCCACCCACATGGGAATACGTCCAGTTGTAATCAGCACACTTTCTTACTATAGGATTGTGCCGAAAGCTTCCAGCAAATAAATTTGTTGCTATGTTGTTTCATGACTTTACTAAATATGGAGCTGAACAGTGCCCCTTTTGGGGTCATTGATTCTAGCATCTACTAGTGATACACATTTTAATGATGTTCACATTTGTTCAGAAAACTTGCCCTAGAAGTACTATATGGACCACAAACCTGGATAGGCAACCTAGCTTCTTCCCAATGCTGTCTCTGAAATTGGAGGTAGATAGCCAACATAATACTTCTGCAGTATTTTGCAGATTTTTTTTCCCCGTGAGCTTAAATGTTTTTAAAATATTGTGGGTTTTCTTTCCATACAGGAATTATATATCGCTGTAGGAATATCTGGAGCTATTCAGCATCTAGCTGGAATGAAAGACAGTAAGGTACAGTACAAGATTTCTGTGTGTTGCTACGAGGAGTTGATAATTTCTGCTTTCAAAATTGGTTTTTGTTGTAGTCGTTAACTGACAGTGCAAAATCTAAAGGAGCCCAGACGAATTCTATTCCGAAAATAGGTACAAATAACTCACATAACGTTCAAGCAGTTCATAGACAAACACGTTAATAGAGCCTATCCTTTTAAGTCCTTGGTTGCCAAACCTGGAACCTTTAGTGAGAAACAAACTGAGTTGTTAATGTGAAAATAAAAGTTAGAATTTGTAGACTTGTTTCATTTTCATATATTTCAGACTCTGAGGCATGAATTCATGCATGACGATGTACAATCTGAATTATGGATTTACTATTGCGCAAAGTAAAAAGCGTCTTTGAATATTCCACAGTTTATTCACTCAGATGGAAACCTATTATAAAATGATAAAAGCTTTAAAAACTTAACTCGTTAGTACCCATGTTAACACGCGTTAGATTCCTATCCAACCTGACCTGTGGCGCCAATGAAAAAAAGTACTGTTTTTAAAAAAGATTCTTGCCTTTTTAGGCAGCATTCTCAAAAGGTGATTCTCTCCCACCCACCCATTTCCCTTGAAGCTATATAAAAGTATACAAGGCTGTATAAAACTATAAAGGAGTTGTGTGTTTATCTAAAATATTCTTTTTTTCCACACTCCTTTTTCTCTTGGAAATAATGAGGAATCAGATTCCCCCCCCCACCACACACACAGAGAATTGTGTGTGTGCAGAAATACTTTTAAGGAGCCCCGAATTAGGGCAACAGAATGCTATTATTTCCTTTTTTGGTTTAAATAGCAATATTTCAGTAGCAAACTTTTGCTAATTCAGGACACATTTTAACATAACAACCTTTGAAGGAGATTGTTTAGTGCAACCGTTCAAGTAGTGACTCTTCAAAGTTATAAGGGCACTGAAAAATGTGACTTGGGACCCTTTTTCATAGTTACGACCTTTGCAGCATCCTCATGATCGCGTGATCAAAATTGGGATGCTTGGCAACTGACTCATACGACGGTCGCAGTTTCCCGGGATCATGTGATCGCCTTTTGCGACCTTCTGACAAGCAAAGTCCGATCTCAAAACCTACCTTTTTGAACAAGCTGGCCTGGCCTGATGGGATGGGGTTGGGTTTTATAAATCGGTTTTTAACTTTTTAATGTGTACTAATTTATTCATGGGCATTGTTGTTTAAGCGTTTTTAATTTTTGTATCTTGTTTTTTTAATATGTATTGCCCTGTTCACCGCCCTGAGTCCTTCGGGAGAAGGGTGGTATACAAATTAAATAAATAAATAAATAAAAGTCATTGGGGAAGCCAGAACCACTTAATAACCGTGTTAACTAACTTAACAGCTGCAGTGATTCACTTAACAATTGTGCCAGGAAAGGTTGTAAAATGGGGCAAAATTCACTTAGCAACTGTCTTGCCTAGCAACAGAAATTTTGGGATTGTGGTCGTAAAATGAGGACTATCTGTAACATTCCAATGCATTTTACTTGTGGATTATTCTCAGTGCAAGGCATCTGTTCCCAGGAATCTAAATGCGGAAATATTTAAAGGATCAGGTCCTACGTTTGCCTGAGATTAAACATCCCTGATCAGAATAAAATCCACTTCTGAGCTTCCTTGAAAATTGATCCTGCTCTAAAATTGACCAATAAAAAGATCCGAAAAATTCATACCCTCCTTTTCCTCGAAGTGATATTAGCTAAAAGCTACCAATATATTTTATTAGATTGTAAAAACGGAATGAGCATTTTAAGGGTTAGGTGCTGAAAGAGTAAATGTTTCAGTTTGATAGAGGTGTGTGATTTAGATTAAGCCGCATGCAGTAAAAGTAATAAGCGATCCAGATATGGTAATAAAGGTAGGACAGGTGCTGTAATTCCATTCCAAAATGGAGGCACTTGTATCAGTAATGATAAATTGATTCGTGTCGATAAAGTCGAGCCTTTTCAAGGTGTACGAAGCGATTATATCTTTTTGCAAAAGAGTTCTGGTTATAGGAGAACATTTTAGTTTTTATTAAACTTTTACTCCATGTCTTCAGCACTGAACAGAAAAATCAGCTTGACTTGAATTGGATTTGGGCTCCGAAGTGAACTTCAACTTATACCGTAGTTCATTCAAATTATTGACTAGACTGGATCAAATTATTATCGGTTTTTATGCTGTCGAGCTATGCTGTTAATCTGATCTTTATTTAGATGGCTATTTAAACACAAACTTTTATTTCACTTCAGTTTGACCTGTGCTCTTACCTCTGTGCTTAGAAAATTTAAAAAAATACTGTCTTTCCTTAAATAATGTTTATTTAAAAGGGTTTGGAAAGAACTCTCCGTAATCACATTAGCTGTCTCTTCAGTGGCTTTCCCCCCACGCTAGGAAATATCAGCCATTATGAAGAATTTTGTAGGGAATCCCCTAGAGCGTTCTGCAAGTAAAATGTATTATTTACTTCACTTACAACAGTAGAAAATGGGTTTTGTAGAGGGTGGAATTCTCCTGCTGCCCCTCCCTTCCTTATCTTAAGGATGCTAGGTTAAATAGACCATAATAGTGGTCTGTCAACCTTGTCAACTTTAAGATGGGTGGAGTTCAGTTCCCAGAATTCCCCAGCCAGCATGGCTAACTGGGGAATTGAAAAACTGGCAGCAGATCATCTGTGTAGCTCTGAGTTTGCAATTTTTACAACTTCTGAGTAGAGTTACTCACTGTAATCAATTTCCAAGCTTTAGCTCCTTAAAACTGTAATTTGGGATACGAATATAAGTCAGGCATTAGGAACACCCCAGGAAAATCTGTTCATTACTATTAAGCTGAGCAATTTGAATTTATTTATTTATTTATTTGGGATGCTTGCAATGTACCCCACTAGGATAAAAGTGGAAAGTCAAGTCTACAATGCAGAGATTCTTGCTTCAAGGATAACAGGTCTCCTCCTGGGTTTCAGAGAAGGCAGCACACACAAGCCAGAACTTTTGACATTCACCTACATGGGTGTTCAGGAGAAAAGGCTTTCCCTTCACTTAATTTTTGAACTTCCGCTTTGTGAACAATGGAGGAGAACTCCTTTTGGGTCAGCTGTTGTATTTATGCCAGTAGCAGCAAAGCCGTGCATAACACTGTAGTGTCTAGAGACTACCCAGTAAATAACTCGTGTTCTCTAAATCACCCCCTTTCGTTCTCTTACAGACCATAGTTGCTATCAACAAAGACCCTGAAGCACCCATATTTCAAGTTGCAGATTACGGCATAGTCGCTGACCTGTTCAAGGTGAGTCTTGCTTGCAGAGGAACCAACCTGAGCACATTCCTCTTCTCGACGATAAGGGCGGAAGTTGAACTAGACTTTGAACCTGACTTGAGGCATTTAGTCTTCCTTGTTCTGCATGGAAGCTCTCGTCTCTGTCTACAGCAGGGGCCTTCAAACTTGGCCCTTTTATGACTTGTGGACTTCGACAACTGAGGAATTCTGGGAGTTGAAGTCCACAAGTCATAAAAGGGCCAAGTTTGAAGGCCCCTGGTCTTACAGCACTGGAATTCCCGACCCTTAATATTTCAAGCCCACCCACCAAATATTATCAATTTTTGACCTCCAGTTTTGATACCAGGCACATGTGTAAAGACGGCAATTGACTTCTGACGAACCCAATAACCTCTTGCACGGTAGACTACCTTCTTTTTTCAAGAATATGAAGATGTGTCTCAGTACAAGTACAAGAGACCCAAGTTGGATGAGATTGCTATAAAACGTGGTTGTTGGAAGACTTGGGAAAGGTCTTAGCCAGAGTATCTGCCCACAGTTAGGGGGAATCCATTGATTGATATTATTAGGAGGTATCGCCCTCATCAGCTTTTTAAAGACTGGCCTGCAAGTCTTTATATCTCCCATTATAGCAAGTTATTGTGGGATCCTTGGTCGTTCTTTTTCAGGTGTTTCGTGACCCGACTAGGGAACATCATTAAGGCATTGCACTGTCAAAATGGCAGCCACAGGGATGTGATGGCCGCTCCGCCGGATGGCATGCAACATGCGTAAAAAGTTGCGGGAGCTTTGGGTTTACCATTGTGGCCTCCATCTTGCTTCCCCCACCCCATTATGCCCTGTGGACCCTCCCCACAAGGGGAGAAGACAGTCTGAATTTAATGCTGTTCCTTGGCGATTGCCTGCCAGCTTGGCAGTAAACACAGGCCTTTTAATAAGCTGGAGACAAAGCGACATTCGGAAGAAACAAGATGTAGACAATTTCCTTAATAAATTTTGTACGACCACATTATTTCCACTTAATGGAAATGTAGCTCTCTTAAATAATTGAGAGGCTATATTCATCAGACGGTGAGTTCAGCTGGGATCTCTCCAAGCCAGGGCCTCCTTACGGCGTCTGCAAAGATAAAGGTAATGGATATTTTACACAACCAGTTTGCACAAGTGTTCAGGTGCAACCGGTAAGGAATATGCCACCTGTTCTCATTCTTCGACGCTCTTTGGATGACTACAAGGAATTATTCCTTGGCACCAGTTTCTACAAACAGTGGGGGGGTTTTTTCTAGTTGGCTGATTTCAAAAGTTGAAATCTTTGTTTAAAATAGCTTCCTGTGGTCAAAAAAATGAAAAACTGAAACTTGAAATATATCAGCATGTTAGTTGATTGGCAGTCCAGGTTTACACATTGTGTACGTTTTGCTACTATGATCTTTTTTTAAACTGAATTTAAATGTTCAGTTGCTTCCAGTGTTGATAAATAAGCATCTCTTCTACATTGATTACAATTGAATAAACATCTATTGCCTATTGTTATTTGGCTGATACTAAGCTTGTTTTGTGTTGCTTCCAGGTTGTTCCCGAGCTGACAACAGCGTTAAAAAAATGAAAGCTACTTCACGTTTGGGAAGGAATGAATAGCTCTTCGACAAGAGAAAAATTATTTTTAAGCAGTTTAAATTATGTTTTATCAAACCAGAAATGTAAAAATTGCCCCAAAAGTGCCAATGATGATCTTGCAATACACCAATTTTAGCCCTTTTAATTTCCATTTGGCTTCATTATTTCCTGAACTCTTTTTCCAATTCTCTAATAAACATCCATCTGCTGTATTTTATATTATATCAGCCTGTGGAAATTCCTTGTATTATTCTACAGTGTGATCATTAAGAATTGATATTGACTTAATAAGAGTTGGAAGGGACCTTGGAGGTCTTCTAGTCCAACCCCCTGCTCAGGCAGGAAGCCCTACACCAATTCAGACAAATGGCTGTCCAGTCACTTCTTTAAAACCTCCAGCGTTCACAAATTCTGGAGGCAGGTTGTTCTAATTCCCAACTGAGAGGTACAATGTTCTGAACACCTCTAACCAGAGGTTCTGGGAATTAAAACAGCTCTTATAATTTAGTCAAATGGTACGGCCGAAGTTACTCCATGTGCAAATGACTGGTGGTTTTTGAAATTTATACACACAAGAGCAAAGATGTGAGCGCACCTGAGCATATGATAGAAATGAAGAAAAAAATAGCAGTGGCACTTAAGACACATATACGTCTTCACAGTGCTTGACAGCCCCCCCCTCTAAGCAGTTTACAGAGTCAGCATATTTGCCCCCAACATTCTGGGTCATTTTATGGACCTCGGAAGGATGGAAGGTTGAGCCAACCTTGAGCCGGTCAGCGAACTGCCGAATTGCTGGCAGCCAGCAATCAGCAGAAGTAGCTTCTTTTAATTAATTCTTTAAATCAAAAGTTTCATGTTTAAAATATTTTTCTTTAAAAAAAAAAGCTGCTACATGATCAGCTCTTCTAGCTAGAATAAAAAAATGAAAACACTGATTTGGAATATTGCTTTTTTTAAAAAAAAATATTTTAATTAAAACTGTATTTGTAAAATGCCCGTTTTTTGTTCTGGTATCATGGAGGCAATAATTTTTTCTCCCCCGAAATATTTCTTCCCCAAAGTTCATGCTAAAAATAAGAGAACGCTTACTTTAAAATTCTTTAAAGTATTTAAAGACGTCTTTGAGCTGCATCGTTCAAAGCACTTCTTGAAAAACAGGGTTGTTTTTTTTCCTCCCCAGGAAGATCAAAAATACTTGTCAATACTTTATACAAATGGATTTATAATTGGTCACATACAAAGGGACATTGTAAGAAATTGTTAGGAGAGATGAGTGTTTTTACTGTACCCTGGTGAAACCTGATAGAAGATTGTCCGAAGTTCAGTAAAAAGGGTAGGATTTGTGTTTGGCTTGGCTTTAAAAAAACACACACCTTAAGAATCTATACATCTTTGAGGTCATTGTTTTAACAGCGTTCACCTCCCTTGCCCCCAAACACTTCCTCGAGGGCGACAGCCGAGGACTCCAGGTGGCAGAATTTGTTTGTCGATATTTTTTTTCGTGCTGGCTTTCGTAACTCATGCATTTTGAAAAACGAATTTCCGATTCTTAAATCCACACAGGATACCCACCCCGGAATTGGTTCCAGGGACCCCGTTTTAAAGCTTTAACGTGCCCCACCCCTGGCAAATCACTGACTGATCTGTCTGAACCGCTTCTTCAACCGTAAGGACTAGGAGTCCGGGATGCTGTTGAACCTTTGCTCTTTGGATTCCAAAGACGTGTACTTGTCAATCATCTGTGTTTTCTGCCGGAAGTGGATAACTGGCTTTTTCTGAAAGCCCCCAAAGTTTTCTTGGTTCTTTTTGTTGTAAATATTGACCCGGTGCTCCAGTTCAGGGCTGGCTGTGGCCGACCCCGCTGGGCTTGGCAGTTTAAGGTTAACGGGGTCCAGTCCCTTTTGGGTTAAGCAGGAGTCTTCTGATAAGGAGGACAACAGTTCTTGGACAACGGCATTATGGACTCTGCGATGGGGCGAAGAAGAGCTGACCTGAGCGCCTTGGGCTACCTGACAGGCCCGCTTCAAGGGACAATACTCGGAGGACTCCTCCCGAGTCGTGCTGCAGTCCGTGGAAGAGCCGAAGGTCTGGCTGCTGTCGCTCTGCGCACGGGTGAAGGAGCTGTCTGTGGACCTGGAGGCGCTGCCAGATGCGGCGCTGGTGGAAATCCCGTTGCTCTCCATGATCTTCATCGGCACTTCCACCATGAAGAGGTCGGAGGAGACGTTAGGCTGGTGGACATCAATGGCTGTGGTGGTGATGACGCAGAAGGCTCCTTCGGGCACACCGCTGTCTGTGTGTAAAGAGGCCAAAGGTTAGGTTGCGTTCAGAAGAGGGCCCTTCTAGAAATGAGGGGATATCCTGAGCTTCCTCAGGACTTTAAAACACACACACACACACACACAAATACAGTTGGAAGATGAGCATCGTTCTAACCTTGGATTTCTCGGGTATGGAGTTACTTTTTGGAGTCCTTGGTGCCCTTGGAGCTTGGCTGATGGCTTGCAGACATTTCATCACCTGACTGGGTAACCTCATCAGCACCTGAGGATCAGCATCATTATCACCAATACCATTAAAGTCCTGATGAGGTTACCCAGCTGGATTACGAAACCCCTGCAAGCCAACAACCGAGAAAGCACCAAGGACCTCAGTGCAATCCTGAGCTACAAATGTTGCCTTCTGGTAGGAGAAGAGAATATTTCTCACTTCGTTATTGTTTTGTTTGGTTTCCCCCAAGGAAAGTCACTTTTTTCCCAGCTGCCATTTAAGAGACCATATTTTTAAACGCAATTATTCAGAGCTTCCAGTGCATCCTTAAATTCTTAGAACTTTTAAAAATCGTAGTGCAGATCAGCCCTTGCTTTCAAAGCCCCCCCCCCCAGTTCAGGCACAATGATCGATAGGAAATTCTCCTTGCAAATGGCACAAAATGTAACTGGACAAGGTGTAATCTGCTCACTTTAATGAAGTCTAGAAATGAAAAAAAAATAAAAGACTGGTGTTTACCTGGATATGAAACAAGCCCACTACCCATTCTCAGTTCTCCATTCTCAAGAATTATATCCTTGCCCTATTTTCCAGCACAAATTGTTAACACTACTAACCAACGTAGCTCCCGAATCATCTGCTAATTCGGTCTTTTAATAACCAGCTCCTTCAAATAACAAACCTCTTTTAAGTGTTATTCATTTTATGAAAATCCATGTGGTCTACACCAGGGGACCCTAACCTTGGCAACTTTAAGACTTGTGGACTTCAACTCCCAGAATTCTCCCATGCTGGCTGGGGAATTTGGGAGTTGAAGTCCACAGGTCTTAAAAGTGGCCAAGGTTGGGGACCCCAGGTCTACACCAACTTGAGGGTCAAATGTTATGGGAGAATAATCAATTTGAATGGAAGTCATTCCTTGGAAGGTCCAACTATAAAAGCAGGGGTTGGGTTTTTTTTGGTGGAATAGGATTTAATTGCAGAATAGGAGTTAGTAGGGCTGCTCCTGGCCTCAGCTGCCACATGAGACAAGGAGGTGGATGTGAGTCACAGCTGCTTGTGTGAGCTGCTGAGGCAATGCCGGATCAGCATAAAGAGATCTCACATTGGTAGGCGATAATGTTCCTAGGGGGATGAAGAAGTTGGTGCTCCTTCTGGAATTCAAGGGGGAGCAATGAAGGGGCAGCAGGTTGATTGGGGGAAAGACCCTCTTAAAGACTCCACTGAAGGTGCCTCTACGTTTCAAAATCCAAGCTTACCACTGCTGGGTTCGTTGTAGTACTGACTGATGTAATTGTTCATGTCGTCTTTCACCGCGGTCTCTAGAAAGGCAAAACGGGAACCATTAATAGGAAACTCCAACCGTAGCCTTGGTTCAGATTTTCAAGAGAGGCTTCCATAATTCCAGTGTTCAGAAGCCTCTCCAGGCCTCGGAAGACTCTCAACACACTATCGTATTTTATACCAAGCTCGGAAGAGGAATTGGGGGGGGAGGGAGGGAGGGAAAGAAGATGGGTTTTCTGAAAGAGCGTTTAGGACTATTTTAACCAGGAAAAAAAAAACCCCGCACAGTCTTGTAAAGTTACAGAAAAAGTTCACAGCTCATGTTTCCACATATAACACGATGATACTGGTGGACAGTATCGTCAACTGCTAACTTTTCAGAGCCTCCAGAACTCAAGGGATACCGGGGTTGTTTTGTTTCTTCCCTTCACATGCTCAAGAAAGCCCTGCGCTTAACAAAAAAGAAGTTCCTCAGTTAAAGCTTCCTTCAAAAAATGCAAGTCACAAGTTTCAAGCTTTTTCATTTCACTTATTGGACTGTGTATTTTGGGGCCAGTAAAGGAGAAATCCATTCTTACTTAGAAGTAAGGAATAAACCTGAGTAAAGCGCTTATAAGGAGGACCCTTGTTTTATTAATTGATTAATGAAATTTTTATGTCACCCATCTCCCCTGCAAGGTGACTGTGGGTGGCCTTGTCTTCTGATAAACTGTCCCTCACTGTCACCAGACGACACAATAATGTAATTTGCTAAGGGGGTAAATTCTCAATATTTTTTCTCCGCATTTTGATAAATACCTCCTTCACAAAGAGTTAGCAACCTGTGCATATGGAAGATGAAAATGCCGGCTGCTCGGCAGAACATATGGGAGAGATGAAGCAAGTGCCCTCCAGATTTCAGTAACACACACACACACACACACACACACACACACACACACACACACACACACAAACCCTCCTATTTTGATACCGGAGAAATTGAGAGAATGCTAAAATGATCTGCAATGGAAATGGCAGAAGTCAATAAATGTCGTGACCTCGTGCGATTGGGCGGAAGGAAGGACAGGGAACGGACTGGGTTAGAAGTTCCAAAAATAATTCTGTTCGAAGGCACATGTGGGCAGGAACACCCAGCTCGAAAAGGCAACCCGATCCGCTCACTTTATGGCACACTGCATGCCGTCAAAAGCATCTACTCTTCTTTTATGTGGATGGGTGGTTTTTTTTTAAAAAAAAAATCCATTTCAGGAAGGAGGGGAGCAGCCAAACCTTGCTCGATCCTTTCAGTCGGAATCTCTTTAGCCACCACCCCCCTTCCTGGGATCTTTGTGGCTACTGCCCAGCCTTCTTCACAGCACATTAGTGGTTTGTAGGTGAAAGAAACAGATGTTTTCTGGGTACGCATTTATTTCCCTCGCCAGGCTCAAACCACGGAGTGCTGGGTAGCTGGACGAAGGAAGCTCTCGAGATGGCAATCTAAGCTGACATTGAAAGGGAACGTGGTTTCACCTCCTGGTTTCGCTGGCTTTTTAAAAGCTTTTTTGGCCCCTGTTGATCTTTAAATGCCTGCAGTCCGAGGGCGGCTTCTCTGCTAATGTCTCGAGTTTAGAAAGAAGCCTCGGTGCAGCTTAAGGCAAGCCCGTGGCTCGGGAAAACCCTGCCAGGCTTGTCAGCTACGTGTCGGTAAGATGCGTTTGGTCTTGTTCATCCATCACCAGGTCTACGAACCACGTGGAGCTGTTGCTGCAGGCACGGCTGGCGACCCGCTGTGACAGGAACGGCCACCACCACGGAGGACCCCACGGCGGGGTATCTCCATGGCAAGTCCACACTGCAAATGCTATGGATCCAAAAGGCTGGGAAAGTTAAGGAGGATGGCTAGCTGCACAAGCTCAGTTCCTCCACCATCGATCTGGCTCATGCAGCAGCTGACCAGATGTGTTTGGGGCTCTTAAAACAAACAAACAAACAAAAGTATCAGGACAACATTTTCTCATCAAAATGTGTTTTGAGTACTGAATTGGCTAAAACAAGTCCTGAAAATGACCTATGGCTTTTCCTCGAGAAAAGAAAAAGGAATGGATTTCCAGTTTTTCTCACCAAAAGGACAACCTACACACGATGAACGAGTTAGGGCGGTTAGGTCTGGATCGGACATCCCCCTTTCCTTAAGTGTTTTGCAGCAATCACAGGCGAACGTACCGTTCGCTGCAATGAGAGAAATGAAACCAGGCCTGCTCCATGTTCTCAGGTAAGATTGGTTTCAGCAGATGTAAATAATTCAAGCTCAAATCATGTCTCCATAAAGGATGAGAAACGTTCTGAGTACTTTATGTTTTGGCAGGAAAGTTACGAGTCTGAAGTTTTCTCTGCTGGAGAGAAGACGCCAACTGAAATATGCAGGGGAAGAGTCAGTCCCTCTCCCCAAATCGACAGGTGTGATCCTCCTGCTATTGGCCGAGTCCCTTCGTGGGGGCTTAAACGCTTTTAATGTTCCGCAAACGTCAGCAAGCACCTCGGCCACCCACTTCCCAGCCGCATCATCGGCTTTGCAAAAGGTTCCGTTTAGGTTTAAAAAGCCCTGCGTTTTCTGCCTCCCATTTTTTTTGTTTCTTTTAATCTTTTCCATTACTCCCAGCTGGTTTCAGCTTGCTAGGATTGAGTTCGAAGAGAGAGAAGGAAGTCATTCAGAAAAGGCTTTTTAAGACAAACCAGAGCTTCTCAGCTACGTAAAACAGCCTTTGACCTCCTGGAGGTCAAAAAAGTCAAGACGGCAGCAAAAATTAACGCAACCAACGCACTGTCCTTTTTTCTTTTGGATGGCATCGTTTCCTGCTACGTTCTGCAAGGAGAGGTAAACAACATCTACGTACCCTTCAAAAGGGGCAATCAAAAAACTAAAAAGGAAACGACAGGACCAACACATGCCCTCACTAGCAACCAATAGCCAGATAAGAACACCAAGATTAATACCAGAACTGCAATCAAGTAGTAAACGATACCCCAGTCAAGGAACTGCCAACTCAAGCAATCAAACAGTCAATAACAGCATAATTAAGGAGCTATCAGGAACGCTCCCACCAATACTGACGTGGCAAGCCACTAGGGCCAGGCTATACAAAGAGAGCAACTTCCTTCCAGCACGGATGAAGTTACCTAGCTGGGTAATGAAACGTCCGCAAGAAAACAACGAAGCTTAGAGAGCACCAAGGACCCCACAGCCTTCTACAGAATAACTTACCTTGATATTTTCTGCATTGCCACTTCAAAACTCTTTCCAGCCCAATCTGAAGAATGTGGGACTCTTGGCCAGCAAAACATCTGGTTTAATCTCATTAAAACTTTCTCTAACTGGACCTCACAATAATTGCCTGGGTAAATGCTGTATCTATAATTTCCTGTTTCTTAGCACAAGAACGGAATGTCCTCTTAGCTTAGCCCTGATCGCTTGTAATTAAAACTTTGCAATGTGTAAGAATAAGGTCTGAACTACTAGTTGGTGAGACAAATCTTTCGATAAAACTAGCCAAACGCTCCAGTTTGCTGAACAAGAAGCTTGATATTTTTTTTTTAAAATCCAATTTTTATTACACCAACTTAGGGAATCCCTTCCTGCGACAGACTTGAGCTACAGAAGATCAATGAAAATATGGGGCAAGGGCCTCTTAAGAAGATTTTCCCCACATGTACGCTAAATCAATTGATTACTTGTATGAGTTCTAAGCAATTAGATATCTCTAATCATCAAAGTGACAGCTAAAAAAACCAAGATAACAAATGCTGTTGGGAAATAAACGATTCATTCCTCTGCGGGCTTCTTTCCTTGACTAATATTTTTATAACATCCGGGGGCATTGATCCGACCTTTCAACAATAGCCTCCTCCTGTAATTATAGTATTCCGTTATTAACAAATATTATCTGGACCATCTTTTGATATTAAATAGGACAACTGATTCGTAATCCAACCTGTTTAAAGACACTACTGCATTGACTTCCTTGGGTCCCTTAAAAAAACAACCCCCCCTTTAACTTTTGTCTATATCGATTTGCCGTTTGTGGAGGGAAAAATGGCCGCTTGGATGAAAAACAGCCTAATGTCATTACTGCCTCCCCATTTTGGCTGCCTTATTGGGACTTCATTTAATAAACTAACTCGGTGTCTTTAGGGACAACCTAATAATCACCCACTCTGAAGTCCCAGGGACTTGCTTCAACCAGGCAGTAATTGTTTTAATGGACGGCCAGACAACGTCTCCTGGCTGCAGGAATTAACAGAGGGAAAGGAGAAAAGACTTCAGCACATCTCCAGCAATTAGGGTGTCACGTGCCCCTTGCTTTCCCCCCCTTCTAGCAGGAGAAAAAAAAGGAAGCCGGTTTGAAATATTAAAACACAGTTTCAAGACCTTTCTCTTCGCAAAGAATTCAAAAAAAAAATCTGACTTTAAACGAAGTCAGGAGTGCGTTTCTGCAAAGTCTAAAAAAAAAAGAAAGAAAAGAAAAAAAAGAGAGGGGGGGGGTCTCAGAAGAAAACTCGCAGTGACGGAAGAGATGAAAGACTCATAAAGGAAATTTTAAGAGGTTCGGAGCCATTAGGAGTCCATAAAGGCAAAAGCTTTTTCCTAAGATTTAAAGGCAGTTTTACAGCAGTGAACTTAGCGGTCGGCATATTGAACCGGTTAAGAGCTGCAATGGGGGTCTATGCAGACAGGGTCAAAAAAGGCAAGATGGTTGCTGGGAGGATGGTTACGGGTTTCATTGCAGGCTTCATTGTGAGCCCTTCCCCATGCAGATTGTCCTCAACTTACGACCACAATCGAGCCCAAAATTTCCGTTGCTAAGTGGGACATTGGTTAAGTGAATTTTGCCCCATTTTACATCCTTTCTTGCCACAGTTGTTAAGTAAATCACTGTGTTGTTAAGTTAGTGACACAGTTGTTAAGCGGAAGGGGAGACACTGCAACTGTCATAAGTGCAAGTCAGTTTCCAAGCATCTGAATTTTGATCACGTGACCCTGGGGATGCTGCAACGGTCTCAAGTATGAAAAACAGTCCTAAGTCCCTTTTTTCAGGGGCCGTTGTAACTTTGACCGGTCACTAAACGAACTGTTGTAAGTCAATCCTGCTTGCAATAGAAAGAGGAACTTGCTTATATAATTTATTTATTGCATTTATATGCTATCCATCTCACTATTGAGTGACTCTGGGTGGCTTACGTCATCATAAAACTAGATTAAAAACATTAAAATTAACAAAAATTGGGTTAACTAGGCACCAGTACATGAGTGGGATGGAAATGCGATCTCCTTCTTAGTCCACAATAAGCTTTATTTAACAAAAGTTAAAAAAAAAACATTCCTAAATGTTAATTAGCTTGGCCACCTTAATGATCATTGATCAGAAGCCACCTAGATTGTTGTTTCTCAACCTTAGTGCGTGGACTTCAACTCTCAGAATTCCCCGGCCAGCAATGCTGGCCGGGGAATTCTGGGAATTGAAGTCCACACGTGTTAAATTTCTCAAGGTTGAGAAACACTGGCGTAGTTCATCCAAGACACAACTGGCAGACTGGAAACAAACAAAAAACAAAAAAACCACACCTTTTTTTAGTGTGCCACGTTTCTCTGCCTTCTTACCAGAAAGTGAAACCAAAGAGGACCAGATTATTATCATAAAAGGATGACATCTTTTTTTTTAAGGGAAGTACTTTAAAACTTGCATACCACCTGCCAGCGCATCATTTCCCGTTATTTCATAGCTGCTTCGTGTCCTTAACTGCCAATTTTGGGAGATGATTCTAAAGGTCTGCAGGATGCTCGGTGCCTGGGGACGGGGGGGGGGGCTCTCACGTTTTCCTTCGAAGAGCCCTGATGCACGTGAGACGGGATGCAGAGACTTTGAAGGCAAATTCGAGCTTAACTTCACGAGCTTCGCCGTAAAAACGTTGCGCGCAGAGGATAGGAGAAAGGGAAAGGGGGCTGAAAGCCAGCAAAGTCTAATTTCTTCCCGAGCAGGTTTGCAACTCTTCACGGTCAAATCGTCTGGGGTGAATGTGTTCATTGTTCTCTATGGGCCAGGGAAATATAATTGGCTTTGGGGCGGAGAGTATCCCATTTCTCCGGAATCAGGCAAGAGTCTCACTCACTAAAAGCCCATTATTTGAACCTGGACTGAAGATCTCCAGGTGAGAAGATTTTGGAGGGACTCAGAAGCAACGTTTCCACTCTGGAGCAATATAACCTGTTTTAGCCCTCCGCTCTTCAGACATCAACCCTCCTTGTTTTCTGCAGCTGTAATGTAATAAAGGTAAAGGTTCCCCCGCACATGCGTGCTAGTCGTTTCCGACTCTAGGGGCCGGTGCTCATCTCCGTTTCAAAGCCGAAGAGCCAGCGCTCATCCAAGGATGTCTCCGTGGTCATGTGGCTGGCATGACTGGACGCCAAAGGCGCACGGAACGCTGTTACCTTCCCACCGGAGTGGTCCCTATTTTTCTACTTGCATTTTTACGTGCTTTCGAACTGCTAGGTTGGCAGAAGCTGGGATGAGTAGCAGGCGCTCACTCTGCTACGCGGCACTCGGGATTCAACCCGCCAAACTGCCGACCTTCTGATCGACAAGCTCAGCGTCCTAACCCACTGAGCCACCGCGTCCCTCTTGTAATGTAATACTAGTGGCTTAAATCCATTGGATGGGTCAATTCTCTACGGAGATTCTCAGTCATCCAGGATGTAGTTCTCTCAAAGATGCTTCCCCCCACTCCCCCAAAAGGCTACTGGGGCAAACTCATTTAACAACTGTTTCACTTAGCAACATAAATTTTGGAGTCAGTTGTGATCGTTAACTCGAGGATAACCTGTTTAGTCCAACTAAAGGCAAAGGCAAAATTCTCGTTTGTCTGAAGAGGCTGCAATCTATTTTCCCTTCTCTTGGACGCCATCTCCTCGAAAACAAATTCTAATGGATTCTAGTCCGTCTTTGTTTTCAAGCAGGCTGTGAATTCTAAGCACGCCTAAGTGTCCTCATGCCATGATACAGACATTAAGGGAGGATTTATTTGGCGGGTGGATCTGTTATGTTTTATGGATGACCCAGCTGAAGCACTCTGTGCTTGTAGCTGCCTAGAAACATAACTTGGAAAGTATAAAACTTTAAGGTGGGCCCTGCAAATCACAGGAATTTCGACACTACTTAGAAGTGTGCGCTGCTCCCTCCCGTTCCTAATGTAAACCCTCAGGGAACATATGCATAAATTATAAAGTATCCTCATGTATTCAGATTTAAAAGAGTAAGTAGAATGGATGTAAACCCACTTTGGAAAGCTACAACTCAGTATGAACAGGACCTGGCAATATCAGCAAAGTCACTTGACTTCTGCACAAATTACCACAGATAGTCTCTCGACTTAGGACCACAATGGAGCTGTGACGGTCATAAAACAGGCCACCCACGTGAAGCCCGACTTTGCGATCTTTTCTGAGGAAATTGTTGAGTGAATGCTGTGGACGTTAAACAAAACAATGGTTTACTGTAGGTCAGTTTTGCTGAAAATGCTGGTGTTCTGCAAAACTGTTGTAAAACATGGTTATGGGACCAGGGGGGATTGTTCAAATGGACATAAACATAGGCTGCCAACAGGCGGTCATACAGCTACTGGGATTGCATCAGAACTTTGGAAATGGGTCCTAAATAGGTCTGTAATTGTCGCTAAGCAAGCGGTCCTAAGTTGAGAACAACCTGCATAGATAAGAGGGATCCCTGTGTAACCAGTTGGTTGGAGATAACTGCAAATCCTAATGCCGTACAAATAGGTTATTTATTAGAGCTTTTACGAAGCGCTTTCTAAGCAACACACAATCAAAGCATCCTCCTGCAGAGTTTTTCATAGCTGCCAAGCTGGCTGGGGAATGCTGGGAGCTGAAGTCCGTACATCTTAAGGTTGGCCAGGTTGGGAAGCACTGTCCTACTGAATTTGGAATCCAAGACTCCTATCTGGGATGAACACAAACCCATTTCCTCAAAGAGCAGTCTCTCTGCATATTGTCCTGATCCTAAGATCCTGTTGGTCGCTTCCTTCTGCAACCTGGGGAAGTCTACGAACAGACACCACAGCTTTAAACACTCTTCACTAGAAGAAGGAGGAGGAGGAGGAGGAGGGAGGAGGAAAAGGAAAAAGAGGAGAAGGAGAAGGAAGAGGAGAAGAAGAAGAAGAGGAAGAGGAGGAAGAGAAAGAAGAGTAAGAAAAGAAAGAAAGAAAGAAAGAAAGAAAGAAAGAAAGAAAGAAAGAAAGAGAAAGAAAGAAAGGAAGGAAAGAAAGAAAGAAAGAAAGAAAGAAAGAAAGAAGAGAAAGAAAGAAAGAAAGAGAAAGAAAGAAAGAAAGAAAAAGAAAGAAAGAAAGAAAGAAAGAAAGAAAGAAAGAAAGAAAGAAAGAAAGAAAGAAAGAAAGAAAGAAAGAGAAAGAAAGAAAGACATAACGAGGGACTCTCGGCCACTTACCCCGAGCCGGACGCAACTCTGTGATGTTCGCGGTAGTTTCGTCATCGGAATCGCCCCCGGCAGCTACCACTTTGTACCAGTTTCCCGTCTGTTTCTTCAACATGTGAGGCACCTGCAAAGCTGCCTCTCTCTCAGCTGCCAGGTCCAGATCCTGCTGGGCCAGATGTGCCCGCAGCTGTCTAATTTCAAACTAAAGACAAAGAAAAAGAGGAAAAAAACGTTTTGTTTTCTTTAAAAAAATAAACAATAGCAATTAGCACTAGCGCTTAAGACTTGCATACCGCTTTACAGCCCTCTCTAAGCCATTTGCAGAGTCAGCGTATCGCCCCCCCCCCAACAATTTGGGTCCTCGTTTTACCGACCCCGGAAGGATGGAAGGCTGCATCAACCTTGAGCCGGTCCAGGATTGAACTGCTTGCAATGGGCAGAGTTAGCCTGCAATGGTGCATTCTAATCACTGTGCCTCCATGGCTCTTAATGTGCAATATGCAGAGGTACATTGCATGTAAATATGGATGCCCACATAAAGAGTGATATTCCGGTGCTGCTCCTAAAGAGCCATCTCAGCAGCAGAGTTTGAAGATCTCAGATCTGGGCAACATCTGTAAAAATGACCAGCTTGATCTGTTCAAACAGTTCAAGTTTTGAAAGGCTGACATAACAATGGTTCAAGGGCTGCTAAAGGCTGTCACAGGGTGGACATACTGCATTAAGGCATGGGTGAGTTTATCCACAATTAAGTGGATCCACTTAAGTGATTAAGTGATCCACTCACACAAAACTCCATATGGCTTATTCTGGCCCTGCAAGCAAACTGAGGTTGTGAAAAACTGGCATGGATGCACGCAACATAATTTGCACCAATGTTGTGTTTGCTCCAAGCAAACTGTAATAAAGAAGGCTTTTCTCTAATGGGAAATTAAATACATAAATGTGGCTATTATATTTGCATAAGCTCTCTGTGACCCTTCGTGTGATTCAAAAGAATCAGTCAGTTCTGAAAAGAAAAGACGCTATCAATTGACGACATCCATTTTAATGGTTGCTGTTCAATCGACCCACTCCTGTGGCTGCCTTTTGTAATGGGACGCCAGCCATCGCTAAAACTTAACAACTGCAGATTTTTCATTTATTTTGGTCTTTTACTCTTGACACAGACACACACTGTGTAAAAAGTTCACTCATTATTTTGTACAAATCCAATGCCTTTTCACATCGGCACTCTCATTTCCTTTCAATTTATTGCTTTGAAAATAGTTTTGTATGTACATTGCAGATTTTCTGAAAATGCAGAAATCTATCACCACCAAATTATGCACCTACATGAATTTAAAGGAAGGGGGGGAGAATCAAAGTTTATTGTTTTCATAATTGCAAACAAATGTAATTGCTAGCCTTTCTTTAAAAGAAAACATTGAAATTGCAGGCACAAACATTAACACTTCCTGAAATAAGTGTGAACTAAGCCTGATGGCAAATGCCATCAAAATACAAAGTCACAACATGACGCATGTGAAACAGAGCCATCTCTAAACTCACACAGAAATCAAATCAAGCACTTATCAACAATTACAGTGACCATAAAAGCCTCTTTAAAAATATGTGATATTTTTAACAAAGGAGGGTTACATATCAAACTGTTGTAAAACTGAGACACACATTCTAGATATAAATACATACACAAATGCACATCTCAATTTCCTGATATTTCTAGACTAGCAATGGCTATATGTACTTGGAATAGAAAGCTGTGGTTTCCAGCTTATACGTTTTTGCTACTGTTTTTTTTTACAGCCTCAAGGTCAAACAAGTCCCAGCATCAGAAGCCAGAGTTTGATCTTGGTTCTTTTGAGGTAGTTAAGAGTTTATTGTTTAACTGTGTCTTGTGCAAATCAGGAGTGCAAATGTTGGGGCCCCCAAGGCCCCGTCTGTGCTACCAAATCAGGCATTACATTGACGGACAAGAAGCAGAGCTGGACCACCCTCTAGGAAACCAGAAACTTGATTTCTGAGCTCTAAAACCAAAGCAAGGATAGTTTAACAGGTCTCAACAGCTCCCTAATTTCTCTCAGCGAAAGTCAGCCTTGGGAGAGAAAGTGTGATACGTGATCCCCTGAGAGATCCATTAAGTGGCGTTTTGTCTTTCCTGGGGAAAAAACGATCCCGCAGCATTTAATACGTGGATGTGTCAACATGGCCAGGAACATTAAATAAGTGGAAGCAAGCAACGGATACGTAACAGTACTGCTTTTCTAAATTCAACATTTTGGTACCATCAGCTAGAAATGCAGTTTTGGGAGGCCTGAAAACAACAACCAGCTAGAATTCGAGAGACGGCAAGCAGAACAAAAATGCTGTGTTTACACCAAAGGATGACCCTCGACTTATAATAATTTCCCCAAAAGCATCCAGAAAAAGCTTGGTACTATTGCCCCACAGATAACTGAACAGCGAAGAAAAGGAGAAAAAAATTGTTCAGGTGGTAGAAAAATCATTTAAATCCACCGGATAAAACATTCTCTTCCAGGAAGGCTTACTGCTCAGGCAAGTTGGGCTCTTTTAGAGGATGCAAGATGATCCCACCTCCTAACTCACAAGTAATTATTTGGAGAGAAAGGTAAGAGTCCAGAATTGCGTAAGAGATCAATGAAAATGAAAGAAGTGCCTTTGCTGCCACCATATGGCCAAAAGGCATAAGTGCAGCCTGGCAGTGGAGCATGGAGCATTGGCTAATGTGGGTCGACTGTGGACTGTTTCTGGCACCCAGGAGGATTTTTATATCTATATATCTATATCTATATCTATATCTATATCTATATCTATATCTATATCTATATCTATATCTATATCTATATCTATCTATCTATCTATCTATCTATCTATCTATCTATCTATCTATCATCTATCTATCTATCTATCTATCTATCTATCATCTATCTATCTATCTATCTATCTATCTATCTATCTTTATATCTATATCTATATCTATGTCTATATCTTTATTTATATATATATAAAAGCTTGTTCCCTTTAAGGCATAAATATTACAATGCTATTGCTGCAGTCCACATGCGGATTTTTGAAGATTCAGCCAAAGAGATTTTCTGCTTTCTAATTTTTCCTTAGCATCAGATGAAAATTAACAGACGAAAACTTTTGACATTGACATGAAAATACAATTGTGCCCTCTCACCCCCTGTTCTTGGCAGATGTGGGTCAGTCTTTCCAGCTGCTCGTCCTGGATAACCTTTGCTTTTTCGTACTGTTGAATGACCATCTCCATTTCCACTTTAACAGGCAGGACGTAGGCTGGAAATCAGAATCGTACAAATAGGGTCTTTCATATCAGATAAGAAGGCATTTCTCTACTTCTCATCAGAAATGCAGACTTTCTGCGGCTACCGAAAGCAGAACGGGTCACGATGCATCCCTTGACAAATGCAAAGTTAGACTCTTGAAAGAACCAACGTGCAATTAAGAGAGAGGATAATTCTGAACAACCCTCTTTAAGATAAGATTCTCTCAGCTTGTCAAAAATCATCTATTGCCTCCACGTCTTCCTTTTAAAAGGAGGATGGCTGAAGAATTCTGGGAATTGAAGTCCACAAGTCATAAAAGGACCAAGTTTGAAGACCCCTGGTCTAATGTAGTGTTTCTCAAACTTGGCAATTTTAAGACTTCAACTCCAGGCTAGCTGGGGAATCTTGGGAGTTGAAGTCCACACATCTTAAAATTGCCAAGCTTGAGAAATATTGGTCTAATCATGGATCGCAGGTGGATTTTCACATGCAGTTTCTTTAAAAGAAGTTACTAAGAACTTGAACTGCTCAGCCCCTGAGCTGGTGCTTCTTTCTTTCTCCAAACCTCCACATCCTGCCTGCAGATTACTTTTTTTCCCCAAAAAATTCTAATTGCCCACACAAGCACATTATTGCATCTGTTATGACACTGGGACAACAAAACATGTGACTTAAGTACATTGTGAATTTGTTTATCTTCTCAGCGAGAGCCAACTGGTTAAATCTCTGTTTTCTGTTTGAAATTAGCCTAAAATTGATGTTATCCATTTAACAAAGGAATGGCTTGTTTTTATTTGTTAATTTTTCAAATTTATACAGCTACTCCTCTCGCCAAATGAGTGGGCAGCGCACGACCAAGCTTAAAATAAAAAAAATTCACTGTTGACTTACCATCAATAATTCGTTTGACTCTCCAAATTCTCAGGGTAATAATGAGACTAATAGCATCCCATGGACTGCTTGGTCCATTAGCCACTGTAGATGCCACCATGGGAGCCAAAGATAAGATGATTACAGCACCATCAAATACCTAATATGAAAGGGATTTCACAGGAATCACATATACATTATTTTTGAACAGGTGCATCTGTGGGAGATAAACAGGTTGAGTCCGAGGGTAGGGTAGGGTCAAATGCGTCATCAGTATGGAATCCTTATGCAGCCACAAGAGATCTATGGCCGTGGATTCCACTGACTCTTTTCAAGTGTGTATAAGTAACATGTAATAAACCTGTAGTACTTTTGAACTTTATCCTGAATCCTGGTTTCTTGCGCCTTACATTATCAAGCGACAATCCAACCCGTTCTCTTCTTTGGATCCATACTGGATATTTTACCCACGTTACCCATACTGCATTTGTCATATTTACATAATCACATTTCAAATGGATTGTCCTACACAGGTAGTCCTTGACTTATAAGAGTTCACTTAAGTCATCATTCCAAGTTACAATGGTGCTGGAAAAAAATGACTTATGATGGTCTTTCACACGACCGTTGCAGCATCCCCCTGATCATGTGATCAAAATTTAGACAATTGGCAACTGGCTCGTATTTATGACGGTTGCAGTGTCCTGTGTCGTGTGATTCCCTTTTGTGACCTTCTGACACAGAGTCAATGGGGAAGCCAGATTCACTTAACAACTGTGTTACTAACTTAACCACTGCAGTGATTCACTTAACAAGAGTTGCAAGAAAGGTTGTAGAATGGGGCAAAAGTCACTTAACAAATGTCTCACTTAACAAGAGAAATGTTGGGCTCAATTGTGATTGGAAGTTGAAGACTACGTGCAGTTTAGCAGATTCCATGCAAAGGAGCTATAGTTTGGGCAGAATATACCTTGCCTTTTGACTTCAACCTGGTTGCTACAACGAGTAGCAGAAACGTGAGCAATGCCCACCAAGGTTTGGGCAAGAGGGACATGTCATGAAAGATTTTGCTACTGTGGACTTACCTCTATTTTGTTTTCAATATAGTCCCATATACCAAGTACGACTATTCTCAAAATAGTCTAAGGAAAGTCCATGTTGGGAAACAAAAGTTGGGGGGGGGAAGGAGAAGAGAGGAAATTAGCATTTGTCTTTTACACATTCATTTAAAACATGCTGACATCAATTATATTTAAAGCTTATTCCCTTCTTAAAAAGATGCCCTGCTTCCACCTCTTCCAAGTTCTAGGAATAATGGAAAAGATAAGTAAAATTCCAGACTAATGGGGACGATCTTTTCAAGTTTAATAGCAACCATTCTCCAACTCAGAAATGAGTAGCATTGCTTAAAGTCTCCATGGATCCTACTTTCAAGTTAGTTTAACAACAACAACAACAACAACAACAACATTATTAGTTGATGATGATGAAGAATGTCCCTTTCATAGATTTTAGTGGACAAGAGCTGCCAAACATTTTAAACAATTTGCAAATGCAAATGTTTTTTCTCAGGGTGGAAAAGTGGTACCCGCTTAATGGCTGCAATGATTTATGACCCAACTGTAGTCGTAAATTGAGGACCACTTGTAAAACAAGCAGCAAGAGGGGAATTCATGAACTAGTCCTAATTTTGTGGGGGCTGCTCCAAAGATTTCATCCTTGGGCTGTTCAGCTGGGAAGGAAGATTAATGCTCTCATCCCCACTCCTGTGATATGGTTAATTAGAGATGAGCCTAAAACAATCCCAGGGATACAACTGTTTCTGATTGAGTGGGGTGTCAGGAGGATGCATTGAGCCTGCCCACAGTTTAAGTGAACACAACTGCTAAGCCAATTTCATGCCTTATTAGAAGTTTGGCAAGAAAATATGTTCCTAATGAAGTATGAATTTGGCCATTTACAAGTAGGCAATGAGAAATTAAATCTCTTTAAAGAAATTAAATCTCTCTATTCAAATAAATCTCTCTTGCAAATAAGAGTTTAACAGAACTTGGGCAGTTTATACCAGGGGTGTCCAATCTCTGCAATTTTAAGACCTGTGGACTTCAACTCCCAGAAATTTCTGGGAGTTGAAGTCCACAGGTCTTAAAAGTTGCCGAGGTTGGATACCCCTGGTCTAAACCATTTGGTTTACTTTTCTTGCAGACGTTTCATTACCTAACTAGGAACGCCATCAGTGTTGGAAGGGAGTGGGGTTTGCAGTGTGGAGGTGAAGGAGGAGGACGACTGTGGGCTCCTTGGTGCTCACTGACCTTGGTTGTGACCTTGGTTACAGACATTTTGTTAACCAAACTGGGTAACCATCATCATGGTGCTAGTCAAGATGTTTTTTCATTCTAGACTTAATTCTAGCCTTTAATTGAGATGTTTTTAATTGTAGACAATACCACAACTAAGTCCTCTGGGACTCTGTAGAGGCCAATTGTCCTGATTTCTATTGATCTGGCTACTCATTTCAACACTTCAAGTGACAATGGAAGAAGTGTCTGTCAATAAAAGTAGCTATTTATGGCTCTCTCTGGTCTCAAGAGACTTACTGGGACATTCTGGGTTCTTACTCAAGAGTATCATCTGTACACTGGTCTTCCCCCTATGATTAGCACATTAAAATTAGCTGGGGAAAGCCTGTTCTGAAAAGTGAAAGTCTGTTAAGTTCCAATTAAAAATATGTTTACTGAAGGATAGGGGAAAAAACCAAAACCCCAACCATATTCCTTTTCCCTACAGTTACAATTCCTATTTCCCTCACCTCTGAAAAGAAGATAGATAGGATAACCAGACTGATCCAGTGAATGACGCCAGCAAATTGTGATGCGCTTGAAACTACAAGGAAGAACAAAAAAGCAAGTTACACGCGACGTGTGTCATGCGTAGGCCAAAGCAGGACGGTCAGTCTTAAAGTGTATTTTAAAAGGAAATCCAGCTGTCTATTTTCCTTCAATTAATATCACAATTTTGTTAAAGCCGGCTCAAGACCAGGAAGTCGCAGAAACCTTAAGATTTGTAAAGAGAAGGCAACGATAGAGACAAAATCCTAATGGCAGAACTCCTCAGAAAGTGGAATGGGACAATTCGGTGTGGGCAAGTTGCTGTGGCCAACTCGCCAGGGGACAATTTAATAATTCACTTTAATTATTTAAAATCAATTAAAAAACATTTCGATTTTTGTCATTCGCATTTCATGCTATCCTTCCTTTTGCATCCTTTCTTGAATGATTCTATTCCACCCTTTCTTTGATATTAGTGTAACCCGAGTCCTGCAGAGAGTTCTCCCATGGTGAGTTGGTAAATTATCAGAGTGTGCTGTTGGTTCAAAGACAATATTATGGGCAACAAAGTTTACAAAGGCTTTAGGAGAATTTTCAGAACATCGGGTTATGGGTCAAAACAAACATTTATTTATTTATTTTATTATATTTATATACCGCCCTTTCCCGAAGGACTCAGGGCGGTTTACAGGGTAATTAAAAAACCAAGATACAAAAGTTAAAAACAAATTTTAAAAAATTATATTTGTCCCTGTATAAATAAAACCCAGTGAACGATCCAGACTGGATCCTGCAAAACCAACATGTTTGGAGCAGACAATATTTGGCCTACACTGGAACCTTCAACAGAAGGACATCCGTCTTTTTTGTAGAAACATTCCCCAAATCTTATTTCGCACACACCTATTACCCTAACGTGAGAATAGGACAGTGACTGTTATCGCGCAAACGAAACCCACAGAAAGCATCCTGGCCAAATCAATATGGCAGTAAGCGCGCACAAAGAAGGACCACAAAGATGCTATCGGTGCCGTTGTAACTTCAAACTGTCACTAAATGGAGAACTATCTGTATCCTGTGGTTTGCTCAAACATTTCAGGAAGAAAAAAAATAAAAATAAAAGCAAGGGTTAAAGGCCTGCTACTCACACTGGAGAAGCTTTATATCTATTAGAAGCTCCAGAGTCAGAAGAACCACCACCAATACTACACAGGCTAGCAGGAAACCGTTGAGACTCGCACTGAGCAAAAATACCTGCCAGACGGCCGCTCGCCTCCCGCAGCAGGGCTTAAGCCAGTTAGATCTGAAGGGAGAAGAACAGAGGGAAGGAGGAAGAAGTGGAAGAGAGAGACGAGAAAAAGGCAGACAGGTAAAGAAGATCAAGACAGAAGCAGCCGGGTTCTCTTTGAGCAGAGAGCGGTTGGGGTGTTTAAGATCCACGCTCGTATTTAGTGGCCGAATTTATACCCTGCAAATTTATAGGATGCAAATTTAATCTGGGGTTCTTCATTTCACCTCCGTAGTAGCCATCGTAGATAGGATGTGAACTCCTGAGCTTCCATACTTTGTCCCGATCCAGCCCCTAAATCATCACACCGCCATATTATTAATGAGACGTATCTTTGTGGTACAAGGTATAGTAGACTCAACCCAGCTGTTTAGTGAAGGTACCGTGCTCCCTGCACGCCTGGTGTGTAAGTCCAGTTTGCAAAGTTCTCGGTCCAATAAGCAGGCGCAGAGGGAATCCAGATTCAACCCAGAGGGTTCCTTTTGTACAAAATGGGCAAACAGCAAAGAGGAGCAATGCAGGATTAGACCAAAGGCGTTTACTCAGGCTGCGCATTGGCCAGTTAGAGGGTCAAAAGCAAGATACAAGCTTGAGAACCCGCACCTATTGACCTTCGCCATCGGTGGGTTCTTATTTATTATGTATTAAATTTATATGCCGCCCGTCTCACCAAGAGCTGACTCCTAGGTGGCTTAAAGATGTATGGTTTCCAAAGTTGAAATGACTAAATAATAACGATGCCAACTGGAATCTCTTAACAGGTTTATTTTCCTGCATGATCTTATCTAATTGTCCATTAAAGTCGGCGGACATCAGAATTAGAATCCAGGACCCTTTTAGATATGTTCAAAAAAACACATTTCTACATCTAGATTAAGCAACCTGCTTTGATGATTTGCCATATGATTGTTTTATTCCACTCGGTGTGTGCGTGTCCTGCAGAACCGGAATTTCCAATTTTAATTTTCCAGAGGATCAAGGACTGCCCGGGTACGAAGCCTAGCGAATTCTTCGTACAACTTTAACTTCGAAACAAACAAGGGATGAAAATAAACGTTACTGCTTCTTGTAGTTTCCTGCTTTGGCTGTTGCCACTATTCCTACATTTTGACATTTTGTATTAGTAAAGCAAGTTAAGTCCACACCTGCTGCCCTACATCCAATCAAAGCACTAAAATTACTTTATCCAGCAGTGAAGATCAGCTTACTGCAACACTGGCTACCTGAGAATTTTAATTTCAGACGCCAAGGACTGATTGAACAGGAATCCTTTCTGGTATGCAAAGCGTTTACTCTTCCTTGAAACTTCTGCCAATGCAACAGAATGTGTGCTTTCACTATAGGAATTAAAGTTCTAGAGCAGGGATCTTCAAACTTGGCCCTTTTATGACTTGTGGACTTCAACTCCCACAGTTCCTCAGCCAGTGTGCCTGGGTGAGGAATTCTGGGACTTGAAGTCCACAAGTCATAAAAGGGCCAGGTTTGAAGACCCCTATCCTAGAGCAACTATTATTAAGTCTTTACATAATGCAACAGAAGGGAGTGCACCAAACTCAGACCCAAATTTACTAATCAACTTTGTAAGTCCTTCTCTTAGGACTTCAACTGGCGTCTGTCAAAAACTGGGGACTCATTACAGATACGGAGGAGTTACACGGATGCTATTTCTGCTATTTTTTAAATTGTAGCTAGCAGATGATCTACTTACATTGAAAAAATAAACAGCTGCATCCTTCTCCCAACAATATTTCTAGATTCTAGAATCCAGGTTCCTATTTGATTCCTTTATATGTCATACTTAAATATTTACTGAAGTGGACTGTTCCTCCAATGGGATTTTCCCATGTATTTTACCAGGAAACATAGATAGGGCAGCCTAGAAAGGTAAGTGCCCTCTTAACCAGACCCAAGCACTCCGAATTTGTTGACGATGTCCATTTTCCTCTCTGAGTTAATGGTGACATAACCCTAACCTTCTAATTCTGTGACTTTTAAAAATTCCCAGAATGGACAGCTTTGCTGGAGGAATTCTGGGAGTTGAAGTCCACAAGTCTTAAAGTTGCCAAGTTTGAGGACCCTTGATTTAGAGTGAGTGTGAAATATAAGGCTGTAATTTTAACTGGGACTCACCTTGTTAAAAGGAAAAACAAAAGTGAGAGAAATTGGAATTACTGAAATTACTACCAACAAAAAGATATAATTAAAGATCAGGATCAGTTAGAAAATCCCATTTTTAAAGTCTTCAGTTACAAAAACATGTGTGTTTATCATTCTTTAGGGATGTAAGTTATAGTTCGTAAATTATACTATCACTTAAAAGCAGTGTATTACTATAACAATAGACACCTAAAAGGATCATAATCAAAGAACATTAGCCTCCTTCAAACATATTTCCAGTTGCTAGCAAAATGGTAGAAGATGCCTGAATTTTACCTGCCAGACAGTTCCTAGAACTGACTAGATGTAAGTTGCAAAAATCAGATAAAGTTCTTTCCAGTTTTAAGTAGGATACTTAGATAAACACACAACAATTTGAAGCAAATTTCTAAACAAATTGAATTTCTTTGAAGGGAAAAAATCAAGGCACTTTCGTCAGCAAAGGAGCATTTATGGAAGTAAATAAAATTTGGGGGTTTTGTTTTAAAAAAAAAAACAGGCTGATATGCGAGATTCCTGGTGTAAATCTATTTATACATTTCTTCTTAAATTGGGAGATTTTAAAAATATGCTGACAGGGAAAGATCAGCAATGCCAATTTACGAAACAAAGGAGACATGTGGGTCTCACAGCAGCCTTTCCCAGTGTACAAAGCCAATTATATTACTAACTGACAATTTTTGTAATATACCGCTGTTTAAGCAAATGCTCAACAACGAATGAGAGGGGGGAAAAGATTACCATAATACTCTGGTAATGAGCCACTACAAACACTTCCACTCAAGCTGCTAACAGATGTCACAGTTTCCGCTATCTTGACTTGGAGAAGGGGGAAGGGACGTTATGCCACGAAACGCAACTCCGTGCCACGTGAAAGGACGTGGGAGTTTTGCTCAGAACTGACTGCAGAATACAGGCTACAGCAGCATCCAATTTAACAAAGGGAAGTATCAGCCCTTAGGTCCCAAAACAAGCGAACAAACAATATGTTTGTATGTGCTTGTGTGTATCTTTCTCTCTCATCTATAAAAGGTAAAGGTTCCCCCGCACATGCGTGCTAGTCGTTTCCAACTCTAGGGGTTGGTGCTCATCTCCGTTTCAAAGCCGAAGAGCCAGCGTTTGTCCGAGGACGTCTCCGTGGTCATGTGGCTGGCATGACTAGACGCCAAAGGTGCATGGAATGCTGTTACCTTCCCACCGGAGTGGTCCCTATTTTTCTACTTGTATTTTTACGTGCTTTCGAACTGCTAGGTTGGCAGAAGCTGGGACAAGTAACAGGCGCTCACTCTGTTACGCGGCGCTCGGGATTCAACCCGCCAAACTGCCGACCTTCTGATCGACAAGCTCAGCGTCCTAACCCACTGAGCCACCGCATCCCATCTATATCTATATCTATATCTATATCTATATCTATATCATCTATATCTATATCTATATCTATATCTATATCTATCTATCTATCTATCTATCTATCTATCTATCTATCTATCTATCTATCTAGACAGACAGACAGACAGACAGACAGACAGACAGACAGACAGACAGACAGACAAGGTCTGGAAGATGGGACATGTAAAAGAATCCAGAAGTTTTAAGATGAGGCCCTCATTTTGTATCTGTTAAAAGTTAATTCCTACTTCAAATCTGCTGTAGAGCAGAGGTGTCCAACCTTGGCAACTTTTAAGACCTGTGGACTTCAACCCCCAGAATTCATGGCTAAATATTTTTTTTCACATTTTTGAAAAGCACTCTCTTTTTTTTAAATCAATGTACGTATTTTTATCACTGAACTACATTCATAAGCTAAAGCTCTTTAAGCCAAAACAGGGAAGCTGCTATTTGTACTGCCTGGAGAACTTGGCTAAAAATTCATTTTTGCCTCCAATTCTGCATTATGTCCAGATCAGCCTGAATCTTATTTCTTCTAAGGCCCTTTTTAGAAGAACGGGCTCTGCTGTGTTTGCCTAGCTAACGTTTCCAGCCTAAAAGCATTTTATGAACCCAAAAGTTACACAGCCTAAAAGCCTTTTACGACCCTTATTTCCCATTACACATAGTAAGATATATAAAAGGAAACAGCCTTTCGGAACCTCCTGTTTCTAATTAAGACATGGGAACCCGTTACGAAACTGACAAAAAGTCGGGAAACTAACGTCTTATGTTCAACGAAAGCAACAATAACCAACCCCCTTTCCCTTGTCACGGGGTCAGTATCCTGATTTTAAGGGCTCTAAACAAACAGCACGATTGGTTAAGAGCAACAATGCAAAATCGAGCTGGCCTGAGGATGGATCCAGAGATTAGGACAATGATTTTTATAACAGCAAAAGAAGAAGAAGAAAAGAGAGCGAGAGAAAGAGTTCCTTTTCTGTAAATTAAATTACTGAAATATTTTTTTAAGAAAAGTTTGGGGAGTTCAAAGTAAGTCGACGGATGCTTGCTTACCCTTCTCTCTGGTAGTCCTCATCCAAATTGGAGAAGAGCTGGGAGCCTGCAACGGACAGATCCAGCGCAGCCAGGGGCAAATCCCGATAGGCGAAATTGACCAGCTGCACCGGGGCGACACTTCTGGTCTCGTCTTCTATTTGCTGTGAAATTATTTCCACCTCGGAAACTCCACCTTCTATAGGAGGCCTGACCAAGTCATTAATGAAAAAAAAAACAAAAGACAAAAATAAGAACCAGCCCCCCCCACAAGTGCAAACTCCTATTTGCTTTAGTCCTCGACTTAACGACGGTTGGTTTAGTGACACCTCCGAAGATAGGACGGCACTGGAAAAAGGGACTTATGATTTATGAAAAGAGTTTCCAGCCTCCCCGCGGTCATGTGTTCAAAATTCAGAGGCTTGGCAACTGGCGTGTACTCGTGACAGTTCCAGCGTCCTGGGGTCACGTGATCCCCTTTTGCGACCAAAATCAATGGAGGGAAGCCAGATTTGCTTAACAACTGGGTTACTAACTTATCAACTGCAGTGATTCACTTAACCACCGTGGCAAGAAAGATCGTAAAACGGGGCAAATGTCTCACTTAACATAAATTTTGGGCTCGGCTGTGGTCATAAGTCAAGGACTGTCTGATTAGAAGTCTTTCTGTCAGTCTTCCCAGGTAAACCAGATAGGAAACATGACCAGGTGAGCGAATTCTACTTTACTCTAAGGCAGGGGTAGGCAACCTTGGCCCTTTCGTGACTTGTGGACTTCAGCTCCCAGAATTCCTGAGTCAAGATGGCTCAGCTTGGAAACCTCTCCCTTTTCCCTCAGCATGGCTGGCTCAGGGATTCTGGGAGCTGAAGTCCACGAGTCACAAAAGAGCCAAGGTTGCCTACCCCTGCTCTAAGGCTACTTTAACAAGGTCATTCCCACATCCTTACACTTTCATAAAACATAAAGATGCACAAGTCTCTCCGAGCAAAGCTACCAACTTAACCAAATATAGGTAGACCACTTTCCTGCACGGGATAGCAACGTTTATTTAAGGTGTGGGAGAGAAATTTTTACTTAAAAATACTATTAATGAATACAGAGGACATCAATGTGTCAATATCCCTAGCCGTATCTCAAAGATTTGGGTACCAAAAGATTGATTCTGGATTGTTACAGTTCCTGGAATAAGCTATGTTTGGGGTCCTATTTGAATAATCCATTTGTAATGTGAATTGATTTCACCGGGGTCAAACTTCAAGCCATCAGATATCCTCAGAACCAGGTTTATGCCGACACTTTCCTGCAGATTCTTTTCTGGACCCACTGTACACCAGATTCAATGCACAAAGGAGATTCCAGTTTGACTCATGGCAGGGCATAGTTATCAATCTCTTTAGCAGAAGCCAGACTAAAAGTGGTTTGGAAAAGGAATGCAGAGTGGATTACCGAGAACCAATCCATGGCTTTAAAGCAGCCATTACAGTAGGTCTACAGGGGGAATGGAACCCAAAATAAACTCAAAATAACCCCACCTTGAGTCTGTTTGGTATAAAGCGGGGCAGAGGGAAACTGTGGCAAGCTTTCAAAATTCCGTTACTATATCCTATAACAATAAAGTGAAGTTCCAGTTGTCCTTACCATGCCTGTTTTCTAACCTGGCTTATCTTATAGGGACCCAGGAAAGCAGAGCATGTGAGGAAGAGTCTCAAGATGACTCCACTTTGATTCTGTACGGTATAAGAGGACGCAAAGGAAACTCTGGTGGGCTTTCAGGCTTCTATTATTATACCCTGCAACAATAGTGACATTCATATGATCTGTGCTATTTCTTATTCTGGCTTCCTTTGAACGGCTGACAAATACATAGTGAAATCTTGGTGAAATGATGAAGGAAAACAGGATTAATTATCCCACTTCAATGGCTGCCTTTCAGAGTGTCAAGAGGTCTAAATCAGATCTCCCACCTGACACCCTCTCAGTAATACAGGATAATGGGCTAATAAACATCATGAGACTGGAACAAACAAGGTAAGGTGAGCAGGGGGGGGGGAAGCTTCATGTTCAACTTCTTTTTGATGATGCACTGATTTCTCTCTGGAAAAAAAGTGTTTAAAATCCTCTAGTGAATTAAATGGCCTGGATAATCAGCCAGATAATTATAGAAGACGCTCTATTCCAGGGGGCAAATTATGCAAGAATATTTGCCCCAAACAAAACATCTGCTTTTCATACAAACATGAGGAAGTGAAAAAGGGAACAGCAAACCATATTATATCCTCTTGTTTCTAGATAACAAAAGGAAAAAAAAGTAGCAGCAACCAGGTGTACTTGAGAAGAATATATTACAATAGAGCTAGACAGTCAGACCATCCAACTATTTTTGATTACCATCAAACCCAGTTATCATGACCAACAGTTAGGGATTAAGACTCAAGGTTGACTCAGCCTTCCGTCCTTCCAAGGTCGGTAAAATGAGGACCCAGATAGTTGAGGGACAATAAGCTAACTCTGTAAAGTGCTTAGAGAGGGCTGTAAAACACAGTGAAGTGGACTGTAGTCCGTGCTTTTTTTTGAAAAAGAAAAAGGTGCCGGAACGCACACATGTCATACAACCCGCCTTGCCTACCCTACAAGGTTCCATCCCAAAAAAGGTGCCGGAACTCCGTTCTGAGCGTTCTATGAGGAAAAAAAGCCCTGACTGTAGTTTAAAATTACGTGGGACGGATAAAGATGTCTGGACGTGTTGAAATGATATGTGCATAGAATGGAACCTAAAGCTAAACATAAGCCCGTTACACCGAGGAAGAAATGATGGTAGAAAGAGGTTTTTCTTTTAAAAAAAAACAAAAAAAAGAGCTCCATGTGAAATGAAATGTTGGAAGGAAATGGGGAGATTTTACAGGTTATCCGTATAAATGAAATTTTTCTACTACTGCAAATGTCCAACTTTCCTGGCCAAGAGAGACTTAATTCATCGCCGAGTGCCTTTTCGTATCAAACAGAACACCTTCTGGGAAAAGCAAACTCAAGACATTCTTATTCAAACCTCAGTACCCACTGGGGATTGGTCATGTTGAACGACGAAACCGAGGCAGCGCTTGTCTAGCTGTTTCCAGCTCCTCAGTCATGAATAGGTCGCATCACAAGGAGAAAATTCTTAAAAAGAAAAAGAAAAACACGAAATTAAAACGTGTGACTTACTGGCAAAACCTCTTTATACACCTAAGGCATAAAAGCAAACACGAGCATTAACGCTGCTAACAATCCTTAGGAAGTCTTTCAACACATAAGCAGGTTAGATAGATTTTAAAATAAGGTGAAACCAAGCCGTTGGCTTACCAGGTCCAGGCAAGACTCAATTTGTGTGCAGAATGAAAATTTTAAGTCCTTCTTCCTTTTGGTGTCTGGGTGTTGACATTTAGGATGAATAGGCTCATGTGTTGATAAGGAAGCTGCAGAGAAGCAGTGACCTGGCATTTACTTCTAATCTGCCTACATCAGCAAAGGCTGAATTAATCTTTCTTCCTGCAAGCAGAATACTGTGGGACGCTGAAGGGCCTCTATAAGCTCATCATTTATCCTTTTTCTCCCAAGCGATCGTTCCAGGCAAAAGGAAGTCTTCCTTTTCCAGACAAGAGCTTCAGAAGCCTGGCTTACTAAGTTTCTCAGGTTGCTTTCCAAATTCAAGTACCTATTTTATTACGCATCAAGCAGAATATTTGAATAATTCAAGCAGAACACGTGCTTCAGTACATTGAACAACAATCCGTCCAGGAGCGAGGCACAAATAGATGACGCCGATGTCTGAAGACTCTTATACAGATAGTGCTCGACTTACAACAATTCATTTAGTGACCGTTCAAAGCTACAATGCAGTGGGGAAAAAGTGACTTTCGATTATTTTTCACACTTACGACTGTTGCAGCATCCCCATGGTCAGGGGTAGGCAACCTTGGCTCTTTTGTGACTCCTGGACTTCAACTCCCAGAGTTCCTGAGCCAGCCATGCTGAAGTTGAAGTCCACGAGTCATAAAAGAGCCAAGGTTGCCTACCCCTGGCCTATGATCATATGCTTTGAACTTGGATGCTTGACAACTGACTCACATTTATGACGGCTGCAGTGTCCAGGGGTCGTGGGATCCCCTTCTGCGGCCTTTTGACAAGCGAAGTCAATGGGTAAACCAGGTCCACTGAACAACCATGTCATGAGCTTAACTGCAGTGAGGCACTTAACAAAGGTGGCAAGAAAAGTTGTGAAACGGGGCAAAACTCACTTTGCAAATTTCTCAATTTCGGGCTCGGCTCTGATCATACGTTCAGTAGCACCTGTGTTAATGAATGCCATATTCACATAAATCCAGACAAAACCAGAAGGTTCTTTTCTGGTAAATCTGTTTAGATCAGGGGTCGGCAACCTCGGCTCTTTTATGACTCGTGGACTTCAACTCCCAGAATTCCTGAGCCAGCTATGCTGGCTCAGGAATTCTGGGAGTTGAAGTCCACGAGTCATAAAAGAGCCGAGGTTGCCGACCCCTGGTTTAGATGAAGACACGAGTTCGGGTTGTAGAGCTCAGACCGAACAAAGGACTAAGGCAAGATCTATTCTTATGCCCTCCAGCTGCCCTGACATGTAAATGTCCTGCACTGTCATTTTTTAAAAGAGACCCATCACCCGCCAGACAGAATGAGTGTGGATCAATATTAAAGGTTCCTTTAACAAATCAAACACACTCACCGAAAGAAGAACACCCAGCCCCAAATGCCCTTAGATGAAAGGGCACAGATTTGTTGCACATGAAAAAAAACAAAAAACAGAAAATTAGAAGGGGGGGGGAGAACAGGAAGGAATGACAAGGGAGTAAAGATTCACTGTTTTTTTAATATTTTTTTTTAAAAAAGAACATTCCTAAGGATGGAACATATGCTATGGCTGCTATCTACAGATTGATCCAGGGGTTTTAAGATGCAAGTAGTTCATTTAGCGACTGTTTAAAGTTACAACGTAGGACCATGTTTTCACACGTGCGGCCTTCGCAGCATCCCCGTGCTCGTGGGATCAAACTTCAGATGCTCGGCAACTGCTTCATCCTTATGACCGTTGCTGTGTCCCGGTGTATGTGTGTGTGTGTATGTGAAGTGACCTTTTGCGACCTGCTCAATGGGGAAAGCCAGACTCACGTAAAAACCGGGTTACCAACTTATCCGCCGCAGCGATTCCCTTAACAACTGTGGCAAGGTCGTAAAACGGAGCCAAGCTCAACTTAACAAGAGTCTCACTTGACGACGGAAATCCTGGGCTCCATTTGCGGTCGTTAAGTCGGGGACCGCCCATACGGGAAGAAGGGAAGGACCTTCAGAACGGAAGCTGATGGAGACCTGGCTATCTGATGGGAGCCAGTGGGGTTTGATTCTGCTCTCCTGATCTTTTGTTTGTGTTCCAAAAGAGGATTGCACAGGCAATGCTGGGAAACACCCCTCCCTGCCAGCGGAAAGGGGAGGGCCCTAAAAGAGAAGCCACCACGGCCTAAAAAGAGAAGCCGAACGGCTAGTATTCTGCCCCGTGAGACCTTTTGACCAGCAACTGCCCGGCTCAGAACTTCAGACCGACAAGAATGTCTGACTTTGTCCTCTCGGCTTCGGAAAGGACCCAAGAAGCGGCTTGACAAACTTCTGAAGGGCGAGTACAGGCAACCTCTGACTTATTACAAACTTAATTGCGGTGGATAAATTCTGTGCGGATTTTCAGCGGAGTCAGGTCGTGCTGTGCTCGGTGTGATACTTTTATTCTTCCTTGGGGGAAAAAAATGGAGAGTTATAACAGGCAGAAAGAAGCTTTTAGAAGCTTTTGCTTTGTGTGTCTTGTAAATGTGGTGGCCAAACGTTGTCCCGGGAAATCCTGTGGTTTTGATTTGCGTTGAACGCAGCAAGGCTTTCTCTGCAGACGTACCTGGGGTGGGTAGTTGTAAATGATCCAGAGGAGTTTTATTTGTTCAGTGATGCAATCCTGGTGGTAATTGTGCACAGTCCAGCCAAAATGTAAACATTATCAACTTTTTTTTTGTAAAGAACTTTGGAACATTATTATAGCCCACATGTGATTGCCCAGTTCATAAGTGCAATTTCAAAATACACCTGGGTAACCTGCTAGTAACCGAATGCAGAAGGAATGTGGATGGTAGAGTTTTCTGTTGCTAAGTAAAGTTCTCTGTACGTTAGGAGCAGGCAGTAGATTTGTTACTCTGGATGTTTGTTAACATCCACCAAATAATGTTTTGGAATTGTTTGTGATGCGTCTAAAAGCTCCTGCTTTAATTTAATCAGCGGAGGGGAAAAAAACCTGATTCAGTTTAAAGAGGGCAGAAAAACACTTAGGAGAAACTTCCTTGGACAAAATGTCATCTTTTTCAAAAAGTTCCCTGCCACCCCCTCTTTCGCCACAAGGAACAAACAGAATAATTACAAGACAAATTTAAAAAAGTCTACTTTGCGTTCCGCTGATCTCAGCTGGAAAACTGTAATTTTTAGAGGCTCCCAGGAATGTTGTTTATTTGTTAAACAGTGTTGTCATGTACTTTTAAGTGGGAGAGCCACTGAATAGGATTTGCAAATTTAATGGGGGAAAATTTGACTCTCCAAAATGTCACTGAGCTACGACTACCAACATTATTTGGCACTGAGCATGTCCCTTAGAGTGGCAGAAATTGCAAGCCATCAACATGTATAGGAAGGCAATTTCCTTCTCCCCCCACCCCACCCCCTTCTTTGTGATCACCTGTTGTTTGTGGGAATGCCATATGTTCAATTGCCAGCTGAGAGCAATAGGAGAGCTTATACTCTTTGCTTGCTTCAAGAGGATTTATTTGTCCCTTTCCTACAGTTTTTTTTTCTTTTTTTTATACTCATGTAGTTTTCCTTTGGTCTGATTTGATGCGTTCAGCCTTCTATTTTCTTTGGTTTTAGGTTACGATTGCATTTATTACACAGTCAAGTTTATTTTTATTTTTATTTTATTTTAATTCCATTTACCGTATATCCCGCCCTTCTCCGAAGACTCAGGGCGGCTTACAAGCTTAGCAGTAGCCTTCATTCTATGTATATGCCTGCTTATTAGGGCTTTCACACACACCCCAAGCGGCATTATTACAAAGTCAGCTTAATTGCCCCCAACAATCTGGGTCCTCATTTTACCTACCTGGGAAGGATGGAAGGCTGAGTCAACCTTGAGCCTGGTGGGACGCGAACCTGCATTATGTGCAAACGTGAGCATCCTGCCAAAGTGGGTGTGGGGTGGGTGTGGGAAATCTTATAAATAATGAACTTCACTGCAACCAGCTTTTGACCCAGGACAAGAAATTCCTTTTGAATGCGACTTTTGTTATGTGAAATACTCGTGTATCATCAGGGGCTGTTCTATTATATTCGAAGCATCCCAACACAATAGGATTTCTGGCTAATGCGATTGTGTAACTCAGGGATATTTGAAACATTAACATGAACACATGGTCCTGCACTTCTGCCAGGGGGTTATTGAAAAAAAGGTACTGCATTTGGGAGGCACGAAAAACAATATGACAAGTATGCTACCTTGAGCTGCAATTATCTCTAGGAAATGTATATAAGCTATATTACCTCTGCATTGGGCATCTGATCTCATGCCATAGGAAGTTTCCATTAGTCATAGGACAATGTCCATGGAGATTCTCCGTCATCCAGGTCACGGTTGTCCGAAAGGTGCTTTTTCAAGAGGCAACTGGAGCTTTTTGTTTTTCTTTGAAGACATTTTGCTTCTCATCCAAGAAGCATCTTCAGCTCTGAAGAACAAGAAAGCCCAGTTGCCTCTTGAAAAAGCACCTTTGGGATAGTCATTGGATACCTCTACTATCTATGACAGGGGCGGGCAACTAGTATGGCAACTTTATGAGCTGTGGACTTCAACTCCCAGAATTCCTGAGCCAGCTACGCCAGGAATTCTGGGAGTTGAAGTCCACAGGCCATAAAGTTGCCAAAGTTGCCCACCCCTGATGTATGAATTACAGTGGAATATTTTTCAGGTCCATTTTGCTTGGGTAAAGTACTAAGCTGCTCTTAATATTACACAACGTTTGGCTCACACCTAGAAACAGAATGGGAAATGCTATTAGAACAGAAAATATCGTACGTGTTTTGAAAAAACTTTCGTAGAAATTATGGCATAAATTTTAACCCCTTCCCCATAATGAAACATTCTCTGGCTATGAAAAATACACGCTTTGGGCTAAAACTGACCATTTATCTTTGTTGATTTTTTTTAATGCTCTGGAGCAGGGGTAGGCAACCTCGGCTCTTTTATGACTCATGGACTTCAACTCCCAGAATTCCTGAGCCAGCCATGCTGAAGTTGAAGTCCACGAGTCATAAAAGAGCCAAGGTTGCCTACCCCTGCCTATGATCACATGCTTTGAACTTGGATGCTTGACAACTGACTCATAACTGGCTCAGGAATTCTGGGAGTTGAAGTCCACGAGTCATAAAAGAGCCGAGGGTACCTACCCCTGCTCTGGAGCAACGTTTCTCAACCCTGGTAACTTGAGGGCTTCCAACTCCCAGAATTCTCCACTCAGCCAAATAGTTTTGGGTTTGGCTAATCTAGAGAAAAGAAGGGCTAGAAGGGACATGATAGCAGTCTTCCAGTATTTGAGGAGCTGCCACGAAGAAGAGGAGGGGGTCGACTTATCTTCCAAAGCACCAGAGAGCAGGATAAGAAGACCCACTGAAGTAAACAGGTTCACTCAACAATCACCACCAAAAAGATCGTAAAATCAGAAGGGTTACATGGTGGCATGCTTAATGACCACGACTTTACAACTCCTCACTTGTGATGGTTAGTTTATAACTCACCAAACTTTATAATAGCCAACCAAACCAAGCTATTCCTTCCTTCCTACCCAAAACAATCATACTAGGGAAGTCAAATCAAATCCTAGGAAGCAAAAAGCTTACCCAAACAGCCACCCTGCTGGAAAGGAAATAAGCTGGCATGGAGAATTACTTGGCTTCTATCATTTGTCATTTACACTACGGGCAGTCTTCCAGAAAGGATGCGCTTAATTTGTATGAAATTATAGCCCAAGCGCGGGTCTTAGAAACCAACTGCATCTAACAGAAAGCTGTACTACACGGTCATCCTATTAATATCTTTAAAAGGTTAAATCAAGGCCAACGCTGGACCAACGTTTATTAAAATCCAGACGTTTCGTTGCTCATCCAAGTAACCTCTTCAGTCAAAATGGGAATTTGGGTAGACAAACAGGAGCAGTCTGCAGGGCAGGAGTTGGTCCTTTCCAACGACTCTCTGACTCTGTGCCTAACCAAATACTCATTTTGACTGAAGAAGTGGCTTGTATGAGTAACCAAACATCTCCGTTTTAATAAACTTTGGTCCAGCTGCCAGGATTTTACCTTTTAGGATTCTTTTGGCCTGGAGTGACTGAATCTTCCATTTCTTCGTCCTAATAATGTGACACCCAACCAACCATTTTCTCTCCAGTTGTAGTTTAAACCGTGATGACAAATACGCTTGGTGTTTAAAGCTGAGGGTTTGCAAACAGCTACGGCTGCTTCTCCTGGTATTCACATATGGCAGAGCATTTGCCAGGCTAGACTGGAAGATGAATCAAAATGTGGCGATTCTTTCCTTGCCTTGTGCTTTGGAAGGTCTCGGTGCCCTACTGCACAAAAATAGAAACGCAACTCTACCCTGGCTCCAGGTTAACGTGGTTCCCCACATGCCGGGTTTGCCTTTGTTAGACGGGACAGCGCGGATGAACGGAACGCTGCACGCCTCCTCCAGCACTGTTGATATTCGGTGAAAAGAAAATTCGAAATGCCAGCTAACACAGAAACACAGATATACGGGGATCACAAGTCCCCAACCTGAATCACAATAATTACTGGTGCTCCTTGATTTATGACAGTCGCTTAGCGACTGTTCGAAGTTGCAAGGGACATCCCTTGGGGCAGAGGCCCCCAACCTTTTGGGCACCAGGGACCGGTTCCATGGAGAGAACTTTTTCCACGGGCTGGAGAGTGCGTGGTTTTGTGTGCAGCCTGCATCCCACGGATGGGGCTTGGCTTGTTTGTGTGGACTGGTTGCTGGCATGCCACGGCCCGGTACCAGTCCACGGACTGGGGGTTGGGAACCCCTGCCTTGGGGTACTTAACCCAAAGTTCTGCCGGCTGCTCCCCGCCCCCATGGCTATGTGGCCACATATAAGGTGCTCAGCAACCAGCCCATGATTTATGACAATTTATCACAGTTTTGCCAAAAAAACAGCATTTATTTGTCAAGCGCCCCAAAAGAGGTTCTCTGGGGGATTCATTGTAACATAGAACAGTCTCTAAGTGACCAGTTGTAAGTCAAGGACCATCAATATGACTGGACTATAATTAAATGCTGAGGGTTGTTTTGAGATTCTCTGTCCTTAATTTGTTCCGTTTTTTTTCCTGTGGATTTGCTGTTGCTAATCTTGGCACTCCACAAATCGTCAGAAAACCCTCTTCTTCTTGGTACACGATGCCATTTAGCTGCCTTAATTTCTCTTCCGGCGAAAAGCAGAAGGAGGAATGAGCAAAGCCCACATAGCAAATCGCCTCCCTTGGTAAGGCTGGTATAAATTACAATAAGGGGAAAAAAATATTGCTTTTCTCTTTCTCCCAAGCAAAACTAGAATATTGAAATTAAGCTATTGATTTCCAGCCTAGCTTGGGCACATGGAAAAGGTGTTGCTAATTGGGGCATGATGAAGTTTTCACAACTTCAGCTGTGAAAACCTGATCATGACCCAATTAGCAAAGCCTAACTGGAGTTAATTGAGTCATTAGTTATTTGGGCAATGTGTAATGAATGGCAACGAAAGGGGCCACAATAGGGTTTTTTTGGACACACAGAAACAATCAACACACAAACATGCACTCCGGAGTTGTTATTTCCCCCCCCCCCAAAGATAAAGAAAATTTTAAACGAATATTTAAATGTACCATTGCTTATTGTTTTAGCAATGGAGGGAGGTAACAGGAGGCTGATATTCAGGATGTTATGCAACTCTAAGAGGAATAAAAAGCTGGCAATTAAAAACTTCTGAAAAACATCTTAAACAAAACCTTATACAGGTAGTCCTCGACTTACGACTACAATTCAGCCCAAGATTTCTGTTGTTAAGTGAGACATTTGGTAAGTGAGCTTTGCTCCATGTTATGACTTTTCTTGCGTCAGTTGTTAAGGGAGTCACCGCAGTTGATAAGTCAGTAACTCGGCTGTTAAGTGAATCTGCCTTCTCCGTGCTTGTCAGAAGGTCACAAAAAAGGGGATCACATTAACCCGTGGGACACAGCAATGGTCGTAAGTACGAGCCAGTTGCCAAGTGTCTGAATTTTTATCACCTGACCAGGGGGAATGCCGGAAAAGTCGTAGCTGGAAAACGGTCGTAACTCATTTTTCTCAGTGCCATTGTAACTTTGAATGGTCGCTAAATGAACTGCTGTCAAGGGCTACCTGTAAATGAATCCAAAGTTCATCCCAAAGTTGATAATTCTAGAACTTCTAGAATCAACGAAAGAAAAGTCCTTCCAATTTTGCACCCTCATTGGTAGACCGACGCACAAAATGTTATTTGAAGCTCTTTGCTCAGGGAAAAAAAACCCTCTCTGGGTGGTGTGTGTGTGGGGTGGGGGGGCTGTATTTTTTTATCAACCTCTCCTTAATACCTCTAGGGTCACCATCGAGAGGAGAAAGCCATACAAGCCGTCCCATGTGCGATGGGGACACAGGATATAATAAATTTCAGTAGGAGTTGGCAGAGTTTATTTTTTGGGTTGTCAGTAGCAACCGATATTTGTAGATATAAGTGAAAGGCATTTTTCTTCCGGGGATTTAAAGAGAAAGAAAGGAGCCTGAAAAAGAATGGAACGAAAATAAAGCTTCTTCTTCTTCTTTTTTTCTTAAATTTACTCAACCCCAAAAGCATTTTCTGGAAATAGAATTCAATTGCTAAGCTTGTAAGCCACCCTGAGTCTTCGGAGAAGGGCGGGATATAAATGGAATTAAAATAAATAAATAAATAAATGTCTGCTAACGCATTGAGAAAAGGAAGTTTCACATTCACACAGCTACATTAGCTTTGCACTATTAACAAAGATAGATAGATAGATGATAGATAGATAGATAGATAGATAGATAGATAGATAGATAGATAGATAGATAGATAGATAGATAGATATAGATAGATAGACAGACAGATGACAGATATTCCAAAGCATCATCTGTAGAACTAAAAGGAAGGTACCATTTTTGGCAATCCAGGGTATCTTCAGTATCATAATGGGGAAGGAAAAATATCACTGGCAGAGTCTCCAGATGGTACATTCCAGAGGCATGGGAATTGATTTTCAAGCCTCCCATCCAGCATCTGAATTTGGGCAATTGCAGTCCTAACATCCCTTAAAGTGTAAGAACTGCATTTCTTCATCCATCACTTTAGTATTTCAACAGAACTACCCACCAATCTGTATGGATCAGTTTCTTAACTTCAGCAACTTTTAAGGTGCACGGACTTCAACTGACAGTATGGCCAGCTGGGGAATTCTGGGAGTTGAAGTCCACAAGTCTTAAAGTTGGTAAGGTTTCTTGGCTGGTTACAGTATCACTTAATGAACTTGCCTCAAACTTTTTATTTATTTATTCCACTGTTATTATTTATTCACCATCGCCCCAGGCAAAGTAGAAGTCTTGATGGCGAGAGGATGACTGCGGTAACAGCTCTCCCCACTTTGTGCAGAAATGTTGCGCCTGACAGGAAAGCCTCAACCTTCTCCATGTTGCAACCGTAACTACGGGACGTAGTCTCTTCCCAAAAATGTCTTTGCACGTACAGAAATAATCTTCACAACTTTCCAAAAGCATCATAGCCTCTGAGTGGGAAGGTGTTCCTGCATCTCTGCCTGAAATTATCCTGACTTTTTTTTCCTATTTTGGGGCTTGAGATCCCATTCATTTGGAAATGGAAAGCTCCAGTCAATATTTTCAAATTAGTTAAAAAAAAAAAAAGCAACATTGCATGTTTCGAAACAGTTCCCTCATCCAATTGGCACGTGCCTAGTGAAGTTTAACTTCAAAAGCATAAAGGCACGCTGGCTGAGGAATTCTGGGAGCTGAAGTCTACAAGTCATAAAAGGGCCAGGTTTGAAGTCCCCTGGCTTAAATAGATCATATGTGGTTAATCTGGAGAACTACCTACTTTGTCAGGATTTTTTTTTTTTTAACATCACAACATCAAAACGCAAAGTGCCAAAAAAAAAAAAAAAACACCAACCACACAGACTGCAAAGACTGCTTCCAGGGAACTTATCCATCTACTCAGTGGAAAGAGACTAAGACAGAAATGGAAGGCTGAGGGTAAAAAAAAGACTATTGTGAATGAAGAATAAGAAGATACACCAAGGTCAAAAGGTGTTTTTTAAAAATAGAAGAGTACTAGGCTAAATGGATCCATCCATACTCGAGCATTTCCACATCTCCATGCATTCCACAACTATAAAAAATGACCTCCGATTGAGGTTGCTGATCCAGGATGATCATCCAGGATGGACAAATTCAGAAGCAACATTGATGTCTATAACTGTGCTATCAGCAAAATAAATTCCTTTAAAGCACTTTAAGTGATGTAACATTGTAGCATGGCGAGGAGTTGGCGAAAACTCAATGATCATGCCAGGAAATTTCAGAATGAAACAGAATAACAGACTAGGAAGAGACCTTAGCGGTCTTCTAGTCCAATCCCCTGCTCAGGCAGGAAACCCTATACCATTCCAGACAAATGTTTGTCCAATATTAATTGATTAATTAATTAAAAGCCTCCAGTGATGGAGCACCCACAACTTCTGGAGACAAGCTGTTCTACTGGTTAATCGTTCTCACTGTTAGGAAATTCCTCCTTACTTCTGATTGCTTCTCTCCTTGATTAGTTTCCATCTGTTCTTTCTCATCCTGCCTTCAGGGGCTTTGGAGAATAGGTTGACCCCCTCCTCTTTGTGGCAGCCCATCAAATATTGGAAGATTGCTATCATACCCACCTAGTCCTTCTTTTCATTAGAACACACATACCCAATTCCTGCAACCCCCTAATCATCTTTGGAGCTCTTTTCTGCGCTCTTTCCAGAGTCTCCACATCTTTTTTATAATACGGCAACCAACACTGGATGCAGTATTCTAAGTGTGGTCTTACTAAGGCTTTACAAAGCAGTAGTAATAGTACGAATGAAGGCGAATATAGGCGTCCCAGGATAATGTTGCAGGATCCAATCGGGGTTGGTCACCAGGGCCAGATGTTTAGTCTTCCAAGCTTTCAGACTTGGGATGGAGCCCATCCTCCCTAGCAAGTGTGTGTGCTTTGGGCTATTTTGTGTGTGGCATTTATATGGAGCCTGTTGTGTGTGAAGTACTAATACTTCACCTGATCTTGAAGGCTCCTTCTCCCTAACAATGCCAACCTTTTTCTTAGATCAGGCCATTCTGGGGATGATAACAGTGGAGGTTTGGTATTGTGTGCATGGAAAGCAGAAGATCCCCAGATCAGCACATTCTGCAGATCCCTATAATCCAGTTTTTGTCAACTTCAGGAACTTTATGTGGGGACATGCTGGCTGGAGAATTCTGGGAGTTGAAGTCCACATATCTTAAAGTTGCTGAGGTTGAGGAATGCTTCTGCAGGCCACAGCTGTCTATTTGACTGGCTCTTCAGAATCCTGACAGAGATTTGTCTTAAATAACCAAAGAATCTTCTTTTTTTTTACTTTTAGTAATGAGGATCGAAGTGGAACCTTCTAGATGCAAGAAAAGGACGCTATGAATTGTTCTTCTGTATATAAACAAAATGGTTCATATATTAGGAATGGTTAATCACACCAAATCTCACAGCAGTTGGATGTAATCACCAAATATATATATATTTCAACTTCTGCAATTTGTTAAAATATTGTATATATATATATATTTCAACTTCTGCAATTTGTTAAAATATTATATGGATTATATACTGGTTTTATCTGCATGGAGACAAAGATTTGAACAGTTTTATTAAAGAATGGTCCATGATTTCTTTAATAGGAGTAAAAGTCTCAAATTCAATAGATGCTTGCAACTCATATAAGCATAGTTACTGCAAAGTAACCTCATTTGATCTGGTGGATATTCAGCTTCATCCTTAATCAATTTAACTTTATTGTTTTGAAAGATGCTTTGTACTGTGTCACCCAGGTAGAACACGTAGCTGAACTGTTTTCTTATAACTCAATCTGTCCTTACTATGGTAGCTTATGGTTGACAAAAAAACCCCTTTAAAATATTTATTACATATAATACACATAATTTGAATGCTATCAAAAAAAAAGGAAAGCTAGCGACACCTACATGCAACAGGTGAATATACTGATTTTACCTGTGTCAAAATAACTGCAAATTATGCACCTTTTAAAGACGACCAGCTGATTCATCATAAAATAACCCCCAAAACATTTTTGTTAATTTCTTGGACCCTGACAAAGTTGGGAAATCAGAAATGTATCATTTGCTATTACAATCTGACAGGATAACCTCTACCCTCATATGTAAATGAAGACTCAAGACAGGCCAAAAGTATCTTAAAAAGGTTAAATTGTGACAACTCATAAACTTTGATCCAGTTGCCACGATTTACCCTTTTTAAACCTCCATCCTCCTCTCCTTCGCCTCCTCCTTTCCTCCACTAACGGATCGAAATGACTAGGCTGGTAACAACGCATATCATGGCAAATTTTCCAGCCTCAAGGACCAAGTATCTCGCTTAATTAAAAAAGTTCTCATCCTCCCCACTCAAGCTTTAGCCTCAAAAACCGCAATTAAAATAATTTCTCCCAGGTTACACCTTTTCCGTACACCTTTTAGAGAAAAAAAAAATAACACAAATACCTTAAGGTCTCAACAGGCAAACCCCGCCCCCACCACCAATCATTTGATAAGGCAGCATAAGAACCGTAACCTTTCAAGATGCAGAAGGCAGTCCCTATTCCGTTTGGTCAAGGGTACCTCACCTTACTCTTTGAGATGTACGATCTATACAAACGAGGAGAGCCAGTCCCCTCTTGGGAAAAAGCTCTTGCTCTCTTGCAAAAAAAAAAAAAGCATGTTTATAGACATCTCGGAGCTCAGAGTCAATAGCAGAGCAAAGGAGCATAATAATCCGTGCTCTCCCTCTCTCTCTCTCTCTCTGTCAGGCTCTCCTTAGGAATCTGCGGCTTTAAAATAAAATTCAGACAGTGGGTGCCCTCATCTTCACCTCCGCACCGGATTGCACGAGCTGGATGGCAGAAGAGGGATGTTTACCAAGTCCCCTGCACATGGGAAGAGCCTGGGCATGAGAAGGGCAGGAGATGGGAGGGAGAAACCCCCCCCCCCTGGCTGCAGGGGAGATCTTCCTATCCGAGGAAAGGCTGGTTGGAGGAAAAGTAGGGAGAAGCTGCTCCATCCTCTTCCTCCCCTCCGAACGTGGAAGACACCACCGCTCTTAGTCAGCTTTTTACAGGAGGAGATCCCCTGCTCCCCCTTCCTGAGCTTCCCCCCCCCCCCGTTGCATTGGGAAATGCCTGCCCTCCCCCCCCACCATGGCCCAGCCTGGAGACAGGGGGGACCCCACTCGCCCCAGCCCACAGGCTCTGGTGCCCAGCAGGGAGAGCGGGGTGGGCGACAGGGAGGGGGGAGGAGGAGGAGGAGGAGGAGGAGGGCGGGTGGGATGCTCTGCTGGGGCAGAGAGGATGCTTTGCTCCTTTGCTTTCTCTCCCTCTTTCCTTCCTTCCTTCCTTCCTTCCTTCCTTCTCCTCCCTCCCATTCCCAGATCCATCCTCCCCTCCCTCCCTCCCCTTTTTCCTTGCAGGGCTGCCGGGTGCCATGGGGATGGGGGACCCCAGCGCCTCCCATTGCAGCAGGCGAGCGCGGGCCCCTGTGCGGAGGCCGGGCTGGGGGAGAAGGGGCAAGGCGGGAGGACCCAGCGCCGGCCAGGGACCACCGCCCCCCCACCCCCGGCCCGGCCACTCGGAGGCCGACGGGAGAGGTACCTGCTGCTGCTGCTGCAACCGAGGATCCTCCTCCTCCTCCTCCTCCTCCTCCTCCTCGCTGAGCTCCGCCGCTCCGCTCTGCTGCAAGAGGCAAGCGAGGCAAGCGGGAGCGCGCACGCGCGTTCTCTCCTCCGCTTTCCTCTCTCTCCTGACAGCCCGGCGCGTCCCCGACTGAGCGTCCTCCGAGGGCGCGCGCCCGGCCCCCCTCCCCTCCCTCCCTCCCTCCCTCCCTCCCTCTCCCCGGGCATGAGCCTCGCCTCCTCCTCCTCCTCCTCCCTCTTCCTCCTCCGGTCGCCTTGGAAACCGACCCGGCTGAGGAGCGCGGCTCGGGGGTGAGCGCGCGCGCGCGCACACACCCGCGGCCGGCTCTCGGGCGGGCGCGAGATCGCCGCCTCTCTCGCGCTCGCGCTCGGGCGCCAGCCAATCGAGGCGGACGGATGAGCGTGGCGGGGGTGGCGGGTGGGTTTGTAGTAATAGGAGGGGAGGGGAGGGGGGGAGGAGTCCGGAAAAGGGTTGGGCGGTTGCTGAGGGGAGGGGTTTCTTGGGTGGGGGAGGGGAGAAAGGACTGGGGGGGGGGGAGTTTGTGAGGGAAAGGATAAATTGCAATCCTATGTCATTAATGTCATTAATATTTATTAATAAAACATTAATATTTATTAAATTATTCGTTTTTAATATTGATATGTATTAATATATCGTGTCGTGTTGATAAAAACTTGTTCTTTGACTTTGTAACATAAACAAAACACGACGTATTTATACATAATATATATATAAAAACAGTAATCTCTACTCTTACAGTTATTACATTAATAATAATAATAATATATAAAATGCCTATAATAAAAGTAATAACAGCAGGAAGAAGGAATTCCTTCGCATTCACATTAGGAGGAAGGAATATTAGGTTTGCCACCTTCAGTTATAAAAACAAAGGCACAAGTTATAAATAAATAAAAGGAGAAAGAAAGAGAGGAAAGAAAGAAAGAAAGAAAGAAAGAAAGAAAGAAAGAAAGAAAGAAAGAAAGAAAGAAAGAAAGAAAGAAAGAAAGAAAGAGAAAAAATAAAACCCCTGTATGGGTTCCACAGAATCATAAAAAAATTGGACAAGACTGAATGGATAGCATCATAATCATCAAATGAAACCAATAAAATGCAAAACAAAAGCCCCATAGAAGCTCAGCAGTCGTGCTAATCTAAACTGATAACTGAATTAAATTACGATAACAATGGGATTAAAATGTAACAAAAAAAGCTTGGGAAAATGAAAAATATATATATAAAAAATAGAAATGTGATTAATTGTAATAGCTAGATTTTGTTATTAGGATAACTAATCGCCTCTCAAGATAAAAGGCCTAAAAGGGTGCCTTCAAAGGGTTGGTACTCTTCATAGTCATGACAGAATATTTCAGATTATATTCTGAGATAGAGGTATAAATAGTTCTACAGTCCACCTGGTGCTGTGTCTTTAGTTTTATTACGGAATTTTAGGATGGACGGTAGCCACGCAACAAACCCTGTTTTGGTGGCCATGAGGTTTCAGGTCTTTTTCTTGTGAAATTTTATGTTTTCCATAAATGCAAATGCCTATCTCCAACAGTTGCTTGCCCCAATTAATTCTTTACCTGAGGCATAAAAATGAATAAAATGTTATAAAAAGAATAGTGTGTTGGTCATATTTTAGACATGCGGATGGTGCAATGTTTAAGCAAACATGGAAAATCCTGGCCAAATACACTTTATGGTGAAAAGAACAAAGGGGCTTTGTAGTAAAAAGTGGTTTTTTAAAATATATATATATTTTTAACTGGAATTTGCTATGCAAATGAGAATTATTAAAATTGCTACATTCATTTCAGTATTCAGGGTCTGTATGAGTATTGGAGCTACAGTATAGTATCAAGCAGAATAATAACAAATTGACTTATTTGTTGCATTTTTTTACATACAGCAAAATTGTTTTATTTATTTATAAAATAATTGTATTGGAATATGGGAACAATGTTGCATAGTAGGCCATAAAATAATGGGCAATGCAAACTACGGTATACAGGCATGTCTCTCTGGGAAAGAATTTGTGAAATGAGAAACCACAACTGAGATTTCATTTCTTGTGATCTCTAACAGCATCATAAGAAACTTTAATTGCAAGGCACGTTGATGCGAAAAGAAGTCTTTTATACTGAGTATAAGAATTGAGTTTATAATCCTTGTATAATTTATAAGAATATCTATGGGAAATCTTCTAAGCCAAGATATGCATTTATTTATGTCTTTATTAATTTCTAATACGATGCATTCATTTTGGCCAGCCTGTCCACTGCAATACTCTCTCACAGTCAAGTTTAAAATGTCTAAAAAAAACCAAACAAACCTGAATAAAGTAAGAATGGGTGAAAATGCTGTTTTGAATTTAAAGCTGCAGTGCTAATTCAGCAGGCTTACTTTGGAACAAACAAGATTCAAAAAGATTCTTGAAGGACAAACAGAATCTTAACAGCATTGTCTCTTGAATGGTAATGGGTTCTCCATCATGATACATACACATGTATACAAATTATGCAATTAAAGGTTTTCTGGTTAGTGTACGGCACCTATGATTTTATATACAATATCTGTGGACAGATTTACAGATTCCAGATTGAAACTAGGCACTCAGAAATAATGGAACAGCTGTTCTCAGCTGCATTCATACATCCCTACTTCAGTGCATCTGGTTTTCTGGACCATATTTAGCTTGTTATCTGCGCATTGACAAAACATCCATTCGTCAGTTATAAAAGGTTCTGCACATATATTACGCCAATACATTTAGGACATCCAAGGTTCCTGGAAAGAAATTGATGCGCATGAAGGCCAACACCAACTGAAGAAATGGCAGCTGCAATTTCAGACTGTTGTGTATATTATAATAATAATAATTCTGCTGCTTGTGTTGATTATTACATGCGCTATTGCTAACACAATGAATATTTCATATTTGTCATATCCAAAATATGTTCTTTCCACTCAGTATTATTTTGATTAAGCTGAGGCACAACTAACTGCAGTTTAATGCTTCATGGCAGACAAAACTCCATCTGCATGTGTTTCTGTCTCATTTAAATTGCCAACAGTGATCAGATCTACATATTGAATTATGACTGTACAGGCTTATTTGAAAATACGCCTTGCACTCCAGTAGCACAGACTGTAACAACGTACAGTACTTTATGCATACTAGTTTGAAGTCAAATCCTTACCAGATTCAGTGGAACTAAATCCTTAATCAAAAAAAAAAAAAAGGAAACATAATTTGGAACCCAAAAGACTATTCTGAAGTCATATTCACACTTATTGAAGCTATTTACATATTGGCTTAGATGTTGAAAAAGCAGATTATTCCATTTTAAAATAAATAATAAAAATCACCCCCTTTTCAAAAAAGTGACTATTTTAAGAGAAGCATTATTTTTAAAGCAGGGATGAGTCACCTATATTACAGGTCTCTTTTTAAAGCAAAACCTTAACATAGACAGGTAAATTAGACAAGAAAGCAACAATAGGAATATAATATCTTGAAATTCAGATGAAGTGTATTCCTTATTTTCATTTGTTGGGCAACAATTAGCAGCAAAAGGCAGTTGCTATGTTATTCTTGGCTGTTTCTTGATCTAGGTGGAAAATAGGAGGCAGTAGCTACTATTTTTGGTCTGCTATTAAGTTCTGAACAATTAACACTAACCATTCAAGATGAACTTTAAAAAAAATGCTTAAGTACATTATAAAAAAAATAAATTTCTGATACATCCCTTGTGCCTTGGACATTGTAGTATAAAATAATACAGGTAGTACTCAATTGAATTCATTTAGTGACCAATCAAAGTTACAATGGCACTGGAAATAAGGACTTATGACTCTTTTTACAATTACGATCTTTGCACATCCCCATGGTCCTGTGATCAAAATTCAGAAGCTTGGCAACCGGTTCATACTTATGACCATTGCTGTGTCCCAAGGTCATATGATCACCTTTTGCGACCTTCCGACAAACAAAGTTAATGGGGGAAGCCAGATTCACTTAACAACCATGTAACTAACTTATCCACTGCAGTGATTCACTTAACAACGGTGGCAAGAAAGGTAATAAAAATGGGGCAAAACTCACTTAACAAATGTCTTGCTAAACAACAGAAATTGTGATCGTAAGTCGAAGCCATTTGTGCTAAAATTTGCCAAAAGATGGGAAATCTAAGATTGGGTTGAATTCCAATGTATATATGGCAGTGTTTCACCTTTTTAAAGTCCTAATAAATGTCCTTCCTTCCTTTAGGCAGGTCACTGGCATCACCTCTGCATTGAGAATAATTTCTGTCATCACAACAAAAAGATGACTAATTGCAGGTAAGTTGCCGTCCACCATCTGTCTTCCATCTATTAAACATTTATTTGGCCCATTGTGGGCCAATTTGCTGAGTCATGAAACCCAAAAGGGCTCCTTCTGCAAAATCAGTGAAGTGATCACAGATCCCCAAACTGGGACTGACACCCCAGATTCAAACTTACGACCTCCTCTGCCCCCCTGGCATGTGTGGCCACATTTTGAGTGCTGGGCAACCGGCCCACATTAACAGCTATTTGCCCCCCAGTTACGAGACCATGATTCGCCCTAAACCATCATTTATGTCCAGTTTCCAGCAAAAAAACGCCCCATGGCAAACAATAGGTTTGCTGAATGACCGTGATTTTTGCTTAAAGACCGCTGCTCTCTCTTTATGAATGCTGCAAAAAAAGCCATAAAATTGGGTCTGGTCACAGGGTGATGCTTTATAGCTGTCCTGATTTATGACCAAAATTGTGAGCTCAATTACAACCTTTGCAGCATCCCCTTGATCGTGTGATCAAAATTCAGATGCCCGGCAAGGGGTTCATATTTATGATGGTTTGCAGTGTCCCGGTGTCACGTGATCAGTTTTTGTGACCTTCAGACAAGCAGTGTCCATGGGGAAACCAGATCCACTTAATAACCGTGTCGCTAACTTAACAACTGTGATGTTTCGCTTAACCACCGGGTCAAGAAAGGCCGTGAAATGCGCCAAAACTCACATAACAAATGTTTCACTTAGTTTCATAAATTTTGGGCTCAGTTTGGGGCTGTAAGTTGAGGACGACTTGTACCGTGGGAATTTCTTAACGTACAACAGACGGTCACTTCGTTGCAAGCTGCACCAGCTCAGAAGGGAAATTCTTGGCTTCTCAGTCTCTTTTCCTGTTTCCAGATCATTATTATTGTGCCAAGTCAGGAATATTGCGCATTTGCTGCGCAAGCATCCTTTCAGTGGCACGTTGCAGCGGGAATCGCATTATTCTGTGCTCTAACAGATTATGTGCTAAAGCACCATTAAAAAAAACAGCTCTGCTTTGCTAGGGGAAATGGAGATATTTGCTTTGAGTTCTAAATGAAGGACATCACGGGGATATCTTTTAAGTTTAATAAATGTACTCAACTTCTGGGAAAGGCTGCGATTTTTGTCCAGGCAGACTTTGTCTGATTCATTTAAGAGCAATGTGGAATTTAGGAGCACATAATTTGTTAAGTTATTTGATCCCACTTGATAAAAAGCATCCACGAAAGAGGCTTAAAACAAGAGGGATCAACCACATCGCCAATTGGCAAAAAAAAAACCCTCAAGACCGTATTGGTTATAAATAGGCAGAAGAGACCTTCATCCTGCAGTGGATAGACCATGGCTAAAATGATGGTGATAATTTGTTAATTAGGGTTAGCTACCAGATATTGCGGTGGGAAGCCGCTCAGTCCGCAAACCATCATTGTGAAGTTCCCATCCTGTCATCTGTTACAGGAGTAAGGGCACAGATGTGTAGACGTGAAAACTATTTCACCTTCATTTAAGGGAGGCCATTGTTGTGCCATTGTTGTGCAAGGCTGGAACTGACTGCAGATGTGCAGCTCTGTCATTTTCAGATTCTAATCCCAGAGATGCTAGAATTAAAATCTGCTATCCTTCCATGGGATGTACATCATAAACGGAATAGTGTTCATTACTTGGGAGAGTATAGTTCACTCTCTTGTTTATAATTCAACAGTTGTGCAATATCGTAATGATGAGAAAAAAATATTAATGCGGCACAAAGGCACTGAAGGACCACAATTCATTTTTGATCGATCGGTTCTAGCATTTAAATAATAGGATTTAAGTCTTAAAAGTGTTTAAAAGTTCTTTGTTGCTTTATTCTAAATTAAATGTTCGGGAGAAAAATGTTTCTAGAATGCAAAGTTGGTAGCTTGAACATGCCTGGTTGCTAATCAATCACATTTTTTTTGCTTATTAACTGAAATAATTTTATGCTCTTTAGTATATTGCTTTCCCAGACACACAGAAAATTCTCCCACACAGACCATTAATTTTGGCGTTGATCTAAAGCCTACTTGTAAATCGATTATTGTACAATACATTTGCATTTGCTTAGATCATCTTATTTTCCAAACTGCATTTAGCACGTTTCAGATTATTTGCTGAGTCTCGCCCTTCTAGCCTTAGTTTTTTAAGTCGTAGTAGCTCTCTTTGTAAATTAGAATTATAGTTGCTGTCAAGCATCACAGTAAGTTACTACTTTCATTCCTCATACTAGAAACCAGGTTTCAGCGTTTCTCAAGATCTTTAAAAAAAAATCCAGTTTTCAAGCCCACGGAAGAAAGTGGTGGGATTGATAATTGGGGCCATCTGCAGCCAGCAGAAGGCCAGCACTGACCTTTGGTGGTCACCAGCTGTGTTGTCCTCCTGCCAGTTTCTCAGTCTTCTCCCTTAGGCATGATTTCAGCAATGGAGAGAGCATTTGAGATGATCAGGGTCAACAAATAAAACTCTGTTTACGCTGTTATGATTGTTCAGGTAGAGTTCTGTCATGTTGTTTATTGTGTTATTGGAAACAACAACCCAGTTCTGTCATTAAAGGCAGGGTTTGATTTTAAGCAAGTTTACTTAGATGTTAGCTACACATAGTGCAATAAAAACACACAGTAAGTACAGTTAGGTGATAATAATGGATATTTATTTTATTTTTATTTTATTTTATTTAGATTTATATACCGCCCTTTCCCGAAGGACTCAGGGCGGTTTACAGGGCATTTAAAAAACAGTCAATACAAACGTTAAAACAAATTAAAAGAGATTAAATAGAACCCTGAGAAAATTAAAACCCAGTTAAAATTAAAATTAAAAATATTCTCAGCCTGGGCCAGAGAGCTCGAAGAGCCAGGTCTTCAGGTCCCGGCGGAATGAACGGAGGTTGGGGGCAGTCCTAAGCTCCGCAGGCAGCTGGTTCCACAGGGCAGGCGCACCCACTGAGAAGGCCCTACCCCTGGGTGTTACCCGCCGGCAGTCTGAGGAGACCCTGAGGAGACCCTCCCTGTGGGAGCGCACTGGACGAAGGGAACTTGATGCTGGCAGCAGGTGTTCCCTCAAATATCCCGGACCCTCGCCATTTAGGGCTTTATAGGTCATCACCAGCACCTTGAATCTCACCCGAAGGGCAACTGGAAGCCAATGCAGCTCGCGGAGTAGAGGTGTTACATGGGAGTATCAGGAGACCCCCATCACGACTCGCGCGGCCGCATTCTGCACCAGTTGAAGCCTCCGGGTGGTCCTCAAGGGCAGCCCCATGTAGAGAGCATTGCACATGCATTTCAGCTTCAAGAGGCAGAAACATAGCTAGGTAGTAAACCATCTGGTTTTTTACTTTTCTCTGTTATCTCCAAGTTTCTGATAACTGTTATTTCTGCTTTCTGGTTTGAGAAGCAATAACAATCCCTTGATAGAGAGAAATGGCTGACGTGTTGGTAGAAACTATAAGAGGCCGGGCTCCTTTCTCGCTCTAGTAAAACCTGCCTGTAATCAGTTAATATCATCTTGTTGTCACAACACACCTTCCTGGATGCCTCAAGAGGCCTCAAGGATGGTCCCGTCCCCCCAAGGTAACTAGAGTAGCATCACAAGAAAACAAAATTACACTGAAAACACAAAGCACAAATTAAGCCTGTATTTCACAGCACTTTTAATGCCTGCCATTATAGGCAGTTGATGCCCATGAGAAAGGATGCTAGATAGATTGTACTGGTCCAGAAATAAGTTTTCCATCCACAGCATGAATTAGCGAAATAAGCGAAATTATTCTCCTATGACTGTGTTTCTCAACCTTTGGCAAACTGAAGATGGATAGAAGAGGAGTAGACTTCAACTCCCAGAACTTCCCATGCTAGCTGGGGGATTCTGGGAGTTGAAGTCCACCTATCTTCAACTTGGCCAAGGTTGAGAACCTTGTCCTATGACAAAGGCATCAAAGCATCCAAATCGGCACCAGTTCTTATCCATGCCAGGGTTGACCAAATTATATCCACCCACATCTGGGAATGGTGTCCCTCACTTGGGTTTGGCATTAAACAAGCCACACTTATTGGGGAGGGGAGACCTTGTTGCAAATATTTCATATTTTTAACCTATTATTTTTACCAATCTCTTGCTTGAGTCAAGTCTTGGGGACTATCTCTGTAGGCTTTTCCGTGGGCAACAGTAGGAAAATACTTTACCCTCTCATCCAAGATTTTTTTTTAAAAAAAAAATCTATTCATTTTCTAGCCTAGACCCCACCAAATTCAGGAAAAAAATAATGGCACCATGAATTTTTGTACCCTCTGTACCGAAGCGTTTGTTTTCACAACTGGTTTTACCTTGATTTACCTCCCCTGCATATTCAAAAGATCGGAAATGCTTATATTAATGCTGGGATAGCAGTCAGAATTCATTTGTGGTAGGTGAGCTCTGCTGTACGGGAGGAGGAAAGTCTTCGTCACCCCTCCCTCCATGCCCAGAGCTTTGCCTTTATCAGTTTTGTCCCTGCCGTATTTATTAATTGGCTGAACTGAACTAAGAATGCCTTGAAGGTGAGGATTTTGTCTCTTCCAAGGTTGAAGCCACAAAAACAAAGGAGGACTTTGTAAGATGAGAACTCCTCCTAAGGCAAAAACAGCCTTTACCTCTCTAGCCTCCTCCTCCTCTCCCAATAACCCCTCCCCACTTCAGTTCTTGCATTGCTAGGTCTCAGTCATTTTAACCCCAAATGGGGAAACCAGGATAATAAATTGTAATTATTGATCTAGTATTTGCTTGGCCAGCGCCACCAAGCAATCCGCAACGAAACAACTTCCCCCAAATAGGCACAAACTAAACGCCACCTTTCATTTCTCTCTCTCTTCAGCCAAATGTATTACTTTACAGGTAGTCCTTGACTTAAAACCGGATTTTCCATTGCTAAGCAAGAATGGTCATTAAGTGACACAGGCCCAATTTGGCAACTTTTGCCAAGGATGTTAAGCAAATCGTTGCACTTCTGACTCATGTGGTCATTCCCCCATTGAGTTTGCTTATTGACAGCTGTCCGGGAAAGTCGCAAAGGGCACGGCCCCTGGATGCTGTAACTGTCATAAATACATACTGGTTGGAGAGAGAGAGAGAGAGAGAGAGAGAGAGAGAGAGAGAGAGAGAGAGAGAGAGAGAGGGAGGGAGGGAGGGAGGGAGGGGGAGAGGGAGAGGGAGAGGGAGAGAGAGAGAGAGAGGGAGATGGAGAGAGAGCAGGAAAGAAAGGGAGAAGGAAAGGAAGAGTATTGTGTAGTGGGTCCGACGCAAGGAAGAGACGCCAGCCGGTGTGTGAGTTCAGCTCTTTATTGAAGGGGGGTAGTGAACTGGGGAGTGAGGGCTACCTGGCCTCCTTAAATACCTAGCCAGGTAAGCGGACAGCCAATGGGGTTGGCCCTAGGTTTCCCGCCGAAACTGGGTTTCCCGCCGAAACCGTCCAGGCCAACACCCCCTGGTGGCTGTTGCTATGCAGGTGCCTGCATACATAACAAAGAGAGAGAGAGAGTCATTTTTTAGGATTTAATTCTAAATGCCCGTTTTTTTGCTTCTAATAAAAGTGTTGTTCTAATGCAGATTTTAGTTGCTTTCTTTTTACTATTTAAACAGTAACGGTGAAATTAAATTATGAAAAGCCAAACCATTTAATTGGTTAGTTCGGTAAACTATGATGTGGACCATGTATTGGTAGCTAACAAAAATTGCGGGTTTTTCGCACCCGGCGGTCTCCTCATGACTTGCCAATGAATGAGGACACGTCTCTCTGAGTGTTCTCGGGATGAGGGCCCAGACTGAAGTCCTAAGCTCTCTTTTATTGGAAACATAGGTTACAAAGTCAGCAAGTTAACATAGGTTACAAAGTCAGCAAATTGGATACATAGGTTGCAAAGTCAATATAGAAAAGCAATTACAAAGTTTACAATACAAACAACAAGCAGCTAAATGGTTACATTTTAATTATTGCCTTAGATGGAAACTCATTGTTCTTGCCTGCTTGCCTACGTGTTCCAACGGATTATCCCGTCTGCACGTAGCAGGAGTAATGCTTCACAAGACCCTGACACTTATTTTTGCCAAAGCCAGACCTGAGCCATTTTACAAGCCTTATTTTTGTCATGTCTCTACATCTCCTCCTTTTTTGTTTTATAGCTCAAACTGTTCCACAGAACAGTCAATGCTTGGAAATGTGTGCAGAGATGTAGAGTAGTTCAAGACTGGTTGTTTGTCCTTTGCTGTGTCCTCCTCGTCAAGGACCAATATTAGAGAGGCTCTATCAATGGCACGATCTTTAATGTCTGGGTCAAAATCTTCTTGAGGCAATAAATCAGACATGTCAAACACAAGGCCTGGGGGCCGGATTTGGCCCGCGAAGTGGTTTCATGTGGCCCGTGAAACCATCCTGGAAACAGTGAGTGAACGGCCCCCACTGCCTTGGCCCAGAGACCCTCCTTCTGCCAGAGACCCTCAGATCTGTCCCACTCCTGCCCAGGCCCCCATAGGCACCCTTGATGTGAACGATGTAGAGCTGGCCACGCCCACCCAGTAGGCCATATGCACTCTAGCCACGCCCACCCAGTAGGCCACGCCCACCCTGGCCATACCCACCTGGCCCCCTGAGGGCAACTGCAATGCTGATGCGGCCCTCCATGAAATTGAGTTTGACACCCCTGCAATAAATGATATTTTTGCTGCCATAAAGCGTTCACATGGTTAATTGCACGTTGTTCTGCTATAAAAGAAATACTATTGGATATAGTTTTAACAAAAATAGGTAAAATACAAGGCAAAATAATACATCCTAAAGCAATCATGCCAATTAAAGCTACAATAGTTTGTAGACCAGGTAATTTTGGAAACCATGAGCCAAACATTTCTTGAAAATTAATGAAAACAGTGTCCTAAGATATAGGAAACGTGAAAAAGGTTTGAGGAAACCACAGCCTTTGCCAGGATCAGGCCCACCTTTCCTCATGACTGTATCTTGGGTATGTATGTATGTATTTATTTATTTATTTATTTATTTATTTATTTATTTATTTATTCCATTTATATCCCGCCCTTCTCCGAAGACTCAGGGCGGCTTACAAGCTTAGCAGTAGCCTTCATTCTATGTATATGCCTGCTTATTAGGGCTTTCACACACATCCCAAGCGGCATTATTACAAAGTCAGCTTAATTGCCCCCAACAATCTGGGTCCTCATTTTACCTACCTGGGAAGGACGGAAGGCTGAGTCAACCTTGAGCCTGGTGGGATGCGAACCTGCACTAATTGCAGGCAGCTGGTGTTACTTAAGGAGGCATTAGCCCACTGCTCCACCAAAGCTCTTTAATGATCAATACCACTGTTGACATAAGGTGACCCATCTTTGTCCTGAAATTTTCAGAGTCGGAGAAGTGAAGCCAGCAGGACAGGTTAGAATAAGAGTGTACCATGAAGTATCTTTTTTATTTAAAAAAAAATCTGAATACTCCACTGACTATGTCAGCAGATGTGTCACCGTATTTTTATGACAAGGTTTCGCGTAAAGTGGTATCGTTTTGCAAACAGAGTGAATCACCGTCAGTTCCAGATAGAAAGATTGTTTCCTACAACAGGTTACAAAATATTTCAGCAAGAGAATCAGTTGCTAGGTGAGATTCAGGAAACATACATTTTTTTTTCATATCAGTACAGCATTCCTATCTATAATCCTAAAACTGAGATTTGGTTTGTCTGAGCAGTTACCATAGCTGCACTTTCAAAATGCAAGATATGTATTATTTTCCCCATGACTACATCTAGAGTTCTGGAAGATGCTTCAACAATCCAATTGGGAATAGTAAGTTTATGGAAAATAACTCTTGGGATAGGTTCCATGCCCTTAGGTTTATGAAAAATACTGTCTCTGTTGTGGGGTAACTTGACAATATTTTATGCAGAATTTGCTGAATAAGCCAAAAGTGCCCGGTTCACATATAACAATAAGCTATGAAGAATGGTTTATATTATCTTGTACTTTTTGCCAACTAAGCATCAGGGGACCATCTCTGATTTAATGAACTCTGAATCTACTGTGCAAAGAACATTTCTGATACAAGTGATTATAGGATTCAGAATTTGAAGATGGTAATTGTAAAAACTGAGAACATTAAACAGTATGTGACTTGGCATTTCCAAATTCTCTCCTTCCACATTCAAAACTCTCAGTAGGTTAAATATTTAAAGCGTCTATCTCATTATTTCTAAACATTAATGTGAAACAATCATGGTACGATACTTTGGAAGCATTCTTGGCAACTGGCTCATATTTATGACGGTCGCAGTGTCCCGGGGTCACATGACCTTCCAACAGGCAAAGTCAATGGGGAAGCCAGATTCACTTAACAGCCATGTTACTAATTTAACAACTGCAATGATTCATTTAACAACTGTGGCAAGAAAGGTCGTAAAACGGGGGGGGGGGGAACTCACTTCACAAATCTTCTAATCAAATCCGAGACGATTTCCCAAGCGCAACAAATGCCTGGCCAGTCTTCAGTGCCACTGTCCGGACCTTCCCTTTGCCCTACGGACTTGGTCTTCCTGCTGTCCCTCTGGTAGGATTCCCAGACTTTCCCTGTCTCTCAAGAGCGTTAGGATGTTTCTCCTGAATCCTGGAAAGCCAGCATCAAGGAGAGCCAGCCCGGTGGCAGCGTGCAGGTGAAGCCGTGCACTTTGCCTCCCGATGAGTTCAGAAGCCCTCGTCCTTTACCCTTCCGTCTCATGCCATAAGTCAGGCTGGTGAAACTGCGGAGATTTTGTCCCTCCTTCCCCCTCAAAACAAACACAGTGAAAAAAATCTGTCTGGCCTGGCTGTGTCGGATGTGCAAAACAGGTGATAAAAATATCCTTGTCACATCAATAACACTTCGGCTGTCCTAAGGGCAGTGACCTTAGGCTGCAACCGCTTATGGGAAGGAGTTGCAAATAGAGGCTCCTATATAATTGCACGCAACTCAACTCCCGAGTAGCCTGGAACCCTTCTAGAGTCGAAACAGAATTAAGTGCCCATCCAATGTGGTAACTAGAGGCTGGGTCCGCCGTTTGTGTTGCTATTTGGGAGCTGCTGTGACGTTCACTCTAATGTCAGTGACAGGGCATTTTCACTTTACGATCAAAGTCTCCTGGGAGATTGACAGGTCTTCAGTTTCCGGAGAACAAAGGGGTGGTTCTCCTGCCCATACTTGGCCTCTGTGTACACTTTTGAGCGTGTATCAACCTCACCCACGTTGCACGATGCCGTCCTATAAATCTCCAGCTTTAAAGCATCAGGTGCATAATGCCGAACCTCGTGGATGAGCACACGGCTTTTTACCTTTGGGCACATGGTTTTAATTTGGGGCAAGCCTTTCGGATATCAACACCCAGGCAAATTCCTCTCCATTTGTTTTGTTTTGTTCTAACCGAGGCCGCTTGCTGTTTTGAAAACTGCACTATCTTACCTAACTATAAGGTCCATGAGGCGTTAAGAAGAAGCCATGAGGCAAAACAGTGGCCAGACTTACATAATACAAGCAATTATATTTCCATCTTTGTATTGCAGAATCAGCAGATGTAGAGAAACCGTAAAGACGTCGAACCGCCTTGCAAGGAGCGCCAGCATTTGGTTATAGTCATAGAGTAAGTATAGACATTTCTCACCTATGGATAAATTCATACTCAATCATCCTTCATTGATAAGCAAAGAGGTTGTTTCAAGGATTTTATTTTCACAACGATGGCATGCACTTATGTTCTTGGATGCAAATGTAAAAATATTTCAGGTCAAAAATTAAATTTCGACAATTCAGGGTCCACAAAGAAAAAAGCAATCGAATGATTAAATAAGTAGCGAGAGGCAGTGCTGGTGTAAATTTCTTGCAGCAAAGTTATACAAAGAGAAAGATCATATGCTGTTATTCTGTTCACCTTATCCCATTTTTGAAAACATTACTGCAGAAATAAGGAAAATATACATATATTTTAAAGAACAACAACAACGGACAAATACATATTTGAAGAAAACAGCGTGTAAGTTAATATATTGTTGAGTGGAGTAGAAAACTGCTTATTTTGCCAAGAACTCCCCCAGGCTAAAATATTATATACCTGAAAATGAATTCTCTTGCAATCACTTAATTTTATTTTGGACCATATTTGCATGGAACTGCTTTTTTAAATGTGCATTGCAGTTTTGTGATTAGGTTTTTAAATACTTTGAATCTACAATTGATCAAATCTTAGAATTTTCTTGTAAATATCCAGTTTCAAATTGTATTTGCCCTATATAAATGGAAAGGAGTAATAGTTGGAAATTACAATACATTCTGTTCTGGGAGTGAGTTTGGTGATCTTTTTCTCACCCTTTCAGCTTGAGTAAAACAGATACCGGTAGTTCTCCAAACTGATTCAGAGTTATAACTAATTAAATGAGATTACATTTATTTATTTGCTCATTTACTTGCTGAATATCTGCCTCACTGCAAATATCACTGCAGATATCACTGTCTCACTCCTCAGTGGGTCCCATGAAGTATAAAAAAAAGTATTAAAAATTAAAATACCTACAATATGATTAAAATAAAACCAAACCAAACCTTATGCATGCCTACATAGAAGTTAAGTTCCCTTACGGGCTTTACTTTCGAGAGCGAACAGCCTGTTCCTTCAGATTGCCTCTCTCATCCTTTGGTGTTTCTCAACCTTGGCAAACTTTAAGCTGCGTGGACTTCACTTCCCGAAATTCCCCAAACCAGCATGCAGATTGGGAATTCCCCCGGGGGCCCTAGGAAATTCTGGAAACACAGCTTAAACTTGCCAAGGTTGAGTAAGCCTGCCCCAATGGGTGTTTCCTGGGGATTTTGTGTTATGTACCACCACAGCACTTGTGAAATATTTCCGTACGTTATGAATTTCTTAAGTGGATGTCAGAAAGCGTGGTTTCTTGATGTCCACATTCTCTCTCCACAAATGGTATGAGCAAACTATGTTTAGTGCTTACTAAAGCAACTGCAAAGGTCTTTCCGGGCTAGGGGAAGCCACGCCATGAGTTTCCCAAAGGACACAACTGAGTTGAGGTTGATTTAGTCAGCCTCTTGAGCTGCAGGAGGAAGACTTAAAAATAGCCAAGAGCCAGTGTACCCTACCTGCAAGTTGTGTATTGCAAAAGGTCACGGGGCATTTCTTTGAGGAGTTCTTGAGGAGGTGTGAACCAAAGTTATTTATTTATTTATTAAACTTATATGCTGCTCATTATACCAGTGCACGCTCTCTCTCTCTCTCTCTCTCTCTCTCTCTCTCTCTCTCTCTCTCTCTCTCTCTCTCTCTCTCTCTCTCTCTGCAAGACGTTCAGGGCCCCAATCAAAGAGGGCCCTACAGCTTAAGCCCTATTGCAGCCTAAGAATCCTCTCTCTTAAATTTTACCTTAAAATATAGTAATGATTTGCTCTCTTAAATCTCAGGGTTATTTTTTTCTGTCTAGCATGAGAAAATGCTAATACCGAGTGGGAAATACTAATGTAACCTCCTCCATACAAATTCAGAAATTGATATTAAGATAATTAAGTGGGTCATTTAATAGGATCAGCTTTGCTCAGTTATTAGAAAGCCACAAAATGGGGTTTAATTGCAAGCAGAAGGATTTAATTAAGGGTTATAGTAGTTCTTTAAAGTCTTCATACGGTGATGCTTTGCCTGCCAATCTTAAGTAAGATCAGGGATGCAATTCTGATTTTAAAATGAAAGTGTTATCTCAAAAAATACAAAGTGACAACCCTGGACACCACACACTGATGTGACACCATCAGGACATGCTGTACCCCAAAATTCAGCTCCCAGAAAAGGATTATTATAAAGCAGCTAAAATGGAAGGTTAGTTCTGAATCAACTCAGTGAATTTAATCCATCAGATCATCTGAAGAAGCTCTGCATTGTTTGAGCATGTTCATTTATTTCTTGCAAGATTTCCAGGAATCTAACAATTCTGTTGGAACAAAGTAACCTAAAAGAAAGTCAGATTATTTCTTTTTCAAATTAGTACCATTAAGCCAACAAAGTTTTGGCAAGTGCAAGTAAGATTTGCCATTATATTTAAAATTAATTGAGTTCATGTAAGAGCACTGAAGTCATTCATTATCTGTAGTAAGTAAGGTAATGTATTCAGTTTGATGTTTAACCCAAGTAGCAGTTAATCAGATAGCAGACATTTGGATTGAAACAAGATGGTTTTTTTTTTCCTGCAGGGCAATTTTTGAAGAATAGCCTGTGTCCAAGAATTAGAAACTGTGGTCAGAATAATATGCGAACAGGTAATTCCATGAATATTTTTGTTTATTTTAACATTAAGTTACACCTATTTGGAATAATGTATCTCTTACATATCTAGAGGTACAGTATACACATTTGATGGGTCCGAATGTGACACTAACACCTTGAATTCTTTAGAGAATTCAAAGTACTTTATATACTGAACTCAAATACGTTCTAAATTATGATTTGTGGATGTGGACAAGTGTGTTGTTTATATTGGTCTTCTCCTTACGCCTGGGGTATAATTCATATCCGCCTTTTAAAATCAGTGCAATATACCGTTATAGCTAAACTGACAAATTATAATTTGAGGTATCCTTCAGAACCCAGAATCAAACTGTCAATTACAGTCCAGTTTTGATAATCGCTTGGTTGCTGTTGGTATCTTAAAATCCTTACATTAAGCAAATTTCTTCTCACGGTTCACTGTGGATGTGCTTTCCAAGGCTCTTGTGAGGAATGGAGATATGTAAAATCCTCTGCTTTAATAATGTCAAGATTTGCCTGGAGAGTTCCCAGCTAGCGTTTCAGATTGCCTTGTTAGTCTGGTTTTGAGCGTCTGTCTCCTTGTCTGTCCTGTCTCTCAGCCTTCACATAGATCAATAACAAAAATCCAGCAGGCAGGTTTTACCGACTTCTAAGACCTAAACCTTTAACTTATCATATTCATTTCCCCCAAATTTTAAAGCACACGAGTGGAACTTTCAAAAAGTCAAATCTAGGCTTTAAAGTCATAAACAATGGCGGGCTTATTGCAAATTTCCTCCTGGTCAGGGTACTGGAAAAGAAAATAAATTATTTTGCCCCAAAGTATTTCGAATTGTTTAGAAACCGTTTGCTTCAATGCTTTTGGTGCAAACAGCTGTTCTAGATAAGACCGGATGCTTAGATCAAGACTGGATGTCAAAACGATGAGAAGAGAAGGGAACAGGGAAAATGCCAGGGAGAAGAGTTCTCATTAGACTTAGTTCCTTGGACTGTGATCTTCTTCTGGTTGAGTTGTCTAAACTGAACTCCAGGGAAGTGAGGGGATCTCTTGCTATTATCCCATGGCTTGCTCAATAGATAATTCGAGAAGACAGGATCGCTTTGTCCTTTGGCAAGTATGATCTGGGGTTCTGCAGAATCCTATTTTACTCCTCATATGTTGGGATATTTGCTAAGACACTCTAGCTTTCTATTTATGGGAGATGTTAATCCTAGGCATTATCTCTAGTGGGTCACTAGCTTGTAAACCATTCCTTTTGTTATTTTAACACCTTTTGATCTGGACACACAGGTTGCTGTCTTAGATCTGTCGTGTCCAAAACACAAACTTCTGGCATAATCGAGTCTCTTGTCCTTTTTCTTCTCTAAAAACCTGAAGCAAACGTCTTCGCCAAGCAAAGTCTTCAGAGTAAAAACAGAAATTCTGGTTGGTTGAGTTTAATTTGTTAGCAACGAGCAGTACTGGATAAACCAGCTGGTCAGGTAATGAGTCTATAAACCAAACGTATTGATGCAGAGAATTAGAGGGCTGTTCGCCACCCTACTGGCACAGCTCCCTCCTGAGCTGTGGTGTAACAGCCAGGATGGAAGATCTCAGGGGGAGCTGCCATGAAGAACACCCCCACCCCCATTTTTACTAGAGAGAGCGTGGTAGAGAGCAGTGAAAATGTCAGGCTCCGAATTAGCTTTGCTTTTCAGAATTTGGGCAAGTGGAAACGGCCCAAGAGTCTCCACAGTTTGCATGTTCCCTGCTTCCAAATAAAGACATTTATGGCCCCATTTTATGGCCCCATTTTCAGGGAGGGTAGAAATAGCAATGACTCTCACACCTAATGCGGAAGATAACACCACTTTCTGCCCCACGTGATGCTCCGTTTTCATGGAGACAGCTTTAATGTTTCAAAATAACAAAATAATATTTGAGAAATGTTAGATGACTTTGGGCAAAACATTTACTCAGAGCAATAGATACGGTTGTTATTATTATTTTTTCTGTTCATGTCTGATTCTTGGAGGCTGCCTGGAGAAGACTGTGCAGTTTTCTTGGTCAGGTTTTTCAGACATGCCATTGCCTCCTTCCTAGGGCTGAGAGAAAGTGACTGGCCCAAAGTCATCCAGCCAGCTCTCCTTATATGTCTGTTGCATATAGTTGTATAGGATATTCCCAGGCAGACATTTTCTTTTATCCAGTGATATTTATTGTAAACAAATTGGTTGACAGAAATCTGATTTCTGAAGAAGCTGTCACCTAAAAACCTTTTCATTCCCACCCCTTTTTCTTCCTGATCTCAGAGGGGATGTGGGACCTTCATTCAGACGACAGCTTGTTATTTATAGATGTAAATCTATCCAACTTTTCCTGAGGAGCTCAAGGTGGCATACATGGCATTTCCACAACTTATTTTTCCTCATCGCAACCATATCCTGGAGTAGTTGGGTTGAAAAAAATAGAGAAAATGTGTGAAACTCTATGGCTGAGACTGGACTTGATCAACTCCACATGGGCTGTCAATCTATAGATTGGAGAATGTTAGGAAAATCAATATACATGTATTTCTCAGCTGAGCAGGGGGTTGGACAAGAAGACCTGCAAGGTCCCTTCCAAGTAGATTCTATTCTATTATTTTATTCTATTCTATTCTATTCCATTCCATTCCATTCTACAATCTGATCCATTCTATTCTATTCTATTCTATTCTATTCTATTCTATTCTATTCTATTCTATTCTATTCTGTTCTGTTCTGTTCTGTTCTGTTCTGTTCTGTTCTGTTCTGTTCTGTTCAGACTATATTTGGGATCAGAACTTCTGTCGTTAAGTGATGCGGTTGTTAATCATATTGTGAGCCATCCAGAGTTGGTGTAACTGTGTGAGATGGGCGACATATAAATTTAAGAAATAAACAAGCCATTAAAAATGCCTGTTTTATGACCTTTTTTGCTGGTATGTGAATCCAAGCCCCACAATTGACTTGGATGATCAAAAACCACCCTACAAATGGCGATCGTATGATGCTGGGACACTGCAACTCTTGTAAATACATGCTGGTTTTAATTTTAATCATGTGACCACAGGGATGCTGCAGCAGTCATAAGGGTGAGAACCGGCTGTAAGTCGTTTTTCCCCCCAGTGCTGTGGTATAACTTCATTAAACAAATGGCTGTAAGTTGCTCAAGGACTACCGGTGTATGAAAGCTTCAAGCTTTCCTAGGAAAACTCTTTGCATTAATTGCAAATCCTTTCCTTGTATTTTTTCTTCTATCTCACCGAGGGTTACTTATGCAAAAAAAAAAAAAAACAAAAAAAACCCCAAAGCCGCATTAAGTCTAGAGGTTTTGTTTTTCCCCCCCATTTTAGATCATGAAGAACTCTGTGGCAGCAGTTACGGATCTTTCTGTTTGAATGGTGGCATCTGTTATACCATACCTACTGCTTCCAATCCTTTTTGCAGGTAGGCTAAATGATGGACAATTCCGGTTTAAGGCGCTCACTTTTCCAAAACCGTACAGTTCACCCCCTGGCTGGTGCATTAATTTAATTTTTTTAAAAAAATTTTTAATCCCATTTATATCCCGCCCTTCTCCGAAGACTCAGGGCGGCTTACAATCTAAAGCACAATGTGCGTAGCAATAGCCTTCATCCTATGTATATACCTGCTTATTAGGGCTTTCGCCCCCCCCCAGCGGCATTAGCTGAAAGCCAGGGTTTTTGAAAGGCAGAAATACTCCCCCACCCCGCCCCTTGCTTTTAGAGCTGCCCTTGCTGATTCGACCCGGTGTTGTGTTTTTATTGAACTTGAAAAATGTGATACCCGGCCACAAAAGTGCTTGTTTAAGGCAAGTCTTACAGAGCCTCTGCATCAGCTAATTTCCCAGGCACGAAGCCTCCGGGAAGTCCCTGGAGAGAATGAGAGAGAGCAATAGGAAATTCCAAGCAATATTGGCCTAATTGTAAGACTGACAGGTCGCAGCGGGAAAAGGGATACCATATTAGAGGCGTTGCCTAAATCAGATCATTTCAGAGACTTGTGACGCAAGAAAAACCTTACGTAACCAAGCGGATGTGTGTGCCCAGGATTACACCATTCTTTTGAATAAATAAGCAAGCACAGGATGGAAATCGATCATTCCCGTTTACTTTTCAGCACTAAACAGTTATTGCACTTTATGGTCAAAGTGGGCATTTCGGCGAAAGAGGACATATTTCCTCAATGAAAAGAGAGGCTTTTTAAAAATCAGCACAGTAGCAAATCCCACAGATAGTAAAAGGCAAGTACCTCAGCCCTCAATACGTGTTATCTGTGCACAGGTGGTCCTCAGGTGACGACTGCATTCCAGCCCAAAATTTATGTGGCTAAGTGAAACATTTGTTCAGTGAGTTTTGCCCCATTTTGCAACTTTTCTTGCCTCAGTTGTTAAGTAAATCACGGCATTTCTCAAGGCAGCCAGACGGCTGCTAAGCGAATCTGGATCCCCCTTGCTTGTCAGAAGGTCGCAAAAGTTTTATGACATGAACCCAGGGACACTGCGACCGTCGTAAATATGAACCAGTTGCCAAGCATCTGAATTTTGATCACGAGACCACGGGGAGGCTGCAACGGTTGTGTGAAAAACGCTCGCAACTTTGAACGGTCACTTTGAACTGTTGCAAGTTGAGTACTACCTGTACTTTGTTATTCCAATAACCTTTTACTTCCAAATAGCTCAGGGGCTAATTTGTTGTTAGATATACTGTAAAAAGGTCTCTATAAATAGGGAACTCTTTTGCGTCTTCCTTCTTGCCCTCTCCTCCTGCTTACATGCAACCCGCTTGATTTACAAAGCAGCATCCGGGGCCAAAGCGTACCTCCATTTTTACTCATTACCTACAAAATTTTAACACATAGCTTTTCTTTCCTAAAAGACGGATTAGCCTACAAAACATATATATATGATCCGGCTAGTATCTGTTAGGCCAGAGTGAAAATAGGACGTTCTCATGTCCCTGAAATCTCCCCTGCAACAAATGGAAAGTGGAATCATGAAGCAGACTTAATTGCAGGGGACAATTTAACATTCAGTTCTGGGAATTCCGTGCATATTAATCCATTACAGATAGATCTAAGATTACGTTGCAGTGCACATTGTAATTACAAATGCTGTTAGGGGATCTTTCAAAGGTCTTAACCTCTTCTCATTTCATGTCATAATTCAGTGGAAATTCCGCAATCAGTCTTTCCCCTTCCTTTGATAGAATAAAAGCCTCAATTTTTGTCAGCCTCCTTGAAACGGCCTTCATTCTGGTTGGGGTGCAATTTTAGTGGCCATGTTGTTCAAACCTAGCAATTGCAAGCTTCTTTTGAAGTCTGATTCTCCAATAGTGTAATTTTGCCTCAATCTCTCATATCCCATGATTTGCTGATTCAGATATTTCCCCCAGTTGCCAGCACTGGGTTGTTTTATTATTCAGATTTTTCAATCCTTCTTAGTAGCCGGAATCTTTTGTTAGATTTGCACGTCAACGTTTCCTTACGTAGTGGAGATTTATGTTTTCAGACACCGAACCTGCACATGGCATGCATAGGTGCATGCGTAGGTGTCCATAAGAAGCAGACCTCACCTGCATTGTAACTTCATCTGCATGGTGACATCATGTCACATGCAGCTTTGCTGGACCCCCTTTCCCAGATTCCAAGATTGTTGGGTCTCCTCAAAACAGCCCCCATGCAAAAAATGAAAGGACAGACATAACATTTTCAGCCAGGCAAATTTAGGACTGTCTGTAACTCAGCGATTATCAACTCTGGCAATTGGAAGACATATGGACTTCAGGTCCCAGAACGCCCCAAACAGCATCCAGGAGTATTGAAGTCCATGCACGTTGGCTGGGGCATTCTGGGACTTTGTTTGTCTTCAAGTTGCCAAGGGTGACAAACACGTCTCTAGTTCCTCAGGGATGATAAAACAGGAGGAAGGAATAGCAGGCACGCTGCCTTCCAATTCTTGCAGAACAGAGTGTGAATCAAATAAACGACAAAACAGGGAACTACAGTCACGTACCTGCGCTGCATAAAGTACACTTTCCACAATTCCTTATTTGTCGCTTTAACGCTCATGGTATTGGAGATGACGGAGGAAGCTAAGAGGGAGCGAGAGCATAGATCAATCTGGAAAAAAAAGGTGGCTTCATTTCAGTTCACAAACTCACTCCTCTTTGTTGCCAGGTGTGTTGACAACTACACAGGAGCTCGTTGTGAAGCAATTTTGCTCCCGAGCATCAAGAGTCATTCAAGGGGAGAACTGTTTGTAGCTGTGTTGGCTTCGGTCGTTGTTCTGAGCTTCCTGGTAGCTGGAGCAATTTTTTTCCTTTGCAGGTAAAGCAGCTGAAATTAGGTATTGACCCAAAGAGATTCAGGCTGTTTTAAGGGCCGGAATCAAGGTTCCCATTCTGGAATCAAATACTTAATGTACATGCCATTGCTCTTTAATACTGACCAGACCATGTCTGTTTCTAAAAAGTAGCTCGGACTATTTCATTCTCAGATAAGCTCTACTACTGTGAGATAATAGTGTATTTGTGGGCACTTGATTCACAATCTGTCCGTGCGGCTTTTGTTCCTCGGCTAAAAAAAGAAAAAAGAAAAAGAAAAAAACCCTCAGAAAATCCGTATAAAGCTGAGTCATAGGATGCTGGCCCTCATTTTCTAACGAGGCAAGCTGCATCGTCCCGAGAGGACCCCCGTTCATAAGAGCATTTAGTTGAGAAAGGCTCGCACAAAAAGCGCCAGCAACTAAGTCTTTGACTCCGTTTCAGGCCATTTATAGCTTTAAGCCACTTCCATTGAGGAGTGGGAGAGGGGAAGCTAAAACCCCTCGGCATCCTCGGATTATCCACCTTCTGTCTCTCTGCTGCCTCACTCCCTTTATCCCTTCTTGCCAGGAAAGGCCAGATTCCCCGGGCCACCGCCCTGGAGCGCGGTGAACACCTGATTGAGGGAAACGGCAGCGATGCTTGCAACAGTGAGTACTGCTCAGGTGCAAAGAGGTGTGTGTGTGTGGGAAATAAGGGAGTAGGGAAGCTGCCTGCAGCCTTTAAATCAGGGGCGTCCAGCCCTGGCCACTTTTAAGACTTGTGGACTTCGACTCCCAGAATCCCCCCCGCCAGCTATGCCAGTTTCAAGGACAAATCTAATGCAAGCTATGCTGGCTGGGGAATTCTGGGAGTCGAAGTCCACAGGTCTTAAAAGTGGCCAAGGTTGCAGGCCCCTGCTCTAAATGCACACTTTTGTAGTCGCCAGCAGTTGAATCATCATTATCAGCCCTGATTTATTTACGAACGTTTATCTGCCGTTCATCTGGCTACCCAAAGTGACTGAGAGAATGGATCGTTTCCCCGCTCCCATTTTTGAAACAGGAAGTGGAGTCAAGCCTGAAAGGAAGCCTAAACCCCTCTAGCATAAGCAAAGTCACTGTAGAAGAGCAGGCTGAGCCCGAGGGAGGGAGGGACCAAGCGCGTCATCAGTCTCGAATCCCTTTGTGCCCACAAGAGATCTCAATCCAGCCCACCTTGAATTCCTTTGACTCTTATTTGCCGCCAATTTGCTTTGACTGTTAGTAGTTCAGATTCTTGTCAAGAGCTTAAGCTTGCGGTAAACCTCTATTTATTCGAACTGATTTCCTGTGCTTGACAGTCATACAACCCAAGCCCCCATCCCAAGTCCTGGACCGCTGCAGACCCCAACCCGCAATTCAATACGCACACCCCATAAAAGATCGCCCTGTGGATCTGATGGAAAGGCTGTCTTTTCAGAAATAACCGAATAAAGAAACCCAAAGAAGAAATTATGGAGCAGCTGCAAGAGAAGCAGAAGTGGAAAAGCTGAAACCCCATTGGAGGATATGGTAAGAGGACGGGCAACTATTGTGCTAATTAAAAATTTGCCAGGCCAGTTATATTTAGGATCCCGTTTCAAAGGAGGAGGGGCTCCCCCAGAGAACTCTGACATGTTACGTGTACCTCTTCTCTTGAATTTTTCATACTTTCCCAACTTTTTCATTTTTTTATTATGGGAGGGTATTTTTGTACAAAAGCAACAAGATCACAAGATTCTAATACATCATTATCCTGATCAAGGGGAAAAAATGGGAATGTCTGCTTAGGCAGTGTCCAATAATTTTGGCTTGCTACAAAAACTTACAGTGAGAACGAAGGTGTGAATGTTTCTAGACGCCTATTTAAGCAGAGTTAAATAATGCAATCTGCTTTGCCAAAAATTATGAGTGCATCACATTGGCCTATATTTATTTGCACAAAGGGTTCTTTTAATTTATGAAAGGGGAATGGGCAGGGACGAGAATTTTATCTGTGCGCACATAGGTTGACTCAGCCTTCCATCTTTCCGAGGTAGGTAAAATGAGGACCCAGATTGTTGGGGGCAATAAGCTGACTTTGTAATAATGCCGCTTGGCGGGGGCCGAAAGCCCTAATAAGCAGGCATATACATAGAATGAAGGCTACTGCTAAGCACATTGGTTTGTGCTTTAGATTGTAAGCCGCCCTGAGTCTTCGGAGAAGGGCGGGATATAAATGGGATTAAAAAATAAAATAAATATAAACGTAAAAATAAATTATCAGGAAAAGTGGGAACTGATACATTTTCTCCTTTCAGGTGCCTCTCATTTTTTACATACTGTCTAAAAATGTTTCGGTCTCCAGAGCCCCAAAGTGATGCTGTGTTCTAGGGAGAGTGCAGCCTATGCAATCTATACTTCTGTTGATGATGCAAGCGCTATCCTGTCTTTTCTGTAGCTGCCTTACATGGTTGGTTCACGGTCCATTGTGATCCACCAAGATCCTTTTCGCAAAATGCTGCCCACTATTGTCTCGGGGACAAACAAAAATGTTACCTGATGAAGAACAAATGTTAAAGAATTCCAGACGGACCCCAAAATAAATACTGCTAAGTAAATGCCAGGAAGTGTCTTTTTTTTCCTCCCTGAACAAAGCGACACATAATAATTAAATGAGATCTTCAAAGCGGATTCATAGGATAAGCAGATGAATGAACGAGTTAAAACTCCTCACTGTATTCTGGAGAATGTTCAGTTCCTCATTTCTGATGTGCTTAATTAATTCCTGTGGGTACACATCGGTGTGCTAGTTTAATACCTTTGCAAGCTGTCTCGACAGAAATGATGGGAAAGATAATATGTAATTTGACATTTTTTTAAAAATCTAATAAAGCCACTGTCTTCTGTGATTTTCAGGAATTGGTATCAGCGTTCCCAGATACTCTGAAAGAAGAACGTGATTCACAGGACCAAATATATATGCAGAAATATGCACAGCTTATGTTCTTACTGTTCCCAGACAGAGGAGGTCAGAGGTATATGAAGATGCTAAGAGCGAAATCAGAGTCAACTGCATCCTCAGTAATTAAAATAGACAAAATGCTTTTAAAGTATTTCCGAACATTAGCAGGAAGTATTGGAAAGCTGTTGGATCCCTTCCATCCATTTTTATTGAAGGTAAAATCAACTTTGTGCTTTAGTATCCTGCAATGGACTTTGCATGTCAGGAGCAAGCTTAGCGAACAAAATGAGAGCCATTTTATGTAAAGGTTTCCACAACTTACAACGGTGATATCTGATGAGCCTTTTTGGAGTCATGATATAGTCACTGTATTCCTTCCCCCCCCCTTTTGTTTGAAACATTTCCATTTGTAAATAAAGTTTATCCTTTTCTCTCCAAAGACTGGTGTCTGGGGTCTCTCAAAATAATCTGTGTTTAAAATCCATTCACGTGTTTATCAGTTGGTTATAAAACTTAACTAATTAAGAAATAATATCTGACCAAGCCAGAGTAGAGTAATAGTTAAGGAGGAGGATTAGGGAGGCTCGGGTTCCGGCCCACCTCGGTCCTGGGGGGTGGTAACTTTCTCTGAGTCCAGTTTACTCACAAGGTTTGTTTCAGAAAAGAGTTGGAAGAAAGCTGAGGGGGGAAAAAATCTAACCAATTAACATAAAAGTATAGGTAGCTCTGTAAAGTTCCACAAATCTTTTGTTCTTCTTACTCATGAAGCCATCAATTACTCCACAGGCTTCTTTATCTTCTTGCACACCTTCTCATTTGAGAGGATGGCAACCACAGACCTGCAGAACTGGGGGGGGGGAGCTACTATTGGCTGCAAATGGATTTGTTTCTAGCATAATTTCATCTTTGCATTAAATTCCAAAACTGAACTTGTTTTTACATTACCCAGTAAATTTACTCAGAAAACTGTTTTGACCATCTACAAAATTCTCCAGAATCAGTCTCAATTCAGGAGACATTTTTTAAGCAACCAAATTACTCTGGTGTGCCCGGCACACCTCAATGACAACTTTAACAGACAGGTTTACCATCCTTCATTTATTCAAAACCAGCACGAACAGCTGCATGATTAAGTAGGTCATCAAAAGCTAGTCCTGCAAACTGTGTTTCTTCTAGGCATTAAAAGCAGCCAAGTCTGCAATGACTCCCAAAATACATCATGTGGACGCATGCATCCACAGAGAAAATGGTATTTTCTTGCATCGCGGTGTCCAATTTTTCATGGAAAACACAAGCACATTTTGGTGAGGAGAAAACACAACACTCAAAACCTCTTGGCAGTCTGCTTTGGGAGGAAGACAGAAAGAATATAACTTGCAGTTTAGAGAAAAATCGTATATTTAATTTTCTGTTACCTTATTTACATTTGCCCGACTTCCCCAGTACAGCCCTAGGACATTAAGTCAAATCATAAATATCTTCAGTTGCTTTAATGTCAGAGAGAAAGCTGAATATCAGGTTAACATCTTGCAATCATATAATTCTGCTGCCATTCAACTTTCCTACACTGATAAAAGCAGTGGGGTTGGGGGTGGGGGGGGGGGGTTTGCACACGTCTGCTCAGGAAGGAAACCATATTAGTCTATGCTTTAAATGACTGTTGCTATTTAGACAGCTCCAGGTCCCGAAAATTCATCTTCAGAACCCCTCAACGGTAGAATCCAAACGATATCAGACAAATCTTGTGGTTCCTTCATGTATTTAAGACCTGAGAAATCCCCAGGGAATATTTTTCTATGATCAAAGTAATTAAGAAGCAGGCAACTAGTACAATTTATAATGCAAACTAACTAGCGAACAAGAATGCCCCACTTGCAAGGTTTTATCAAGATAAGCCCGAGAATCCAGACCACCCAATCCTCTCTGGACCGAAATGATGAATGTTCAATGCAAACATGGCTTCAAATTTGACTGGGCTTCTATGGCTACTTTGCCACCTTACCTTAACAGGTGACTGAAAGAGTTCAGACCGGGAGGTTTGCACTTCCAGAGACAAAGAATAAAAGATAGTCACAGCTTAAGACAGGCTTAGTTCAGAGGCTGATTTGTTCAGTAATCCACTAAAAGAATGAAAGCACCAGTGATGCTAACCGCCATTATCTGCAACTACTGGAATGAAGTAAAAATCTACCGTAAAGAGGAAAGACTTTCGGTTTCAGAAACGGGGTATAAAAATCTTCTTTTCTTCCCCTAAAGTCTGTTTTTAGGAGGCACTCTGAAGTGTCCCCAGAACGGCACGTTTCGCACAATTAATGCAAATAATTGCAAAAACAAAAGGAAAAAAAAGAGAGAGAGATTCTAAGCTTGACCGGCTTTAGCCGAACCGAGGTGCAGAAGCGTCACGACCGTGGTGTAACCGTGCAGGAGGTCATCCTTGGTCTCGTTGCATTCCCGGAGGACAAAATTCCCCGTCACGATCCGATCGCATCCGATCTCCCCGTGTCCGAAAAAGCCGAACAGGGGCACGTTCGGGAAGTACTTTCGGAAAGCGTCAGCTTCCAGGTTGGGTTTGCTTTTGTAAAACTGGTGGCCCCTCCCCACGCAGGCGAACATGAAGGCCAGGCTGTGGTGCTCGGGAAGGTTGGCCGCCTTGAGGCGCTGCATGGCCGCTTCGGCCGACTTTTCGTCCGTCACGTCTTGATCCAGCAGCACGGAGGCGCACCGGATCTGGGGACCGCTGAAAGCCAGGCCCACCACGCCACACAACTCGGCGGGCTGGTCGTTCCTGAAAGAGAGGTGTGTGTGCGGGGAGACAGAGTCAGAAGCTGGTGGTTCGCAATGCAACATCGCTCACAAGCGATGCCAAGCAATGCAGGTAGTCCTCGACTTACAATCACTCATTTAGAGACTGTTCAAGAAGTGACTTATGACCAGCGCTCCCCCTTAACCATTGGCACAGCATCCCCGCAGTTGCATGATCAATATTTGGGCGCTTGGCAACTGCCATGTATTTTGGAGAGTTGCTGGGTCCGGGGATTTGCCCCTTGTGAGCTTCCCAACCCGCTTACGACGAGCAGAGTCAAGGGGAGAAGCCAGGTTCACTTAACGACGGTGTGATTCGCTTAATGTCCACAGCAAACAGGCTTGTAAAACTGGGTGCGACTCACTGAACAACTGCCTCCGTTAGTGATGGCCCCAGTCGTGATCGTGAGTCGAGGACTACCTGAACCATATGCCACGCTTAGCTCCCAAATGTGCCTTTTAGGCCTCCGAAACCACAGGCCTCCAATTTCTCCCAAGACAAAACTGAGGAACAGCGGCGAAATCGACCTGCCCACTTTCCCTGACAAAATTCTCCAAAGGCATTGAGAGGTCCAAATTCTGAAAATCTCAAGCTTCTTGCTTTTTTAAAAAATAAAATAAAATAAAATTAGCCTCTTAACCAGAAGCTGGTTAAAACCTGAAGGGCTAGTGAGCTCCAGAGCAAGTGTGTCTTCTAACTTCCATAAAGGAAATAACTCAAATAAGGTAAGGAGAGAGGTGGAAACGGGGGAAGAGGGGGGGGAGAAGAGAATAAAGATGACAAAAGGGATGTAACACACACATCATTAGCGCTTCTAATTTTAGACAAACCAAGGAGATAACTTGGCAGAACACGAAGCATTTTAAAAGTGGCAGGCTGTATGAGCAGTTACAGAAATCCCTCTGCTTCTCTTAAGGTAAGACTCGAATGAAAGTGACTGACCCCGAAGCAGGAAAAACTTTTCAGGCATCCTGTGCCGATTGTTTCGGTGCTTGAAAAGGAAATAAAGACATGAAGATAGACAAGTAGTCCTTGATTTACATCCGTAACGGAGCTTGGATTTTCCTTTGTTACGTCACAACAGTCATTAAGGCACTCATGTGACTGGACCCAATTTTATGACTTTTTTTGTGGCAGTTGTTAAGCGAACGTGGTGATCGTCATCCAGCATATGCCGTTTGCCATTAAGCAAATCAATGTATTCTTATGGGTGGGTGGGGGGGTTTTGGCCAGAAACTAGACAAAACAGAGCTGGAAGCCAGCAAAAAACATGGCAATTTTTTTTAATTTTAATTCCATTTATATCCCGCCCTTCTCCGAAGACTCAGGGCGGCTTACAAGCTTAGCAGTAGCCTTCATTCTATGTATATGCCTGCTTATTAGGGCTTTCACACACACACACACACCCCAAGCGGCATTATTACAAAGTCAGCTTATTGCCCCCAACAATCTGGGTCCTCAAATTGCAGTCACATGATTGCGGAAGGCTGCACCCGGCCATGATGGTGAGCCGGAAGGCCTGATCCAACATAGCTTTTCTTAACTTAAAACAACTTTATCGGGTTCTAACAACAGAGAAGCTGAGATTTTCAGAAACAGATAAAAGCTAATCTCACTGAAGCATGCAGAGTCCTCGACTTACATCTGTTCATTTAGTGACCGTTCGAAGTACATAAGTGATTTATGACCAATCTCCACACTTATGACCATTGCATAATCAAAATTCAGATACTTGGCAACGGGTTCATATTTATGACGGTCGCAGCGTCCTGGGGTCACGTGATCCCCTTTTGCGACCTTCTGACAAGCAAAGTCAACGGGGGGAAGCCAGATCCACTTAACAATCAGGTTACTAACTTAACTGCAGCGATTCACTTAACAACCGTGGCAAGAAAGGTCGCAAAATGGGGCAAAAAGTCCCTTAACGACCATTTTGCTTTGCAACAGACACTTTGGGCTCATCTGGGATCTGTAAGAGGAGGACTCCCTGTAACATCTGAAGCTTATCAAAACAAGGCCGTGGAGGATCCCCTGGCCCAGGGGTAGACAATCTTGGCTCTTTTATGGCTCGTGGACTTCAACTCCCAGAATTCCTGAGCCAGCCATTCTAGCTCAGGAATTCTGGGAGTTGAAGTCCGCATGTCATGAAAGGGCCATAGTTCTGCCATGCTGGCTCAGGAATTCTGGGAGTTGAAGTCCGCATGTCATGAAAGGGCCATAGTTCTGCCATGCTGGCTCAGGAATTCTGGGAGATGAAGTCCACGAGCCATAAAAGAGCCAAGGTTGCCTACCCCTGCCCTGGCTGATACCCACTTCTCTGAAGTCAGGGATGTGATGTTCTCTACGTATCCGCCCGCTAGGATGATGCTTTTTTCATTCAAGCGATTGACAATCTGGCGGAGAAACCGTGTCGATCCCGACTTCCAGGTGTTGTATCCGAAGAGGAGCACGGCCCTGAGATCGGGGTTGTTCTTAAGGCCTGATGAGAGTAAAAAAGGAGAGAGGAGAGAAATATTGCATCTCTGGCTTTCTGCTGATAATAACAACAAGATGCCAAATGTCACACGCGCCGTTTAGTTTTACGAGCTGCATCTGTTTACCTTTTCTGACCTACTTTTCCTAAAGGGACAGAGCAGCCTGGCAGGTATCAAAAGAAGAGATTCCCACCAGAGAATAACATAACAGCCCTCCAGCAAATTTCTGACCTGTTTGGTACGCAATCCTGGAGGGGTTTTGTGTGTGTGTGTGTGTGTGTGTGTGTGTGTGTGTGTGTGTTTTGGTAAGGCTCTAATCACCTGTTTTGTATTGGGCAAACCTAACCTGCAGTTTTAACCTTTTGCATGTCAGAATACAGGGAGCCCAGCAAGGAAAGCGTCAAACATCACACAGACTTGCTTGCTTAGACGGCTAGGGGGAAAGAAGAGGGCTACATTCCCCCCTCGTTATAAAAAGCTTGTTTAATACTACGGGAACTAGTTACGGTTTAGCAGGGAGGTGCACAAAGTTGCAGAACAAACCAGTTGGCTCAGGTTTCTTGCTCTGGAGGAGGAATCTTTGCTCTCTGGCTTAGTCAGGCCTGGTGGTTAAGGGTGGAAAAATGTTATTTGTATCCCGCCTTTATTACTTGTTTTTATAAAGAACTCGAGGCAACAAACACATCTAATGCGCCTTCTTCCTCCTCCTCTTTCCCCACAATAACCCAGTGAAAGGAATTGGGCTCAAAGAGAGTGACTGGTCACCCAGTCAGCTTTTATGCCTAAGGCAGGACTAGAACTCCCAGTGACTGGCCTAAAGTCACCCAGCTGGTTTTCACGCCTACGGCGGGATTAGAACTCACTGCCTCCTGGTGGTTGGCCGAAAGTCACCCACTGCCTTGCATCCTAAGGCAGGATGAGGAGTTTGCCGGTGCCTTCACCCCTAGATCAAATTAACGTGGAAAGGATGGGAGGGTGGACTTAGAAAATACGATTCGGTTCAAAGAATCACTCAGGGTTCTCCTGTTCTTTTCAGCCAAACATCACATCACAAATCGCAACGTGCCAACACAGCCATGAAAAAGATCTCCAAAGCGATTCCCACCTCGCACCCGTTGAGCCCATGTTCGTCTTATGAGGGTCAGCTGTAGCAGCTTTTACAATCTCGTGAACTACGGCTGGGAATTAAAATCCCACACTGGGAGAGCTTTTAATAATAATAATAATAACAACAACAATAATAATAACAACAACAACTAACAACAACAACAATAACAACAACTAACAACAACAACAATAACAACAACAACAACAAATAGATAGCAAGAGTTTGAATAGTTCAAACCAGCCCCGGCTTTGGCTTGCCTGTTTCAGCAAACTGTTCTTCATCAATGGTCTGCCTCTTCAGGTCTTTAAAGAAATGGAAGGTCTGAATCTTCACCCCATCGATTTTGGGGAAGAGCAGGGCGAAGCCGGCCTCTCCTTCTTCAACCTCCAAGGGACGATGGCTTCCAGAGCCTTTGGGAGTAGCTGAAAAGCGACGTTCAGAGCAGTTAGGGGCTAATCTCATTTTTCAAGGCTGCACGCATCATTTTTAAAGAGGCTCCTGTTTTCTACAAGGGGCGTAAAGCAGAGCCCAAGCAATTCAAGGCCGAAGCCTCCTTCCTATTATTCTTTGGGATGTTTTCAGATAGCCCTCCAAACCAACTGTGAATGCGAAGCCATTCAAAATTACAGTCCTTTCAGTTCGTTTGAGGCAAACCTGAGAGAGAACCGGGGATCTATTAGGCCCCAGGATTTCTGAGCACCTGGGAACGGTTTCCATTCTAATCGGAAGTCCAAATTCTAAATTTATTTGCAATTAACTTTACAGAATGCTGCTTCCTTGAAGCAGGTGGAAAGACCAGCTTGGATGTATAGCCATACCGAGGGAAGAACTCAGGGAGTTGATTTTGTTGAGGTGGTTCTCCTTACCGACAACTCCAGGGGTCACAAGTCCAAGCACTTGGCAGCGGGTGGGTAGCAAGTTTTCCAGGGCAGCGGCAATTTCTTTACTGTATCTTCGCCGTGCTATAATCACAACGAAAAATGGTTAGTCCAAGTTCCTGTGGGACCAATAATAACCTTGGGGGAAGCATCCAGTTTTTCAAACTATTTTAGCTGCTGCAGTAAACATGGAGATTCCTAGGAGTAAGGACAGTTGCTCTAAAGTCCCACGTCCATCATTGGTAAGTATTCACAATTTTCAGGAATAGGGTTTTGGATAATTCATGGGTCACTGGGGCAGGCTTCTAACAGGAACAAAGTGACAAGAAAAGAAAATGAGATTCGTATTTGCACTGACGGCCTTACCTAGTTTGGGCAATGAAACGTATGCCAGACAATCACCAACCTCAGAGAGCAACAAGGACCCCTTGTTCCAACCCTGAGCTGCAAAGATTCCCTGCTATCAATCTGTGCTTGTTGCAAGGAAGGGTGGTTTGCATCGTCTAACCTATCCTCCAGGAACTTAACTGTATCTTTCCAAATGCATGGACAAAAAAGACCTTGTTAGTTTCAAAATTCGTAAGGCTACCTTGTAGAAAGTTGTCAAGAGTTTGTAAAGCAGCAGTGGCAACCTTTCCCAACTGCCCGCTCCCAAGGTCATCCATGGAGCGGATCAAGCCTGCCTCACGTGCTTTCCAAATTTGGCAACTTTGAGAGGTGTGGACTTGAACTTCCAGAATTCCCCAGCTCTCGTGACTTCTGAGAAAACTGAATTCCCAGAATTCTGGGAGTTGAAGTCCATACCTTAAAGTTGCCAAGTTTGAAAAATACTGCTCTATAGGGTTCTTCCAGCAGTATACTTTCGCGCTCCTGCAACTGGCCAATAACAAGAAATTCTAACATATTAAAAAAGTTCAGTGACTTAGATCAACTAAATCTATAGACCCACATGAACACTCTTTGTTACTGCCATACATTACTTCACTAAGGTTGTTTAACCAAGTCACGACAGAGCAGAGAGCTCCACTCAAGGCTACCATTTCATCTACAGAAGCCAAACCGTCCAATCAGAAGAATGTTCCCTTGTCCCACGTGTATAAATCAATGATTAAAAGGACACCTCATTGACGAGGGAATGACAGTCTCGCTGGCCGCCTACCTTTCTTCAGACCGTAGCCGCAAAACTCTCTGTTTTCACTGAACGTCTCTGCGTCTGCTATTATATACAACACTGTCTGAGGGAGGACTTGAACTTTCTGTAAGGTGAAAGCAAAACACAACATGATGGACGCACATCAGGAACTTCTCCTGCACAGGAAAAACAAGCACAACACCAAATACAACCTGGGGCCCTTGGTGCTTTCTAAGCTTGCTTGTTTTCTTGCAGACATTTCATTATCCAACTAGGTAACATCATCAGTGTTCTTATGGTGTTGCTGGTGCTCTGATGGTGATCATCAGATGTTACTTACTGGGTAATGAAATGTCTAAACTAGGGGACTGCAACCAGGACAACTTTGAGGACTTCAGCTCTCAGAATTCCTCAGCCAGCTATGCTGGCTGAAGAATTCTGGGAGCAGAAGTGCACAGATCTTAAAGTTGTCAAGGCTGCAGACCCCTGGTCCAGAAGAAAATAACCAAGCTCAAAGAGCACCAAAGACTCCACAGTTCAGCCTGAGCTACAGATATTTCTTCTCCTAGAACCCAATAAAACTTGAATAAATTTAGCTGCTTCTTGACTTAAGCCACTGAAAAAAGATGAAATTACAGTCCAAGATTGTTTCTTAACAATCACTATTTTGTTTAGAAAAACATTCAATATGTGATCATTTAACAAATAGGAAAGCTAGCCTGGCAAACAGATAAGGTTTCATTCAGAGTTGCAATCTTAAGAATACCAGGAAAGTAAGAACTCCCGCCTAATTTCTAAGTAAACATGGATACTTATATGTGTTGGCTGAAGAATTCTGGGAATTGAAGTCCAAACAACGTAATGTTGCGAGGGTTGAGAGATGCTGATTTAGAGAATGAACCTCAACAAGAACAGCCGAAGGACCTGCTTCTGTCAATCTGTCCAAATCGCTTACCTCAATGTCTTCAGCTAACACGTGAACCAGGACATGGGTATTGGATGGGCCTGGTCCCAGGGCAGAGACCCAGGTGATGCTCTGCTGCGTTCGCAGGATTCTGCGGGAACACTCCCGCCACAGCTGGCACACACTGTAACAGAGATATCTATTACTCCCAGGCCACAATGGAGAGCATTCAAGGCCACACATGACTACGTCCTTAGGACAGACAACTCCTGAGAATTGGAGTGGGAATGGGGGCCTCCATTTTAACTCTGTCTTAGCCCTCCTCCAGCTAATCCACATTCTTTGGCTGCAAATCTATACACCATTCTCAACTATTTTAAACTTCACGTGGCTGGAGTGTTCCTGTGCCACTTTTTGGTGGCTCTTACAGCCAGTACAGCAGACTGTAAGTCCTAGTCTTTCTTTAGGCAGGGAAGCTGGCTGAGACTTTGGCCGGTCTCAGTTCAAGTGTCAGCCTCCAGATCAGACCAGGAAATCAACTCTACAGGAAATGTAAAACTACTTGGTTTTCAGAATGGCTATCGTAACAGATCTGCCAAGTCCGACAAAGTGATTTTTCCTTGCTTTCTACAATGGGCATCTTTGGACCAGTCCCTCTGCCTCTGTCCACCTACCTCAGTGAATTATGGCTATGTGGAAAAGAGGAGGCAGGAGTATTGGGTAGGTTTGCCACACTGGGTAGGTGGATGGATAGATAAATTTGATGACAGATAGGTAGGCAGGGAGGTAGATAGAGATAATTATAGGCACATGAGACAGATGATATGGATATAGATGACAGATGAGACAGATGATAACTGAGACAGATGACAGATAGATACAGATGACAGATACGTGAGGCAGATGATATAGACAACACAGATGAGACATGATAGATGGATACATATAGATGACACATGAGACAAATGATACAGGCAGATGAGAAGATGGGAGAGATGATAAATGAGAAAGATGATACATAAATAGATGTAGAATCTACATCTATTTATGTATCATCTTTCTCATTTATCATCTCATCATAGATGAGACAGATGATGCTTGTTCGTGTGTCCAGCCTCCAAGTCGCAAAGCGAGCACAGCCAGGCCAAACTTGAGCAATCCTACTGTATTTGGGGGGAGGGGGGCAACTGCAGCCGGCGGGACCCTCCTCCTCCTCTGAAGCCCCCCGCCCAGGGACGTCAGCTGCTCCCTTCGGACTTCTGCCCGCCTCCGCTGCGACCGCCATTCTCTCACCTTCCCCTGCCCGCTCGCCCCTTCCCTCCGTGGCTACGACCACCGGCCCCCTCCCCCTCCCCCATTGGAGGGCCGGCTCCTCCGGGCCCCTTCGCGCCCTTGCCACCCAGCGGCCCTCGGGCTGCTCACCAGGCCGCCCGCAGGAGCGCCTTGGTGGGCAGGAAACCGAGGATCCGCTCCACCACCTCGGCGAGGCTGCTCAGCACGTAGCCGCCCTTGGGCTCGGGCTCCATGACAACCGCAGGCCGCGCGAGCCCCCCGGGAAAGCAGCAGCGGAGGTTCCCGGAAGCTCCGGCGCGCTGCTGACGCCATCGACCACGCGACGCTTGCCGTTGCCGTGGAGATCGACGCGCGAGGGGAGGAGACCGGAAACCGTCTCTCGGTCTCTAGTTGATCGAGGATAGCCGCTCTATCCTTCGGCATCTCCATGGTGAGCACTGCTTACTCGTGTACTACGAAGTGCAAAATGGGACTCGGAAGTCTGTCGAACTTTACACTATTTTTAACTCTATGAACTCACAGCTTGTGCCCGGGAGACCATAGAGTAGCGCAGATAGTCCTCGACTTACAAGTGTTCATTTAGTGACCATTCCAAGTTACAAGGGCTCTGAAAAACCGACTTAGGGCCATTTTTCAGTTGTGACCCTTGCAGCATCCCCATTTATGATGGTTGCAATGTCCCGGGGTCATGGGATCCCCTTTTTGTGACCTTCTGACCAGCAAAATCAATGAGGAAGCAAGATTCACTTAACAACTGTGTTACTAAAAGTGCAGTGATTCATTTAACAACTGTGGCAAGAAAGGTTGCAAAATGGAGCAAATGTTTCACTTAGCAAGTAGCGAAATAAATGTTGCTTAACAACAAAACGTTGCAAAATTGGATGTGACTTACTTAACCACCTTGCTTACCAAAGAAATTCTGTTTGCGAGTCAAGAAGTCCCTGGAAATTGTTGAGCTTCCAATTACTGTCGTGTACCAGGAACTTGTCTTTTACCATTACTAAAAATTCAAAGTCAGTCCAACTTTTTAACAGTTGATATTTACACAAACTTAAGATCACACTCAAGTCCACCCCACCAAAAAATGGCTCTTCCAGAAACATTGATTGCACTAACAGAATGCTTAAAATGGTTCATTTATTCATAAACTTGATGCAAGTTTACAGATTATGGTACACTGCTAAGTTTCCGATTTTTTTTTTAAAAAAATGAAACTCCCAATAAAATAAAATAGAGAAGTTGAGTGTGTGCACCTGTCATTGTGCTAGTCCATTAGAAATATTAAACAATTTGATAAGGTATCCAAAATATTAGCCTCAGGTTTTCAAATGAGCTATAGGAAACTCATAGAATTTGTCCTCTGTTTTAAGGCGGCTAAGACAATTCAATAGCAACAATATGTACAACCAAGTAAGCCAAAATCCTAGAAATCATCTGGAGAATGTCTTCAAAAGATCATAGGAAATAAAGTTCCACCAGGCAGAAGTCTTCAAATCTTCTCTTTTGAACTGAAGTCCAACATCTGCGATCATCTTTTGGGTATCAAAGAATGTACTTTGGAGGTGACAACGGTGGGGCACAGGAGAACGGAGGCATTTCTGGTCTTGGGGGAAAAAAATGCTAATTCCTTTACTGCAATTCCAATGAATAAAGAAAGTGACCCCAAATTCAGCTCTAAAAAATTAAAACACCTGATTTTTTTTAAAGGTAAGGCAATAATAAAGCTGTTACTGGCTCACAGCAGTTTCCAGTCCAAATTGGTCTTCTAAAAAAGGAAAAGGATTATGTTCTGAACAAAATCCATGGTCATGATAATGGTGACATTTAAAAGAAACCACCAATCTGAATCAAGATTTTCCTGGGAATTCCGTGGATTTTGTTTTTTAAAAAATTGGTCTTCATAAAAAAATAAGGAGTGTCTTGACTTTTGCTCATTGCTTTTTAAGTTCATTATCTACAAATGATTGCAACAACCCGTTAATGGAACTGAACTTGTAAAGAGGCTTTCTAGAATTTTAAATAAATTTTCAAGCTTTATACCTAGGGCTCGTTCTTGAGAAGAAGAACTAGAGTCAAAAATTATCAGAACAGCTCAGCAACCTAGTAGAAATTGACCCGTTGCAAAGTTTTATTGGCACAGCTTGGCTGTGCTGAAACTAAGGAGTTCTAGCCTCAAGACAGCTACAAAACCCCCACATTTTAATTCTTTCACATTGCAAACTTTCTCCCATATCACCGTTCAAAGTAGAAATTCTACAAACGTTCTCAAATTTTAAGCCTTGAAAAAGAGAGATTGGTTTTACAAGATCTGAAAACTCTACAACACATTATCAAACTAACTTTATTTCTCTTGGTTGACTTTAAATAAAATATATTGCAATCCTCTGCAGTCCATTCTGGAGAAAATAAAAAACCCTGAAGTGCATAGAAAAGTCGATAGGAAATTTTAGTAAACCAAGAACCCAGTGTGAGGGATTCAGTACTAAAATACAAGTATGTTCAATCCATTGGGAAAATATAGGAAAATATTAAATTGTTCTGCTCAAAATACTTGTCCAATGAGAAGAACAGTATGGCTGTGATTTATACTGGATATCCACTAATTTATTTATGAGCTGTTATGGGGCCTTTATAGCTTGAGTTTGCATGGAAATAAAATCTTTTACTGATATTGGTCCAAATGTAAATGTGGGCCTCAATATTATCCATCTTCTTTTGGAGGTGTGAACCAACCTGGAAGAAGCAAATAATTACAGTGTGACAATTATGCAGGAAAAATGGCAAACAAGACACTTTTATGCTTTACAATAATTTCATATAGTATCCCTGAAGTCTAGAATGCATGCTGAGATGTATGCCTATAAAACCCAGTGAAGGACACTGGTCCACACATTTCTGGGTGTCTGAAAGATAAAAAGGCTGCAGATAGAAGTCTCTGTGTAAAAACGATCCATGTTTGTATATGGCTTATAAGATTGTGTGTAGCACATGGGAACAAATTAGGAGCAAAACAAATACACCTTTTATTTCCAGCTCCACTGAGTAATCAACACAATGGGTCTGAATCTGAAGCAGAAAATAATGGAATTATTGTCCCAGGGCCCAATTATAGGGTGCCCTCGACTTCCAGCAATTCATTTAGTGACCATTCAAAGTTACAATGGTCCTGAAAAAAGTGATTTATGACCATTTTTCACTCTTATGGCTATTGCAGCATCCCCAGGGTCATGCGATCAAAATTTGGACACTTGGCAACTGACTCACATTTATGACGGTTGCAGTGCCCCCGGGATCCCCTTTTGCGACCTTCTGACAAGCAAAGTCAATGTGGGAAGCCGGCTTCACTTAACAACCCGTGTTACTCATTTAAGAACTGCAGTGATTCAGTTAACAAATGTGATGAGAAAAGTTGTAAAATGGGGCAAAATTCACTTAACAAATTCCTCACTTAGCAACATAAATTTTGGGTTCAGTTGTGGATGTAATTGTGCTTGAACTGACTATCTGTACTCCGTTCAACAATTAGCCCATAAGGAGGGTTAATTGACAGAGACAGAAAGGTACAAGAGATACATTGGGGGGTGGGGTTTACAGTGGCCTAAAATGCCCCTTCCCCTTTCCATTTGGTGTCTTCTGATGTTATACTTACAAAACTATGGGTTTTACATACATACCATACATACCATTTTTCTCATGTAACTGTACTAGAGATTTATAAGACTGCTGTGCTCTCGCTAGATTGTATTGGCTCTGGAAGAGAGAGAATGGCTTTCAACGCTTATGTTTCCCTTCTAAGGAGAGAAAATCAGCTTGCACAAAGAAGAGGTTGAGATGGTGGACAGAGATTGATACAGAAATATTCATGCTGTGCTGAGACAAAACCCAACTAGGCTTTTGGAATAAACTGCAAATGCACCCGTTCAATCAACACACCTTAAGATGTAAACCATGGTTCACACACCACATTGACTGGGACCCCAACAACGCTGGGCTTTAAAAGAAGCTAGCGACAGGTCCCAAGTGCACCACTGTTTCATTGACCCAGGAGAGTTTTTATTCATTTTATTTAGAAAATTTATGTGGCTTCCTAACTCACTCCTCCTGGCCATGCACAGCTGGCTGGGAATTCTGGGAGCTGAAGCCCATACATCTAGAAGGGGCTGAGACTGAGAAACCCTGGTATGCAATCTGGGAGATACTTCCAATCGTATTTCGATTAAATGGATTTGCTTTAAAACCTGGCCATTAAGTGATCATATGATCTCCTGCTTTGACCCTGATTTTCAAGCCAAGCAGCAGAACAGAAAAATTGAAGACTTCAACAGCTGGGAACACACACTGATGCCGCTTACCTTATTTGCCCCAAACTGTACTCTGGCTTTTCCTTTGACTAACGTGGCATTAATCTGCATGATGACCGATTCTGTGGAATAGGCGCTGCTCCAACCCTGAAAACCACGGGGGGGGGGGTGTCAAGGGGAGAGAGGAAGAAGTTGAAGGGAAGTCCTCCACAGTCAGGGGTAACCACAGAATCATGTACAGGCAGTCCTTGACTTAAGGTACAACCTTCTTTTTAGCAACCATTCAGTTACAACAGCGCTGGAAAAAGGGACTTGCAACCAATTCTTGCATTTAGGACTGCCACAGCATTCCTCCTGAGCTGGGGGGGGGGGTCAGAATTTGCACTCTTGGCAGCTGGCATGCATTCCCAACGGTTGCAGCTTCCCGTGGTCATGTCATCCCCACTTGTGACCTTTCTAGGTAGCTCCCAACAAAGCCAAACTGATGGGAGGAAACCAGATTCACTTAACAGCTTCAGTGACTCGTTTAACAACTGTGGCAAAAAAAATGATTATAAAATCGGGCACGATTCCCTGAACAAACCCTCGTTGTGGTCATAAGTCAAGGACTACCAAGACATAGAGGTCAGGTGATAATTACAGCATGGGCAGCCACCCTCCAGTCCTGCATTTACCTGTTTAGTTAGCAGTTCCATGCAAAGAGCACCTCCACCCAGAACGTACCTGAGACACACAAAAAACACACTGAGAACATCTCCAGTAGAGCTCTATTTATTTAGGTATTAAAATTTGTATGCCGCCCATCTCTAGGCAGCTTACTATACCATAACTAACACAATAAAACCATTATAGCATTAAAACACCAGACATCAAAAGCTAAAACATTAAAATTAATATTAATCTATAGAGGGAGTGGGAGGCGAGATTTTATACCAGTCTATATTAGCCACTTCCAAAATGAGTAATTAAAAGTCACATTTAAACACAAACGTCCTTAGTTAAACTTACGGAGACAGGAGCCATAGGCTCTAAAGTAATTTGAAAAATGCCCCCCCACTTTTTTTGTCTCTGTGTTTGTACCATGTCCATTCCACAGGGGACAGTTTGGAAAGTAAGAAACCAAGACCAACAAAATCTGTAAAATCAGTTCTGGAGCTGCAAACAGTTTGGGAATCAGCGCTGCCACGAGAATAATTTAGCAGAACGGCAGTTATAGAAGATAAATAAGCACCGTGTAGTTATTTCGATATCACCTTTTGTGACAAACATCTCATTTTCATTTGGGGCATTTTTCACAGTTGCACTTTGCTACTCTCTAAGGGCTTAGGAAATCTTGATAAACATTAAAATTCCAACCCTTTTGATTCTTGCTCATATCTCCCCAGTTAGAGCAGGAATCCCCTTAATACCTCACCTGCAAATATTTTATACTCAAAGCAAGGAAATAGATTGATGGCTGACAGTCCAGTTCCAGGAATGAGGATAGAAAAAAAGGGTTCTTGACACCCAAACTTAGATGATAGGTATTTCTGTATTTCTCTTACTACTCTCTTGAAAAAGCTGCACCGATAAGTGTCCGGAACGCGAGACAAATATCAGATTTGTAATTCCTGAATAATGGCTGAAAGATCAGATTTGTAATTCCTGAATAATGACTGGTTTTTTTTAAAACAACAACAACAACAACAACTGGACCTACCCTCCACTGAGCACTGGAGAGACCACTCTTACAAAGGGAGGGTCAAAAGGGAAATTATCCTGAAACAAATAAAAGAGAGAAGCATTAGCCTCAATCTTGGGAAAGACCGTTGTCTCCCCAGAGTGGTGAGGATAGGTTGAGTAAAAGAAACAGGCTCGCACTGGTGAATTGCTTCTTCTTTCCTTCCTACCTTAAAAGAGAAGTTGAGCAAAATATACTCCACGCCTTCTTTTTCCTTTAAGACTTGGAGATCGCTGTGCAACGGGCTGTCAGGATCGACCCTGGACGTGGTTATGAGAGAGACAAAAAGCAGAAGGGATGGAATAATGGAATTGCAAGGCTGAAGGACGGCTGACCCCCCCACCACCTTCCTACCTCACGTCCTCTCTTCAAGGCACAACCCATCTCCTTAGGACAGGGATGGGGACCCTTGGCTCTTTTATGACTTGTGGACTTCAACTCCCAGAATTCCTGAGCCAGCTGGCTCAGGAATTCTGGGAGTTGAAATCCACAAGTCATAAAAGAGCCACGGCTCCCCACCCCTGCCCTAGGGAGTGACTGGAACTATAATTAAGGGCTCAAACGAATTCTGGATGCCATGGCAAAGGATAAGCAACTCTTCCGAGGTGCTGGAATACAGAAAGAATTCTGGGACCTGTAGGGGTAGTCCTCGACTTACGACTGGTTGCTTAGCAACCGAACTTACGACAGACTTCCCTGAGAAGTGCTTACCACTCAGGTTTGAAGTTCCGATGGCTGCCCCCTCCCACGGTCATGTGACCACATTTTAGACACTCAGCAACATCCCCGGATCACAACACCACAGTCTACAACTTTTGCCCCCACACTGGCATTTATACTTTTTTTTTTAAAGACATAATCAGCCCATAGCGAACCATTACTTCAACTTAAAAAACAGCTGCAAAATAAGTCATAAAACTGGGTCAATCCCACAACTGACTCAGTTTGCAACCGTGATGGGCTGGCTCCATTACGGTCGTAACTCAAGGGGTGCCTGTGGATTAATTCTCCAGTAAAGAGATGTTGCTATTTGGCTAACAAAGTAAAAATGCAGCAAGAGGGTAGACTTTCCAAGAGAGAGAGGTGTGTGTGTGTGTGCGCATGTGTAAAGGTCTCAGATCTGAGTTTTTGCAGAGTTTCAATCCTTGCTCTCGTCACAGAACAGGGCAGAGGGGAAGACTTACTTTAGAAGTTTCACATGCCACTCATATAGGCTGTCATTCACAAGTTCCACTGAATAAATCCCTGTAGGGGGGTGGGGGAATGGAAAAAAGAAGTGCTTGATTAGTAATCAGGGTTTGGAATGGGACTTGGAACTTCACTAAGTTTCAAAACAAGCCAACTTTGGCACACGGACTTTTTTTTTATATGACTAATAATATAATAATAATAAGTTGGAAGGGACCTTGGAGGTCATCTAGTCCAACCCCCTGCTCAGGCAGGAAACCTTATACCATTTCAGGCAAATGGCTGTCTAGTCTCTTCTTAAAAACTTCCAGTGTTGGAGCATTCACCGCTTCTGGAGGCAGGTTTTTCCACTGGTTAATTGTTCTAACTGTCAGGAAGTTTCTCCTTAGTTCTAGGTTGCTTATATCAAGGACTTTTCAATATTTTTTTTATTTTTTATTTTAATCCCATTTATATCCCGCCCTTCTCCGAAGACTCAGGGCGGCTTACAAGCTTAGCAGTAGCCTTCATTCTATGTATATGCCTGCTTATTAGGGCTTTTGCCCCCCCCCAAGCGGCATTATTACAAAGTCAGCTTATCTCCTTGAATACCCCCTGCTTTGTATTCAAGGACAGGTTCCCTGAATAAAAGACACTTGCATGAGTATAAAAACATAAATAAATGCAGAACCCGCGGGGGGGAGGGGTACTCAACGGTTCCACCATTTCGATGCTCCGTACCTCAAAGGTGCTTTTTCAAAAGGCAGCTGGGACTTTCTTTGGGATTTCCACCCCCCCTTGAAGACCTTTTGCTTCTCCTCCAAGAAGCTTCTTCCGTTCTTCTGAGCTGAAGAAGCTTCTTCGAGGAGAAGTGAAGAATCTTCAAGAAAAACAAAAACAAAAGAAGTCCAGCTGCCTTTTGAAAAAGCACCTTCAGGACAACCGTGACCTGGATGATTGAGGGTCTCCATTGTCATCTGTGCCATAAAGGGTGGCTCCATCTCTGGACATTTCCCAACCAATCATTAAGCAGGTCAACCCTGCTTAGTTACTTCCAAGGTCAGCCAAGAGCTGCCATCGGCCAGGAGACAGATGGTTCCACGTCACGCCCGTCATTAAAAAGCTTTTCACTACATCCGTGAACAGGACTGAAGGATTCTGTGGGAGGAAGCTTTGCAATTTGGTTGTTGTTGGTGGGTTTTTTTAAAAAAAAAAATTAGCAGTCCACGATGCAGCTATTTAACCAGTGAAAAAGATGGGACGTAGAATTTAAAAAAAAGAAAACAAAGCAGCATTCTGAACCTTACAATTCATTGCAGGCATAAAAATTGAATTTACCCAGAGCTTTATTGCTGTTTACAGCAAGCATTCTTGCTCGGTGGGTATCCAGAGTTAGGAAGGGCTGTTACGGGTAGTCCTTGACTTGTCTGCCGCTAAGGAAGACATTGGTTAAGTGAGTTTTGTCCCCTTTTACGATCTTTCTTGTTGCTAAGTGAATAACTGCAGTTGTTAAGTTAGTCGCACGGTTGTTAAGCGAATGTGGCTTTCTCCCCATTGGCTTTGCTTGTGAGGGCGCAAAAGGAGATGATCGTATGACCCCGGGACACAGCGACCACATCATAAATGCGAGTCAATTGCCAAGCATCCGAATTTTGATCGTGTGATCCCCAGGGATGCTGCAACCGTTGTGAGTGCGAAAAACGGTCATAAGCCACTTTTTCCACTGCCGTTGTAACTTCGAACGTCACTAAATGAACTACCATAAGCCAAGGGATACCTGTATAAGCAACAAATACGAGGGGAGACCAAGGCAAGCAGTGTTTTCCGAAGACACAATAGGAAGCCTTCTGGTAAGTTAAGCAGATGAAACAATCAGTGGAAAATAAATAATTGCAAGCGGGGAGAATGAATTCATTTTTTCTTACTTTCGGGCTTTTTTTGCCAAAAAAAAAAAAGTGTTCCCGAAAAAAATGTAATTTTCAGCTAAAAAAAGGACCGTCTCTCACACCATGCCTCCTGAAGGCGAGACAGGTGCTATGGAACTTAATTGAGACTTAGGTCTGGAGCAGTAAGTGCAAAAGGCTTTGCAACCTGCCCTCATTAGCACTTTCTCTCAAGTATGCAAATAGCCAGGCCTCCTGACGTCTCTTTGCCATGTCACCTGTGGTATTTTGAGATGGTGTAAAAAAAAAAAAGTTTTCATTTCAAGACAAGAAAAAGTGAGCTATTTTTTTTTAAAAAGCATCTTTTGAAAAAAGGGCACCGAAGAGAAATAATTCGCTTAGAAATCATATTCTGATAGCACAGCTGGAGATATATATAAATAGTTAAATAGTTAACAAGTAATTGACATATATATATATATATATATATATATATATATATATATATATATATATATATATATATATATAAGGTTGACTCAGCCTTCCATCCTTCCGAGGTAGGTAAAATGAGGACCCAGATTGTTGGGGGCAATTAAGCTGACTGTGTAATAATGCCGCTTGGGGGTGTGTGAAAGCCCTAACAAGCAGGCATATACATAGAATGAAGGCTACTGCTAAGCACATTGGTTTGTGCTTAAATTGTAAGCCGCCCTGAGTCTTCGGAGAAGGGCGGGATATAAATGGGATTAAAATAAAATAAATTATATATATATATATATATATATATATATATATATATATATATATATATATATATATATGTATAAACAATGCCCAGCATCATCTAAATATCATTATCTCTTACACACAAATATAACACAGATATAATTCCAGATTTTTATGGATTGATGGTGAAAATCTATGCCTGTTCTCTTTAAAAGCTTCCCATGGACCAGAGATAGGCAACCTTGGCTCTTTTATGTCTTGTGGACTTCAACTCCCAGAATCCCAGTGCTCAGGAATTCTGGGAGTTGAAGTCCACGAGTCATAAAAGAGCCAAGGTTGCCTACCCCTGCCATGGACTTTATGGACTCGATTAAGCAGGCTAGGAATCACAGCCATAGTTATACTTACCCCCAAAAATTATGCCTACACTGTTAGATATCACATTCTTTTCTTTGGACAACCCCCCCCCCCGACTTACCTGTCTTAAAACTTTCTGACCGATATATATCCTTGAGCTCTTTCATTAGACGATCTGATGCTTGGACAGATCCAGAAACTGCGCCCTGCAGAGAGAAAAATGGAGAAAAACAGATACAATCTACTCAAACAAAATGCAAAATAAAAATACCATATACAGGTGGTCCTTGACTTACGACCATTACTTAATAACCATTTGAAGTTATGACAGCACTGAAAAAAAAGGGATCTTTTTTCACACTTACAACTGCCACAATGTTCCCATGATCATGTAATCAAAACTCAGGTGCTTAGCAACAGGCAGGTATTTATGATGTTTTTTTTTTTGTCTCCCAGGCTCACCAAACTTGACAACCTTTGAGACTTGTGGACTTCAACTCCCAGAATTCCTCAGCCAGCCAGGCGGGCTGAAGAATTCTGGAAATTGAAATCCACAAATTGTAAAGTTGCCAATTTTGGAGAGCCCTAATCTAGGATCTTCCTAAAAGGCTTCCAACTAGCAAAATCAAGGCAGGATACACTTAATGACCTTGGGGGGGGAAAAAAGGTAAAATTGGGTGCAACTCATTCAATGACCACATGGCTTAGCCATGGAAGTTCCAGCCTCAATTGTGGCCATAAGTTGAGGTCTACCTTTAATGCAGGCAATTTCAAGGTGATCCTTTAAAAGTCTAAAACAACATGAATTCAAGGCCAGCGAAAAGGCCTGCGGTGTCTCTAACGCCTTTCTTCTGCTTTCGTTTCTTTCATATATTTATTTGTTTATTTATTTATTCGGTTTATATACCGACCTATTCCCAAAGGACTCAGGGCGGTTTACAAGGCAAAATTTAAAAACAATCCAATATAAAATTAAAATAAATAATTAAGTCTAGCCACAAAAATTAAATCACAATTTAAAAACATTAAACCCCTCAGTCCAGACCAGACAGCTCAAAGAGCCAAGTTTTTCATATACATAAAATGCAATAAACTTTCGAATGGATTCCTTTCCTCGCACCTACCAAGCACTTACGTTTAGGTGATCCTCCCTTTGATTCTTTCGGATTTTTTCCAGAATGGCCAGATTCTCTTTCTCGATGCCCTCATCCTCGGATTTCTTCCCTTCGGCCGGCCCTTCCTCCTTCATGTCATAATGATCCAGATCAATGTCCTACAAGGCAAGATTGCAGAGTGCTGGAAAGCAGAAGCAACCGATCGCTCAGGAACACGCCGTCCGTCCGGCGGTTTGCGTGGATCAGGCCTGTTTCTCAGCCAGGAGAGGCTACAGGAAGACTTTAGGATAGGAACACACAACTGGAGCAGCGGAAGGGAGTATGAAAGTTACAGAAGATCTGTGTTGTGATTCAGGGCCAGCCTGTGGGTCCGGCAGCCGGCTCGGATGTCTCGGATGACTCAGATGAGGGGGAGGAGGAGGGTGTTGAAGACGAACTTGCTGATGATGGCTTGGAGGCTTCGCAGAGCCCCCAGCCAGGGCCCTCTTCTCAGCTGCGCGAGCCCGATAGTGCGGAGGATGATGACCCACAGCTGGCCCTGTTCAAGGACGCCCGACGCAGGAGGCAGTCAAGCAGGAACAAGCAGAGAAAGGCTGTGGGACTCCTCGGAAGGAGGCACAGGGAGGCCACGCCCTGAACTCTAAATAAAAGGAGTGTTTGGGGAAGGGCTGGTTGCTGAAAGCAACCGTTCCGTTTGAGGATCAAAGTTCCGGTTTCTTGTTTCATGTTCTGTTGTTTTGCTTGTGAATTAAACTTGGCAGACGCTTTCCAGCCTCAGACGCTCTCCAGTCTCTACTGTTTGTACAGGGGTTTGCCTTTCTGCAAGGCCGGTAGCAGGCTGGTTCAGAACAATCTGGACCGGGTAGTTTGATGAAAAGAAGAACTAGGGGGAATAGGATAGCAGTGTTCCAATATTGGAGGGGCTGCCACAAAGAAGAGGGGGTCCCACCTATTCTCCAAAGCGCTCGAAGGCAGGACAAGAAGCAACAGAGGGGAAACTAACCTAACAGAGAAGCAGCCGAGAACTAAGGAGGAATTTCCTGACAGCAAGAACAGTTAATCAGTGGAACGGCTTGCCTCCGGAAGCTGTGGGTGCTCCATCACTGGAGGTTTTTAAGAAGAGATTGGGCCACCATCTGTCTGAAATGGTATAGGGTTTCCTGCCTGAGCAGGGGGTTGGACTAGAAGACCTCCAAGGTCCCTTCCAACTCTTGTTATTCTGTTAATCTGGACGGATCCAGGCCAGGCCAGCTCTGGAAGAAGATCCGACTGGTTCAAACAAAAGGCCTTTCTAAGAGGTGGAACCACACGATACGGAAGACAATTTGATGCCTTCCAGATGTGAGGGACTCTCACTGCTGGCTAGAATCCAGAACATCTGGAGAGCACTAGGTTGGAGCACTGACCTCCGAGGACTTCCTTAGACCTTCCCACCCTCGTTTTCTGGACGGATAAAGATCCAGAAGTAAAAATGAAGAGAAGAGCAGGCTGCAAGCAAACAAAGACCACCTACTTCACCCATATCTTCCTCTTCTTCCTCTTCTGATGTCGCCTCTTCGGTTGTTCCATTCTAGAACATAGTAAAATATCCTCATCAACTAAACAAACTGCCTTCTCCATGAAGATGACTTGAGCAAGGAAGCCAAGAGTTTCTGTGTGTGTCAACAGAGCAAACTCCTGGCCTGCACGGACAGCCACCGCGGAGCATCCCTCAAACAGCTACTCGCTCTGGCCAGCAATGACAGGCTTCTGAGTCACCCCACTCACACCCTGGGATGAAACTCTGCAGTCATCTGCCCGCTTGGCAGGAGTTTCAGTCCTCTGCCCTAAAGCCATTTCATCAGGGCCTTCCTTACCTGGCCAGCTGGCAAGGGCTGATCTAACATTTCGACATCTGGATGCTGGGGAAGGTTGTAGAGCCGGCAGAGGTCACATATCAATCGCTTCAGCTGCTGGAGAAGCTGCGGGGGAAACAAGGAGATTTTAAGAGGTCTCCGTGGTTGGGTCTAGGACAGGGGTAGGCAACCTCGGCTCTTTTATGACTCAGGGACTTCAACTCCCAGAATTCCTGAGTCAGGAATTCTGGGAGTTGAAGTCCATGAATCATAAAAGAGCCGAGGTTACCTACCCCTGGTCTAGGACAAATTGGCACGGCCAACTTGTTACGGCCAACTCGACATGGGACAAACGTGCTTCAAGAATTACACTAGTATCAAAGAAGTAGCGGAACAGAATCGTTTTAAGGAAGGATGCCAAAGGAGGGACAGAATGAAATGTGAATGATGTACATTCAAATGTTTTTTTTATTTACTTATTTTAAGTTATTAAATTGAATTGTTAAATTGTCCCGCGGCGAGTTGTCCCACTCCATCCACACTGATTGGTGGTCTTCTGCTTCTTCAGCTCATGTCCCACAAGGAAGGCTGGTTTTCCTTGAGTTATGAGCCAAAGGCAAGTGGTCTCTACTAACAAATCCAGGGATCAAGGAAACATCCAGCACTTTAGTGTTAGATCTTGAGCCCTCACTAAATTCCCTTGGAAACCATTTGCTCTGTTCCGAATTATTCTAGCAAAATGGACAGAGAAAGCCCTGATCCATCCCGTCCTCCGATCAAAATTCATGCCAGAGTGCACGAAAAATCAATACATCAAACGTCATCCAGCAGCCTTCTCTTTAGTTCTTGACTTACAACCATTCGTTTAGCGACTGTTCAAAGTGTGCAACAGCGTGGAAAAAAGTGGCTTACGACTTGATCCTTACACTTATGACCGTCGCATGATCTTCACGGTCATGTGATCGTAATTTGGGTGCCTGGCCAGGATTTATGATGGTTCAAGAGTTCTGGGGTCACGTGATTCCTCTCTGCGACCTTCGCAGCAAGCAGAGTCAATGGAGGGGGAAGCTGGATTTGCTTAGCGACTGGTGATTCACTTAACAGCTGCAGTGATAGGCTGAGCAAAAAAGTAGGCGCGACTCACTTAATAACTATTTTGCTCAGCAACAGAACTTCTGCGGTTGTAAGTGGAGGACTTGCCTGTACTAGTTTTCTACAGGCAGAGAGTTCTTGGAATTAGTCAATGATTCTCCAGCCTCGGAAAATAAAACCTTTGGCAAGTAGCTTAGGGAAAGCAATTCAAAAATCCAATTGCTGTACAGACAAACATTAAAAATGGATTCTAAGTGCCAGCAGGGAGACAATTAAGTTTGCCAATAAAAAAAACAGACCTGCAGCATGACTAAGCCGGCATCCGAAGCCAGGATCCAGCCCGTTGCAGGACAGTGATAAGAGAAGGAAGCTGTTCTTTTTAAAAAATATTTCTACCTGCTGGGCCTTCAAGGTGCTGGAAACGATGTTTGGAAAGAGAGATGTTCCTCCCTGCTTTCTCGGTACATGGAGAACGCTGGGATGTAAATCAAAATAATAACCCTAAAGTTTGTCTGCAAAAATGGTTTCCTTCTGTAGCCAACTGCAGGCAGGTTTCCCACCTCGAAGCAGCGTTTATTCATTTCCTGACTTGCAGTTGCTGAAGGATTTGTGAATGTTATTTAGCTCTGGTGTTAGTAATTAAAGTACATTATTGACCAGATGAGATAATTGTTATTTTGCGAAGGGCTTTGCTGGATAGAGAGTTGAACTCTTATTGAAAACTGAATCCTTCTGAGATTCGAACCCGAGGCCCCCTTCAGATTAAAGAACGCGCAGGGAGGGGTTTTTCTTACCAAAGTATTGCTTTTAATATCCTCTAATCGCTCCAGCACCGAAGTCAAGTTGGGGTCATCTGATTCCACAAACCATATTGGCGACGAAGATGGGTAAGACTCCTGCAGCAATGTTAGGGAGAACAAATAGAAAACGCACAAAGGCCTTAGCGTCGCCTCGGGAATTCTGGAAATTATAGGATGGTTCCGCCAGAAAATAAAACCCGTCAATTCATCTCATGATTCAATCTGCTTGTTTTGCTCCTGATGCAACCAGAACTGGCAGCCGACCCCGAAAATGAAGAGAGACACTTCCAACATTTCTGCCTCCCCCCCGCCCGCAAAAAGGAAACGGCGGTTCCTATCTAGCAGTTTCCCTTTATCGCACTTCACAGATGGGCAAAACCTATCTCGACTCCACAGCCAGCATGGCCGACTCTACCGCCCTTGGCTAAAAATGGCCTTTGCTCTTCCTTGGCAAGCAAGGTGAGATCCCCTCCCTTCTCCCAAGGAAGCTGGAGAGGTCCCTGCGATAAGTTTACAGCGAACCCTGCAGGGTAGGCAATGGCGAATGGGCAGGGGTGGTTTGGCATCACTCTTTGACCCTAACTCTACTTTTCCAAAAGGCAACCGGGCTTTTCCCCTTGAAACCATTTCTTTGAACTGAAGAAGCTTCTTGGATAAGAAGTGAAAAGTTTTCAAGAAGAAGAAGAAGAAGAAGAAAAAAGAACAAGTAAATCCAGTTGCCTTTTGGGAAAAAAAGCACCTTTGGGACAGCCATGGCTTGGATGATGGAAAATCTCCATAGTCCTCATCCACTGAGGTTTGGAGATAATATAGGTCAATATGAACTGGGCCTGCTATTGTTAACACCACGGTCCAAGCTCTGCCTTCTCTCCCACCATTGCAAAACTCTTCAAACAGATCCAATTCCCTGCATGTAGAAGACTAACTCATCAGGGGGAGAGGGCTGCTGGCTTTCTGCCCCCCAAAACCAGCCCCCATCTCTTTAGAAGCAGAGAAGGGTCCATCCTTGTCCCCGCCTCTGTAATTGGATGGACTTCCCTTTCCGCCATGGAGCCTCGGCTGGACCTCAGCAATTAGCAGCTCCGAAAGCAAACCATGGTAATGAGGAGCCATTTTGCTCACCTTCAGATCAAAGAGTCTGCCTCGGTTTTATTTTAGCACTGGGATTGGATCTGCTGCTCCCTCTCGCAATGTTTGCACTGTCTTTTTTACAGCCTGCCTCCGAATTACCAACACACACAGACACACAACCAGGAGGAGTGTCAGAGCACCTTTCAATCTAAGCACAGGTTTATTATAAATCATTTTAATAAGAGGGTTTGCAATATGCGTCCACACGCCTCCTGATTTTTGAGGATCAAGGGCTGTCAGGATTCTCCGCCTATAAGCCTCACGTAATTTTCTGGGCTGTTTTGTGGAAGCAAATTCGCTGTTTTCTTTTTCCAAATCCCCTGTTTATCCAGAACTTCTGGAATTCCCCAGAGGGTCTCCCACCCAAATGCCAACCAGAGCTGACCCAGCTTAGCCTCTAAGCCAGCTGAGTGGCCACCCCTTGCCCATATCCTGAAAGATCTGAAGCCCATCCCTGTGACGTGAGAGGATGCCAGTGTCGAGGGACAAGTTGGCCTGGCTGCTTTCTTTATCCACGGTGTTGACGGCTTCACGGCTCAACTGCGTAAAGATTTTGCCTGAATACAATGCTCTGTCACACGTGGAACAAACAATTCCCTTTTGCAGCACATCTTGTTTGCTGCGCACGGCACGGCACCTCCACGCATGGAGGTGGTGACTTGACATCATCCAGGAACAATTTGCGTTGGCTTTGCCTGGAGTTGGGTTCGAGTTCTGTAAGTAGTCCTCAAATCACGTGGAGAATTGGGACCAGTTGCTAAGCAAGGTGGTGGTTAAATATGCCTGATTTTATGACTCCCCCCTACCCCCACGCTTACTAAGGGAATCTGCAGTTGTTAAAGGCATGGCTGGCTGGGGAATTCTGGGAGTCCACACCTCTTGAAGTTGCTAAGATGGAGCCACACAGCTCTGTCCCAAAAACAATATCTATCTATCTTCCTGGCACAAAGGCTACCGTTTCCCCCCTATAGGGATTCCAGCAGGCAGTGTGCCAGCCACGGGGTGAGGTTGAAGAGGCCTTTGATTGAAATTCCTGTTTTTGTGACCCAGTGTCTAGCAAGGACACAGAAGCCCGCCGTTCAAGGACAGCTCGCAACCCGAGCAACGCTCATTGTTTGACAACAGCTTTGTCCTTCTATGGTGCTGACTAGGGAAGATAGGAAGTGTAGTTCTAAATACCCAGAAGGCACTGAAGACTAAAGAAAGCTGTACAAAAGTCTCAGGGCTAAGGAACAATTCGTGCGTTCCTTTCTCTGCGAGAGGATGCAACGAAAGAAGCAACATTTCCAACCTTCTACCGAAACCAACATCTTACTGGACGGCCTTCCCATCCCCAAAACAGCCTTGACAAGCAACAGCATGGCGCTGCCTATATGCCGGCAGACGGTTCTGTTCACCAAAGCGATCTGGCTCACTGATTAATGAGGTGAAGGATCTCTTCTCCCCCAGCCCGGTTGTGTGAACTAATCAGGGCAGCCAATAAAAGTAAAGTTTAGTGTTTGGCTTGCTATGCAAACTTGGTCAACTTTGGCCTAGGCAGCAAACCATCCTTTAAGCCAGCCATGGCTACAGCAGAGGAAGAAATCAATCTAATATGCACAACAGCTTGGTAAGGGGGGGGAGGGGGGAGGAAACCCACCAGAAATACTCCAAGTCCGATTTTACAGATCCAGGACTGAGCAGCTCCTGTAGTTAAGCAACAGAGCTAAGCGAGATTTAATGAGCAGGAGATCTGGCTATTTTTTTGTCCCAGAAGTAATCCTGGTCTCCGCTCAGAACTAGGATTATTATTTTGATTATTTTTCAATCTCGCCCAACCCCCGGGGATCTCTGCTAGCCTCCTTTTGATTTTCGGACTCTTCCCTCCCAGCCTCTCTGCACTTCTTGCCAACAGACAACTCCTGTGCGCGTTTCTAGTTCAACTCAACACAATCCCCACACCGTGCGTGGAATCTCCTTTCCTCAATCTCCTGTGATTCTCTGCCATTCGCCATGGCTCGATCCGGATCTCCCGTCTCTCGAGCATTCCCCAAATGGATGCCCACCAGCTGGAATTCCTGCTGGGGGCTTTGCAGCCTCTCAGCTTCCCTCTCAGGACCCCCACCAACACTTTGAGGCAGTTCAGGAAAAGGAACATATTTTGATGATGAAAAGCAGGGCTAGGCAGGGAAGACCCACTGGGCTGATCTCCTATTTAATTCCCTGCAAAAAAGAATTTGGGGGAACAGCAACAGGCTCAACATGGCCGGTTGGTGTTTGGCTGGGGGGGGGGGGAGAACAACCATGGTGTGCCAGAATGGGAGGCTGGGAAAAATAAAATAAGCAGCAGCGTCAAACCTCTTCCGTATAACTGCCAAGGAAAGTCAAAAGTGACCAGGAGAGTATTTTAAACTTTGCCTTTAGGGATTACATTAATATTTTCTGGCTGGTTTAAAAAGGCAGAAACCATACTGGCCAATTGTAAAAAGGCACCCCAGGCTCTGCAAACAGAGAATTTTTGAGCTACAGGCAGCCCTCCTCCTACTCCCCCCAGTTGTATACTGACCACCATGCCATGCTCCAGGCAACAGCCCCCCCCCCAGTTGCCCTCTCCCTCTGCTCATTACAAGATTCTGTCTTCCAGGGCCAAATGCTTTTCTGTAGCCCCCAAGACCCCAAATTAAATATATGCATGCTGCCATATTGAATTCTACCATAACTGAATTCTCCCCCCAACCATAATAAAAATACAGGTATTCCTTGACTTACAACAGTTTGTTTAGTGACCACTCATAGTTACAACCGCATGGAAAAAAAGTGGCTTGTGACCAACGGCTTGTCACACGTACAGCCGCTGCAGTGTCCCTGCGGTCATGGGGTCAAGCCTTGGAGCATTTGCAACTGGCAGGTGCTGTTGACGGTTGCGCTGCCCAAGGTCACGGGATCACCACTTGCAACCACCCCAGCCAGCCTCCCACTCGCCAAGTCCACGGAGGAGGCCAGATTCGCTTAACAGCTGCACGTGCAATTCTCTTAACGGCCAGAGCGATTCGCTTAACAGCCATGGCAAAAAGGTCATTAAAGGGACTCATCTCACTTAATAATGGCCTTGCTTAGCCACAGAAATATCAGGGTCAATTATTGGGGTCCTCAATGGAGGATTCACTCCATGGTCTATACCAGGGGTAGGCAACCTTGGCTCTTTTATGACTCGTGGACTTCAGCTCCCAGAATTCCTGAGCCAGCATAAAAAAGCCAAGGTTGCCTACCCCTGGTCTATACAGATATCACCGCTTTCAAGCAAGTTTATCCTAGGTATTTTCAAATTGTGATCCCTGATCCCCTTGGGGAGAGGGAAATCGGAGAGCGATTACAAACTACAAGGGGGGTGGGGGGTTCTGCCTGCCAAGCAGGATCGTTGCCGGAACCAGAACACTGCCTGTCCGGGCAAAGCTGGGACAAGTTCTTACAGGACTCCAATTTAGCCCATACAAATGCCCACGCCAAACCGGGGCTCTGTTAAGCAAAGCAGCAGGAGTGTTATTGGTTACTCACCCGTTGCTCTGCCTGGACAAGCCGATGTCAACGTCAGGATATCCTACCCTTCAACCCTTGATCCGAAACCAAAGTGGATCGAGAAATTAAGAGGGGGGAGGGGGGGCATCTTAAGAAGAAAATTTCCAACGAAAAGGTTTTATGTTATCCAATTGCAAGGTTAGGAGTTTTATTTGATCTGAATGTTTCCACGAGGGATCTTCCCTTCATGCCTAATTCTACCCCTAAATGCCCTCCTAGGTTTTGATAAATTACAAGCACATTTGACCGGAGGTTGTAAACGGCAAGGCCAAGTTCCCAAATTACACCATCTTTTGCCCTGGCAAAATCTTACTTTTAAATGGGGTCGGGCTAAGTCTACCTCACTTTTCCTTTAATTGAACAGGAGTTGCTTCGGACACCCTCCTTCGTTCCAAGCTCAAAGAGGAACATTTTTGCCTGTTTCTCTATTAGAAAATCCACCTCTTTCAAGCTGACCAAGGTTGCTTCCGAAATGAACGGTAGACCTCCTCTAAACAACGGCTCGTTTAGTGACCGTTCAAAGTTACAAGTGCAGTGAAAAAAGGGGACTTAGGACCATTTCTCACCCCTTACAGCCATTGCAGCATCCCCATGATCTCGCAATCCAAAAACAGTCGCTTGGCAACTGACTCGCATTTACGACGGTCACAGCGTCCTGGGGTCACGCGATCCCCTTTTGCGACCTTTAACCACCAGTCGTTACTGACTTGACAACTGCCAATAATTCACTTGACAACTGTGGCAAGGAAGGTCTTAAAACTCACTTAACCAACATCTCCCTGAACGACGGAAATTAACTGCGGCCATTAAGTGTTAAGTTGAGAACAACCTGTAGTAGAAAGGGTTTATTTTATTTTATTTTATTCCCCCCCCTCCAGTTCCTTGCAATACTAAGCAGTGGAGGCTTTTGAATTCTACCTTCATTCAGGAACAGCCCCTTTAATCCTAAGGCAGGGGTCTTCAAACTTGGCCCTTTTATGACTTGTGGACTTCAACTCCCAGAATTCCTCAGCCAGCTTTGCTGGCTGAGGAATTCTGGGAGTTGAAGTCCACAAGTCATAAAAGGGCCAAGTTTGAAGACCCCTGTCCTAAGGGGACAAAAATAAAAATAAAAAGGGGGGGGGGAGAAAGACCTTTTTCCCCCTCCTATCCCATTCTTTTTTTTAAAAAAAGAAAAAATTAAGCCCTAAGTCAGAAGTCGGAGCGGAAGCGTCTTCCAATGTTTCGGCTTCCTGTTTGTTGCAAAATCGAGCCGAAAGCTACACTGTTTGTTTAAAGACGGGCGGGCGGGCGGGGGGGGCAGGGGTGAGACGAGGAGGGGGGGGCATTTCCTTCCCAATCCGCCTTTCACAACTTGGGGGAGTCCAAGCCCGATTTCCCGGAGAGAGAAAGACAGACAGACAGACCAGAGATCTGGATGGGAAGTCACCCACCATGGGTGGGGTGGGGTGGGGGGACTTTTCCCACCGCCAGCCAGGTTCTGCCTAAGATGGGACGTGTAGTCCTTCACACACACACACACACACACACACACACACACACACACACCAACGCCTTGGAAGGGACGTGAGGTTTCTGGCGGCGTCCTCCCCCCTCCACCCACTCCTCTCCTCTCCCCCCACCCACTCCCCTCCTCTCCCCTCCCCACCCCCTCCCCTCCTCTCCCCTCCCCCCACCCACTCCCCACCTCTCCCCTCCCCCCACCCACTCCTCTCCTCTCCCCTCCCCCCACCCACTCCCCACCTCTCCCCTCCCCCCACCCCCTCCCCTCCTCTCCCCTCCCCACCCCCTCCCCTCCCCACCCCCTCCCCTCCTCTCCCCTCCCCAGCTTTCCGGAGTTTCGGGCCAACCTCGGCCCGCCAAAGGCTCCAGCCTCTGAGCCTGCACAGAGTGCAGAGGCGGGTTGTAGCGCTGGGGACGTTTCCCCTTTCCCCCCTACTCCAAGGAAGACGCCCGACCCCCCCAGCCCCGCTCCCCCCGCCTCTAGATGAGAGCCTCCAGCTTTGGGGGGGAGAGACTCCCTCGGCCTCCCTCCTGCCCGGCGACCACCAGCCCCCTCCCCGCTGGCAGCCTGGGAGGGGTCGAGGGGCAGCCCGGGGCCCCCTGCCCGATTCCCTGGGAGGAGGGGGGGGTCTCAGCCGGCCGGCGGGGCCGAGAGGAGGAGGGGAGCCCCGATGGCGACCCCCCCAAAGGCGCACCGTGATGTTGCAGTGGATGGCGAGCGGCGGCGGCGGCGGGGCCGGGCCGGGGGCGGCGGGGGGCACGAAGAGGCAATGCAGCTCGTCGGGCTTCCAGGAGGCGATGCGGAAGCGCTCGTGGTCGCGGCCGAAGATGGACTCCAGCAGCCGCAGCTCGGCCTTCAGCCCCGAGACGGCCATCCTGGCCGCATCGCCGCGCCGCTCCAGGCCTCGCCGCCCCGGCCCGGCCCCGCCCGCCCCCCCCGCCGCCCCTCGCCCCGCCCCCCCGCCAGGGAGGAGGGAGGGGTCCCGGCCCGGCCCCCTGCAGGGACTCCCGCGCCCATCCTCCCCGAGGAGGGAGGGAGGGGGTCCCGCAGGAGAAGGGGTCGGCTCTCCCCAAGGAGGGACTCCCGCGCCCATCGTCCCCGAGGAGGGAGGGGGTCCCGCAGGAGAAGGGGTCGGCGCTCCCCAAGGAGGGACTCCCGCGCCCATCGTCCCCGAGAACCCGAAGAGGGCCTCTGGTGTCCGTGGTTCCCAAGGATGGAGGGGTCCCCGGTGGGGGAACTCCAGGGCCATCAAGGATAGAGGGGGTCTCAATGGGGAAGGGGCTGCTTCTCCATCAAATACTCCAGCACCCATCCTCCCCAAGGATGGAGGGGTCCCTGGTGGGAGGGGTCCCCAGTGGGGAAGAGGCCGCCTCCCCTCCAGGGAGTTCCAGGCCCATCATCCGCAAGGAAAAAGGGCTCTCATTGGGAAAGGGGCTGCGTCTCCTCAACAAGGACTCCAGCATCCATCGCCCCCAAGAATAGGGGGGGGTCTCCGGTAGGGAAGGGTCTGCCTTTCCTCGGGCATCTATCCCCACCAAGGATGGAGGCAGTCCCCAGTAGAGAAGGGTCACCTCCCCCACAAATAAGGAGGACTCCAGTTCCCATCATCCTCAAAGCAGTGGGGTCAGAGTGGCCTCCCCTCCTTTCCTGCTTTCCTCTCAGTGGATTCCATCTCCCATCGTCCCCAAGAGGATGGGGTTGGGCTCCAAAAAGCATCTACTTCCCTTCCTGTCTCTCTTCAAGTGGACTTCGGGTCCCATCATCCCCACAAAGATGGGACGATGGAATTTGATTTTTCAGGCGAGGGGGGCAGGCTTGTGGGGGCAGATAGTTCCCCTCCACAGGATCTCCCTGTTTCCTGGGGAAAGGATAATGGGAGCTGAACAGACGCCCTGGGTAAGGCGTCTGTTTATTGGTCTGAGGCTCACTGGGGATAATGGGAGTTGGGATCTAAGCCAGAGGAAAAAGTAACATGGCACCCTGTGGGAACGAATAGGGTGACTTGCAAGAAAATACACTTTTAAGAACAGCTGATCCAATCAAACACATCAGGGCTATATTTCTTTTTAACACTATCTTTAAAATAAGTCCCTCCGAAGGAAAGCTTCTTCCGTGGGCTTCTGGGCCTACCAAAATCTCATCTTAGCCATTTTTATTTTTATTTTTTTTTTAAAAATACAGGTTTACAATTATGTGCCACTGGTGCTGCATTCTGACTGCTATCTTCTGAACGTGTGTACTCTTAGGCCGTGTACATTAGAAACTAATTAAAACCAGCAAATCCTAGCTCCAAATAAATGTAGGTAAACTGGGATATCATTCTCTGAAGATTTTTTTTTAAAAAACCCTACCTATTTCCAGAGTAGTTACATCCAAGTAGACAACTTTCCTTTGTAACATCACCTTGAGTTGTGTAGCTGCATCAAAATCTGCAGAGGTGGAAAAATGAAAGGGGGGGGGGGAGAGAAAGTCTTTATCTTCCATTCAATTAACCAAAAATTATTTTCAAAGCAGTTCATTGCTTCCATAAAAGCTAGTTGACCTTATTTGCTGTCCAGCTCTTGGCAGTGGTACATATAGACCTGCTTATAAGAAAATAGTTCATGCCTAATAATAAAAATTAATAATAGGTGAATAAAAATGTCAAATCCAGTCTGAATATCAGGGTATGTGCCAAATCATAATGACAACTTACAACTGAAATTATACCTTTTAACATCATCAAACGATGAACCATTGTAGATTATTAAACTTGTATGTTGCAAATGTTGTTTGGTGGCATTAAAAGTACTATTGCAAGATATAAGTTCCAAATAAAGCTGGCTTTTGCAATTGACAAAATCCCCATGGATTTACTTCCTACAAATACCTTTAATTCAATAGGTGGACAAAAAAATGCCATATTCCAGTCTAAATATCTGGTTGATTGTGTGATCAACCCAGAATAAAAACCACCCCAAAATATATGGAGCACCATTTAAATACCATGGGTGGCAATGACAAAATCACCGTCAGTCAATTGCAAAAGGCATCTTTATTTAGAACAGCTTACATTTTGCAATGAGACTTATCAACATTATCAAACAACCACATCTGTCTATCCCACGTCTTTGGAACGTAGTCAATAGGTGGATAAAAATGCCAAGTCCAGTTGAAACATCTAGCTGAGTGTGTGACAACAACAACAACAACAACAACAATATAATAATAATAATAATAATAATAATAATAATAATAATAATAATAATAATGTGAAACTTTTTACTAAACTCTGTTAGTCTGAAAAGGTGTTGCCAGACTCCCGATTTTTGGATTTACGGTAGTTGGAATTCACCATTGTGTCTTCTCCAGAAAATACATTTAAAGCTTTGAGAGTGTGGTGTGTGTGTGCCCAAAATATTTTTGCTTGCCAGCCCACCATCACCACTTCCGGTCCTAAAAAGCAATAAGAGCCCTTGATTGTGGAATTTCCTGTCTTGAATAGTTTTGATGGTACTTGCTAAAGTTGAGGTGTGAAGGAAAATAGCTTTTTATGATTACCAAAATCTTTCCTCCGGCTGATTTTGTGACTGATGTTTGCCGTTTGTTGTTTTCAAGCTGTCTTGTGGTTCCTGGCTGTGATAGTTATTTTATTATACTCACTTATATTCATCGTAATTACGTTTCTACTTCACAACCTCCATTTATTTCTTTAAGGGACTTTGGAGCTTTAGAACGTCTCATGACTGCTTATATTTTAAAAGAAAAAGAAAATCAGGATAAAACAAGGAAAAATACATACAGGGGTTGTACCAAGCCTTATTAATAGGTGTGGTTTTCTCAGCTGTGAATTTCACAAATTTTTATAGCGCTTGATGAAATTTTTACATGCTTTTTTATATATATTTTTTAAAACTCTGGCATTGTTGATTTAAATTCTTTCCACTGTTGTAAGCCACCCAGATTCCTAAACGTGAGTTGAGTAGCTCTACAAATTTGAAAAATAAATGGCACAATTTATTCTATTACACGAATAAAGCATGATTGTTGGAGAGGCAGGCTTTAAATATGCCGCATTGTTGGAAACGGGTAACCTCCGCCAAGCTGACTTTTTTTTTTGCCAAGATTTGGGATCAAGGTGGGAGAAAGAAGCTTGAATGGTTTTTCTCACAAATGACTAAAAAACAAATAGACTTTAAGCCGGAATTATTCTTGTTAGGCATAATAGGAGCAAATTATGAGAAAGACTGTATATATTTAATTCTACACGTACTAACTGCAGCAAGAATTGTATTTGCCCAATATTGGAAAAATGAAACTTTACCGACTGAAGAAGTATTAAGAAAATTTTAGAGTGTGCAGAAATGGACAGACTGACTTTAAAGACAAAAGAGAAGGAAGACTCAGTGTATTTTAGAACATGGGATAATTTTTCTCGATGGCTAGAAAAACGAGTTAGAAAGGAATGTGATCTGTAACTTTGAATATACCTTAGCAAGAAGAAGACCATCGAGCAACTAATTAACATATTGTTTTTGATAATTAACTATTGCTCATTGTTTTTTTCTTTAAACACATGAACCCAGGCATTATAAAACCCTAACTCCAACCCCACCTTATATATATGAAAATGGGCCCACTGCAGTGGAAGGACAGAAAAAAATTAGTTCAATGGAACAGAAGCTTTAATGGCATAGACAACCACAAGAGGGCAGCAAAGGACCAAAAAATACTAGATTTTCCAACCGAGACTCTGGAAGAGAGCCAGGGAAGAAATTAAAAGCAACTTCATAGCATTTACAAACGCCAAATGTTGGTTCTCGACTCATGACCACAACTGAGCCCAAAATTTCCATTGCTAAGCAAGGTAGTTGGTTAAGTGAGTTTGGGCCCATTTTATGACTTTTTTGCCACAGTTGTTAAGCAGATCACTGTTCAATGAGTCATGCGGTCGTTAAGTCAATCTATCTTCCTCCAATGACTTTGCTTGTCAGAAGCCCACTGGGAAGGTTACAAAAGGTGATCAGATGACCCTGGGACACTGTGACCGTTACAAATACATGGCCATTGCTAAGCACGCAAATTTTGAGCATGACCACGGGGATGCTGCAACGGTCGTAAGTGTGAAAAACGGCCATAAGTCACTTGTTTCACTGCTGTTGCAACTTGGGTCACTAAACAAGTCAAGGACTATCTGCATATCGAGCCCTAAAGAGTAGTAGAAAAACAAGCAATGTTCTGAGGTGCTGTTATGTTTTTGTGCATCTGAAGATTTTTTTAATAAGCTTTCCTTGGGCTAAATGACCGGTGGATAAATCCTGATTGAACTATTAACACAGCCCAGAGCCTTTGCTTGCAGGAGACCTGTCCCCAACCCCCTGCCTCCTTCTCCAGAGTGATTTTCTAATGAGTAATGCATCTTCTGCAAATTCTGAAAGACCAATAAACAAAGGAGAACTAGCCAGCCGGTGGCGGAGTTTATGATCCATCAAATTAAATACAAACCATCTCCAGGATGGGCACCTTCAGAGCCTGAAGGTTTTTTTTGGCAACTGTTGTTTGGCTCCCACTGTTCAGTTGCACAACAGCTACATGCTAGTTGTTTATTATTATTATTATTATTATTATTATTATTATTATTATTATTATTATTATTATTATTTTATTATTATTAGCCTCCATCCCTTGCTCATCTCTGTCTGAGATGGTCCTTCTTCTCCCTGCAAAGATACCAAAGGGAGGTCAGAACGCATTATCCGTTTCGGCTTCCACTCTTCGATAATTGGAAAGTTTGCAGTACTTGTGTTAACCCAGAAAAAGACCCTTTCTTGGGTTTGTTTTCCCTTGAGAATATTTTGCTTCTCAACCAAGAACTGAAGAAGCTTCTAGGATGAGAGGTGAAATGTTTTTAAGGGGGAAAAAAAACCAACCACTAAAAAAGCCAAATCGCCTTTTGGAAAGGCGCCGTTGGGTTTCCAAGAACACATTTTGGACATCTCTATTTTGAAAGCAAAGATGCTGAGTCTCTCTGTATTTTTCACCCCCTTCCGGTGTTCGGGCCTAATACTCAACTAATTCATACCCAAAGAATTGCTTGTCCTGCCTTCATTATTTATGGCTTTCTTGAATTTCTACACCACCAGAATTAGCCGGTTTTCCCCTATAAATCATTGAGCATGCTACGATTCAGCGCAACGATCACCTACATTTCACATAAATGCTCACCTAACCCTAGGGGGGACCCCTCCGTCTTATGCACTCAGCCGTCTGAGTTTTAAAGATTAATTTGGCACGTATAGGAAGTGCTGAATTTACAGATGGCTCAGGAGGAACAGAAGCCTGATCTTTGCTTTGCAGTACAAGTAAAGTCAAACCAGCCGGAAATGTAGGTGAAGTTACAGCTGTCCCCTGTTCCTATGGCTGGCTGGGGGATTCTGGGAGTTGAAGTCCACCCATCTTCACATTGCCAAGGCTGAGTAAGACTGTTTTGAAGAGTCAACAGTCTTCCATGGAGGATTTTAAAAAAAAAAGGCTTTTAATGGGGCATTCTGGGAGTTGAAGTCCATAAAAATCAGGGTGGGAGGAACAGGTAAGGGAAGAATGCACTTCTTCAAAATAGTCCAATCAGAATAGCCCATGCACAAAAGTTATGACGTGGACAAAGGGGTAATTGTGGTGATGGAATAAGATCTTGAAAGAGGACACAGATGGCTGAAAACCTGACTAGACACATCTCACAATGCAGCCTTTTATTGCCACCCTGTTTCTTTTCCAGGCGGTTTTCAAGTCACCCCCCCCCACCATCAGAAGAGAGATGTGTTGGGATTACACTCTAAATGATTGTGAGTCCCTGGGGCCAAATTTTGCCTCCTTCCGTAAAGCCACCAACTGCTCAATTTTAGCTCATTTTCAGCAAAGTGATTTCCCTCACAATGTCCCCCCCCCTTTTGTGGTTTTTAAGTACCTTCTTGTAAAACTGTCCTTTCTTTGATGAAATGGATTGTGGAACTGCTGCATCAAACAAAATGTGATTTCCCGCCCCCCCCCCCCCGCCTTCTACTTACTGCACAGGACCCCAAAATAGCTTCTCCCAAATAATGTGAGCAGTGAAAGCTTTTATTCTCCAAAAGAGAATAAAACTTGTGCGCAGCTCAAACGAAGGGCTGAGAACCATTTGACAGAAAGTAATAACTGAATCTTCATTTTGTTCTTAAAATGCAAACAATTCCTGGGCAGAGGTATGGAGAATACGGGTAAGTCCTCGAATTATTGAGGACAACGGAGCTCAGAATTTATGTTGCTAAGTAAGGGTTGAAGAGGGGTCCCTTAGTGCAAAGGTCATCTCCCAGACCAGAGATAAAACTGAGGTTGCAATACAGAGCCCCCCCCACCCCCCGCAATTCATTATTTATACTTATCAAGTTAAGCACAGCAAGTGCCTGGAAGGAAGATGAAGAATGAATCAAATCACTACACTTGCTGCAAAATCCGGGGACTGAAACATTTATGACCAAAAATCCCTGCTGAGTCTTTGCTGCAATCACTGAATGAACAGGATCTGCTGTCGCATTTCACATCAAGGCCATTGCTTTTAATTTGGAATAAATGCAGAAGCCGGCTGTCTCTCCGCTCGTTCACAGCTGCGTTTCCAAAGTCAAATTGCTGAAAACTCAAGTCCACGAGTCATAAAGGAGCAAAGGTTGCCTACCGCTGGCCTAAGGTCTCCTGCCTTGGCAGGGGGCTGGACTAGAAGACCTCCAAGGTCCCTTCTGGTCCTATAATTCTGGACACGACTGATGCTCTGTGCTGAGTTTTTGTACTTTCCCTCAAGCTTTCAAGCAATTTCCCAAGGCAAATATGACTCACGCCCAGCCCTTAGAGACCCCATCTGATAGGGGCTGAATTGAATTATCTGCGAGGGAAAGGCGGACATCTGGCAAAGCCTCATCTTAATTTAGGCTGTCAGAGCATGAATTTGCCTGCTGCGTCGATGTTCTCTTCCACGGCCCAAGAAGACACTCATTGCTCGTCAAATTGAATCTCCGGATGCGTAATTGAATTGCTGCCTGTATCAAGCTCTTGTTTTACCGGCAGAACTCATTTCTTCCGAGCTGCTCGTTGGAGCGATGAAGACCATGCCCCCCACCCCGCAATCTCCAGAGAGCCCCCAGGAAGGTTGCTGAGCTCGGTTCTGGAAGGGACTGACTAACTGATGCACCTGCTCCGTGTGCGGAGAGCGTATTAGATGGTTGGCTTTACAGAGGTCTCTTTGTTCAGTTTGGGTCGGGTGGGGGGATGGCTAATAAAATCTCAGGGACCGTGACCCAGAGAAGGCCTTCAGGCCTCCTCAGCATCACTGCTACCAACTCCACGCTATCTCCATGAAAATTAGCTGCCTGGAGGTACAGAAAGTCCTCAACTTAGGACCATACTAGAGCCTGTCCGTTATGCTGGTAATAAGCACAACACCCATGTGACTTGCCCAGTGTTACCTTTTTCGTGGTGGTTGTTAAGTGAACACTGGGGGTGGGTGGGTGTGATAAAGCAACCGTCATGGTTGTTAAGAAAGTCTCATCTCAAGAAGATTGCTATTTTTCATGCTGCAAAAGTTGATTCTAGCACAGATGATGTTACCTAGTTTGGGTAATGAAATGTCTGCAGGAAAGCCACCAGGCCCAGAGAGGACACCTCACTTCTCCTCCTCCTCCTCCTCCTCCTCCTCCTCCTCCTCCTCCTCCTCCTCCTCCTCCTCCTCCTCCTCCTCCTCCTCCCTCTCCTCCCTCCTCCACCTCCTCGCAGTTGAAGGGTTTAGCTGAAAACCGCCTGAGCTTTTCTGCCCTCAAGAGATGTAATTGCTTCTGACATGCGAGCCACAGCTGCGGCTGACAGTGGCAGGTTAGCCAGGTTAAAAGCGACTGCTACAGCCCCACCAGGCCGATTCCCAGGGTCGCTGAATGACCAGGCTTAAATTTAGGGTCATCTCTAGAACAGAAAGATGCAGTGGTCCATCCCAGCATCTGTTTCTACTGATCTTCTAATATCCTCCACTTGATCTGGACATTCCCCTGTAGATTTTAATGTTGCTGTTGCTGTTGGAAGTTAAGACTTTCATTGAAATGAAAACGGTTGGCTTGGCTATCCCTCTGGCCATGTGGTGTTACCTCTAGGGATTCTTAGAACATATAATAAGAGGATGGGAAGGGATCTTGGAGATCTTCTATTCCAGCCCCTGCTCAAGCAGGAGACCCTCTACCATCCCAGACAGGACTTTTTTTTCTCATGGAACGCTCAGAATGGAGTTCCGGCACCTTTTTCGGATGGAACCTTGTAGGGTAGGCAAGGTGGGTTGTATGACATGTGTGAGTTCCGGCACCTTTTTCTTTTACAAAAAAAGCACTGATCCCAGATAAAAAAGGGCTGCCCTGTCTCTTCTTTTGAAATCCTCCAGTGAAGGAGCACCCACAACTTCTGGAGGAAAGTCATTCCAATGGCTGATTGTTTTAACTGTCAGGAGATTTCTCCTTAGTTCTAGCTTGCTTCTCTCTTGGATAAGCTTCCACCCGTTACTTCTTGTCCTGTCCTCAGGTGCTTTCAAGAAGAAAAGACCCCTTATTTTCTGTGACAGCTCCTCAAAGTACTGGAAGATGGCTATCATAGCGGAGTCTTCCAACTCTGACGTGCAAACTGAGCTGTTGACCTCTAAGGCAAGAGAGCGTTCCCATCTGTGCGGCTTTGTTTTCAGCCCTGGTGAAGTCAACATGCCTCTCCTTTAGAGACAACGGCCAGGAGGAAACTACCACATCTCCACCTAGCCAAGAGCCAAGCAAGGCAGCAGGAAACCTGCATTTTTATGAGGCCCAAGTCTAAATGTGCAAAGTTGCTCTCTAAGCAATGTTCTTTTTTCCTCCTTTTTTTAGAATATGGAGCAGCCGCTGAAAAGTCAGGAGCTTTGCAGCCAAGACCCTTGGGCAGGGGTAGGCAACCTCGGCTCTTTTATGACTCATGGACTTCAACTCCCAGAATTCCTGAGTCAACTCAGGAATTCTGGGAGTTGAAGTCCATGAGTCATAAAAGAGCCGAGGTTGCCTACCCCTGCCCTTGGGGATCTAGAGAAACATCCTGGGACACGTGTTTCCTTGCAAAGCTTCCTTCCGAAGGTCATGGATGGAGCAGAAGATCAAAATGGGGTCTGCACCTCAAAACTCATGTTTTTTTTAATCAATTCACTGGACTTTATTATCCAGCAGGATGCAACTTTTTCTACTTGGGTAACCAGTGGGAAATTGATTAAAATTAAAATGGTTTAAATCACCCTGCCCAGATGTTTGCTGCTCCCAATGGTGTGTTTACGGGGGGGGAGGAAGCCACTTCTTTGAGACTAACAAACAGATGTTGAGCTTCTGAATTGGCATTTTTGCTTTTAAACTATCTCTGAATCATCCCAGTATTCCCCAAAGTCTTCAGGTTCTTGGTAACGCTAAGGATGCCTTTAGTTAGAAAGCTGTTCGCTCACACTGCGCTTTGTAAAAACCTTAATGGAGAAGCCGGATGGAAAAAGCGGACTAAGAATCTAATACAACTCAACCTAAGAAAGAACATTTTCTTTCTCCAGGCTCTTGGGATGACTAAACCCACTTTGTTTTGTTTTTTTAGCTGCATGGAAAAAAAAGGAAAGGCATCTGTATTTAAATATTCATATCCCGCTGCTTGTTCCTCGGTATGCTATATATTTTTATTCTCTCCTCTCTTTCTTAATAACTAACCTTATGGTCACTTTGCCGGTCATTGTGGTGTCCCAGGAAATCCACTCATCATTTTTTTCCCCCTCTTCTGTTATAGATTTGTCAAGAGTTTCAGAAATGTTTTTAATCTTTCCAGCCAATAAACTGTCTATTCTGTCTGTGTATCTGTCTAGGAACGATTTATTAAGCCAGCTTTAATTTGAATTTCCCATTATCCTTGTAACCTGACACAGATAACACTGCACACTAAGAACAATACAGGTGCAGCAGTTCATTTATTTTTATTTTTTTTATTTTAATTCCATTTATATCCCACCCTTCTCCGAAGACTCAGGGCGGCTTACAAGCTTAGCAGTAGCCTTCATTCTATGTATATGCCTGCTTATTAGGGCTTTCACACACCCCAAGCGGCATTATTACAAAGTCAGCTTAATTGCCCCCAACAATCTGGGTCCTCATTTTACCTACCTCGGAAGGATGGAAGGCTGAGTCAACCTTGAGCCTGGTGGGACTCGAACCTGCACTAATGGCAGGCAGCTGGTGTTACTTAAGGAGGCGTTAGCCCACTGCTCCACCAAGGCTCTTCAAAGTTACAAGGGCACTGAAAAAGGGACTTATGACCATTTTTCACACTGATGACTGCTGCAGCATCCTGTGGTCATGTGATCAAAATTCAGACACTTGGCAACTGATATGTATTTACAACGGTCGTAGTGTTCTGGGGTCATGTGATCCCCTTTTGCAAGGAAGGTCATAAAACGGGGCAAAACTCACAACCACTGTCTTGCTTAGCAGCAGAAACCTTGGGCTCCATTCTGGTCGTAAGTGAAGGGCTGCCCGTATTAGTGCTACAATCTGTTCGCTCATGGAGATGAATCTTGAAAAGGAGAGCCTAAGGAAGAAATAAGGGACGCGGTGGCTCAGTGGGTTAGGACGCTGAGCTTGTCGATCAGAAGGTCGGCAGTTTGGCGGGTCGAATCCCGAGTGCCGCATAACAGAGTGAGCGCCTGTTACTCGTCCCAGCTTCTGCCAACCTAGCAGTTCGAAAGCACGTAAAAATGCAAGTAGAAAAATTAGGGACCACTACGGTGGGAAGGTAACAGCGTTCCGTGCGCCTTTGGCGTCTAGTCATGCCGGCCACATGACCACGGAGACGTCCTCGGACAAGCGCTGGCTCTTCGGCTTTGAAACGGAGATGAGCACCGGCCCCTAGAGTTGGAAACGACTAGCACACATGTGCGGGGGAATCTTTACCTCTTTAAGGAAGAAATATTTGGCTGTAAGGTTGGGATTCTCCTGGCGCTAGCGTTCCTTGATTTTTGTCACTTTTTGCTTAATGAGGAGCTTTGCATGCTCTTTCTGTGCTAATAAAATGAAATAATTCAAGACTAGCACTGCGAGATGGGTGCGGTTTTCCAACTTGAGCGGCAGAGGGCAGCCTGTGGACATTCGACAGTCTATGTGGGAAGATTCTCTTCCAAGCCAAAAAAAAACACAACCCACCATGTTTTACGTAACTACTTCATCAGTGCATAAAGGTGTGTTGTGCAGGTGTGTTCCCCTGAGATTGCCCATGTGAGGACAGGGATTGGGAAGTTTTCAGGCCGGAAAAAGTGCATTTGAGTCCTATGGCCGAGAAATCCTGGTGGATCAGAGTAGAATCCTGAAATTGCATTGCTGGTTTCATGTAGCTGACTCAGCTTTGCTGGATGGGGTTTTTTTTGCCAGCCCAAAGCTGCAGAGTTTTCTGTACTAAAATAGAATAGCAGAGAGCCGCGAGCAAGGTTTAATTGGATTGTATAGAGAAGGAAAAGGTGCTGATAAGGTTCTCGTTTTTTGCAAGAAAAAAAACTCTGTCCCTAGCCCCAGGGCAATAAATAAATAAATACACAAATAAACATGAAGTCATGGTTAGGGAAGAAATAAGAGGAGAGAAAGAAGGAAGAAAAATGGCATCTGGGATTAAATATTGTAGCGTGGAGCATTTTTGATGTCTCTGTGGTGTCTTTTTTTCCAGAGTCCTTGCCTTGAAGTTGGGATTTTGTGTTTTTTTTTCTTTTTGGACAGAGTGCTTCTGAGAAATTCCTCAGACATTTGCTAACAGTTTTTCTCTTGTGCCTGGATGCTCCTATTTTGCAAACATGGTAAGTAGACACCCGTCTGCCCCTCCACTGCCTTCTGGGCCCTAACTGACCCCTTCAGTGGGAAGCATTGCAATGAAAATATTACAGCTGGTTCTCAAATTGCAATTATTTGTCTAACTGACCATTCACAGTTTGTCCTGAACTTTTGAAGTAAGGTCTGAGTCTCGGCCAATTCCAGCTGCATTTTTTTTTACTGTGCCTTTTCAGGAAGGTTTTACGGAGAAATCACTTACCTGGACTGAACTGTAGTGTTTTTTTATTGCAGGCAGCCCTGAGTTCGCTTTTCAAAATGTTCTCTGTGGATTAGAAAGTTGTACTTGTTTTCAGGTCAGCTCCTTCCATTTTGAAGCACAGCTTAACAGGAAGGGAGAGAAAGGGCGGCAAGATTTGTGAAAGTCACACGGAGAAGGATTGTAGTACATTTGACCTCCAACACCAGGTTCCTCTCTTCACCTGCCTAACGAAGTCCAGGTTGAAGCTCTAGAGGGGGGGGCAAGGTTAGACACCCCTGCTCTAGAAGGTTACCTATTACAGCAAATTGTCCCAAAGCTTGACTGTCTTTGTTTTTCCTTGAAGACGTTTCGTTTCTCATCCAAGAAGCTTCTTCAGTTCTGACCGAATGGTGGGGGATGGAAGGATTTATATATCCTTGCAGTCATCTGGTCGTTAGCCAGTCCTTCCATTCCCCACCATTCTGTCAGAACCGAAGAAGCCTCTTGGATGAGAAGTGAAACGCCTTCAAGGAAAGACGTTCTTGAAAAATCCTCTTGAAAAAGCAACTTCGGGACATCTGTGAGATGGATGACTCAGAATCTCCGTAGACGTTCCAGCAGTTGTCTTGGGTAGAGCTGGACAAAGTCATAATTTCTCCTTTGCCTCATCCTTCATTCCTTGCCTGTAAAATGGGCATAGCTGCTGCCTCTTGCAGGATTCCTGAAAGTACAATATGTACCATAAGGTTTTCGTGAGGTTTTCCAAACAAACAAACAGAAATACCCCAATCCCAGCAATGATGCATGTTCTCCATTTATCACACACTAACCCCAATGTTAGTATTTATCCACAGCATAACATGGTTAATCTCTTCAGATTGATGATCTCGGGTGGGTCAGAGTTAGGGACCAACTCTCTGAAGAGCCTTACAGTCCTCTGTTAACCCGTCTGAAGAACATGCTGTTCATTTTATTTGTTTACTGCTGACACCTCCATGCTGCTCCACTCCGAACTGGCTCTAAGCAGCGCCTTTGTAGCTTCTGAGTTTCCCTTTTTCTTTGAAAAAAGCAAAGACCTCTTTCTTCTGCCTTTTAAAGCCGTGGAAGACAAGGTGGCTGCCAGGGTGATAAAATCCTAAATTATCCCTAGCATGTTTTTCTTCCTGTCACAAAGGTTGCAGCTGTTCAGCTCCTGGCTCTCCTAACGAAGACGGATCCTCTTGGTGTCCAGGAGGCTGTAAAGCTTTTAGAATTAACCTGGTTTATTGCTCCGAACTGCAGATAGATTTCCTTTTTAGTTCCCTCAAATTTCCTGTCTTGTTTCCTCTCTTCTTTTCCTTGCTAATGTGAAACATCTCTCTCTCCCCACCCCCTTGCTTTTTGCCTGCAGGCCTCTTAGATGATGTCACTACAAATTATTGCTTTCCACCCAGCACAAATGATAAGTTCAGAGCCTCCGAAGAAGCTTAATAAGAACACAAGACAAAAAGATCTGGGAAGTGACTTGGACTTGAAGAAACACACGTCCTAAACCCGAATGGGGAAAAGAGAAAAGAGTTTAAACTCGTAAGGAGATGGGTTTTTTTCCACCTTTAATCGAACTCCTTTAATGCAGTCATCTGTTTTATTAGATTTTATGTAGGTTGATTTATCAAATGTATTTACAGGTAGTCCTCAATTTATGACCACGATCGAGCCCAAATTTACGTTGCTAACTGAAAAATTTGTTACAGTGAGGCTTTCCCCCCATTGCCACAGTCATTAAGTGAGGCACCACAGTTGATAAGTCATTAACCTGGTTGTTAAGCGAATCTGGATTTCCCCTATTGACTTTGCTGGTCAGAAGGTCACCGAAGGGAATCAGGAATCACTCTGGGACGCTGCAACGGTCACAAATGTGGGTCAGAATGTAAATCACGGGGATGTTGTGATGGTCGTGTGAAAAACGATCCTCACTTTTTGCAGTGCCGTTTGTAACTTCAGACTGTCGATGAATGAACGGCTGAAAGTTGAGGACAGCCTGTATCAAATTTATATGCTGCCTATAGCATTAGCAGTATGCTGGCTGGGGAATTCTGGGAGTTGAAGTCCACAGGTTTTAAAGTTGCCAAGGTTGGGGACCCGTCCTAGAAAGTTGTCTTAAAAACCTGCTCTGATGACCCCATTCAGCCCAGCCCCCCCAACCCCTCCCAATTTCAGCCAAGTTATGTTCCTCACTTCTGACACGAAAGGAGATCAGGGATCCTTGGCTGAAGTTAAAGGGTGACCTTGGAGTGGGAACGCGGCTTTCCAACGCAGCTTGCTGAAATCTTTGTCTTTTAGCCACAAGATACGGCTCTCTCTGTCTTCGAAAGGCAGCATAGCACAAAGTGGCCGTGGTCTGCTGAATCAGCGAGGAATAAGACGCTGGAAGTAGGTCGGGCTTTCCAAAGTGAATTCTGAGGCTCTCTCCAAGCAAAATCCTCTATGGAAACCAGGCAGGCCATTTCTGAAAACACACACAAAACGAGCTGCTGTGAGGCTACTTCATTTTCAGGATGGCCGTTCCGTTGCTTATGATTCATGGACTTATTAAGAGTCTGCCACCATCGAGCAAAAAGATGAGGGGCTTGAGAACTGGGTGGATAATTTAAAAAGGAAGAGCACCCGTGCAATCCGTTATTCCCAAACAAAGTCTGTCTTAAGGGCAGGAGCGTCTACGGCCTAAATAACCGGATGCAGAAGAAGAGAAATAGGGCAGAACTAAAGGAAGACGCTAAAACTAAATTCTTCCTATCTAGCCCTTGACTTACGACCACAATGAAGCTCAAAGTTTCTGTGGATAAGTGAGACATTTGTTCAGTGAGTTTTGCCTCATTTTATGACCTTCCTTGCCCCAGTTCTTAAGCGAGCCACTGCAGGCAGGCTTAGCCCAGACAATTTAAGTCATAAATGATGGTTCAGCAAATGAAAACTTAACCCACAATATGAATCCTTTGAAGCTTATTTTGCTAGGTGGCAAAACTCGGTTGTTAAGTCCATCTGGCTTCCCCGTTGAATTTGATCACATGACCTTGGGACCCAGCAACGGTCGCTAAATGAACTATTGTAAGTCGAGAACTACCTGTAGATTGATCCTGGCTATCAATAAAACCATCAAGTCTCTTCATTCCTTCACAAGTCTCCATTATGCATCTGAGATTCCCACCATCTAGATTAGATCCCATGAGATTCCCCTCTCTCTCTCTCTCTCTCTCTCTCTCTCTCTCTCTCTCTCTCTCTCTCTCTCTCTCTTTCTCTCTCTCTTATTTTAACAAAGAGCAATAAAAGCACACACACAAAAAGGCTAACAAAGCACTACCTTTCTTTCAAGCAATGCCCCTGGGCCCCATAAGAAGGGAGTATTCAGGCAGAAAAAAGTGGGTCTGACAAGTCAGGTCACCCCATATTCGTAACTTCACTTAAATTCCTGGAGCTGCAAATTTTCTTTTGCATCAACCAGTCTTTTCCCTCTAAAAAAATGGGTATTTTACAACTGACAATGCCCCCCCATCTTCTGATACTCTTGTCTTCATTTAAAAAAAATAAATAATGTTCAGCTCCCAGCTGCAAGACCGTTCGTTGCCTCTTCCTTGCCAAGAGCCCTGATTATGGAGTTGGACACCACAGTCTGCGAGTTGGCTTAGCCCAGACAGTTTAAGTCATAAATGATGGCTCAGCAAATGAGAACTTAACCCACAATGTGAATCTTTTGAAGCTCATTTTGCTAGGTGGCAAAAATTCATCTGGGCTTTCAGTACCTTGGACAGAAGCATCTCAAGTAAGGCTCGCAAAACACTAAATAAAAAAAATAGCCAGCAACCCTGGTAGTTGGAAAAATATATATATATATTTTGCTAAAAATGCCTCTCGTATTCATGAATTAAGTTACACTGGGACTTCCAGTCTCACTGGTACCATAGCCTCATGTTTTATATCTTGGTGCAATTGCCTGGAAGAAATGATTAGTTAAGCTGCTAAGTTCTTGTATTACTTTTTCCAGAAAAGGATAGCTTAGAGAGGCCAAAGGTTGAGAAACTTACTAGATTTTTATCCTGTCTTTATTATTTTATAAGTAATTCAATGCAGCAGGCATACCTAATACTCCTATTTTTTCTACATCAACAATCCTGAGAGGTATGTTGGGGTGAGACAGGTGAATGGCCCAAAGTCACCCATTGATTTTCACGCCTAAGCAGGACTAGAACTCACTGTCTCCCGGTGAATGGCCCAAAGTCACCCATTGATTTTCATGCCTAAGCAGGACTAGAACTCACCGTCTCCCGGTGAATGGCCCAAAGTCACCCATTGATTTTCACGCCTAAGCAGGACTAGAACTCACTGTCTCCCGGTGAATGGCCCAAAGTCACCCATTGATTTTCATGCCTAAGCAGGACTAGAACTCACCGTCTCCCGGTGAATGGCCCAAAGTCACCCATTGATTTTCATGCCTAAGGCAGGACTAGAACTCACCATCTCCTGGTGAATGGCCCACCCATTGATTTTCATGCCTAAGGCAGGACTAGAACTCACCATCTCCTGGTGAATGGCCCAAAGTCACCCATTGATTTTCACGCCTAACGCAGGACTAGAACTCATTGCTTCCTGGTTTCTGGACCAGCACCTTAACCATTGCACCAAACTGGCTCTCCTCCACCAGCCAGGTTCTCACCAAAGGGAGGTGGGCAATCCGTCCATTCTATGGTGTCTCAATATCTGAAAGCATTGGCATGAAGCAATGCCAATTTCACGGCCATTTCAACTGCACTTGAGCAAGAAATTGGTTTTTAGTACCTTTGTATAATAAGTTTCTCTCGTGATATCTAAGTGTGAAGAAACTTCACAAATAACTGCAAAGAACTGGCCTTTTTACATCCTTCTTTGCCGGCTAGGACTTTAGGGCAGTTGAGGTCCCACAGATCTAGAATGCCTCAGATCTAGTTGCTTTACAGATGAGATTGTCCCTATAACTTTGCCCTATGATGGACTTACTCACGATAGACCTATTTACAGTACCGAGGAAAATATATCTTGGTTCTAAGAGGCGCGGTGGCTGCTTAATGGCAAGACCTTGTGCTATTTTGGTTTTAAAATCTAATCAATAGCAAGGTTGCATAAAAGGGAGGTGCACATTTTTTTTGGCAATGTTCTGCTTCCCACTTTTAATCAATAGTCTTCTTAGGTCAGTCACTTAAGCCAACTGACCCACACGAATTTTCTTCTCAAAATGCCGTATTAAGCTGGCACTACTCTGAGTGGCCACTTCTCGTTCTCCTATTTATAGGAGCTGGATTTTGAGACTAGCCAACCAGTTGCCCGAGTTCCCTTTCTCCTATTGTGATGGCTTGATCAGTATAGGTTCTGCTGCTTGAGTGTGGGGCTGGACTAGAAGACCTCCAAGGTCCCTTCCAGCTCTATTCTATTCTATTCTATTCTATTCTATTCTATTCTGTTCTGTTCTATTCTGTTCTGTTCTGTTCTGTTCTGTTCTGTTCCGTTCCGTTCCGTTCCATTTCCATTCCGTTCTGTTCCATTCCATATATTCCATTCCATATATTCCATTCCATCTATTCTATTCTATTCTATTCTATTCTATTCTATTCTATTCTGTTCTGTTCTGTTCTGTTCTGTTCTGTTCTGTTCTGTTCTGTTCTATTCTATTCTATTCTATTCTATTCTATTCTATTCTATTCATCTAAGCATAATGGTTCTTCATATGGTTGGCTAAGTAAAAGAAGTTTTGTGGAGCTGATGTCTTTCCAAAGTTAAAGAGAGAGCTAATGGCAGGACAGGTCTGCTTTCTTACCTGGACTTCAACTTGAGCACCTGGAGTGCAGGAGAAATCCCCATCTCAGCTCTGAGCATTGAACTTTTCATATTTATGTTTCCTGCTCTCTGAACCGGTCAGATGTGATAGCGGACAGTCAGAAGATTTCCTGTAGCACCGTAGGAATGGAAAGTTGCATCCCGTTAATGTGTAGAAAACAACTTTTTTTCTTATAAATAGAATAGAATAGAATAGAACAGAACAGAATAGAATAACTTCAGTGTCACTTTAAATGTACATTGATACATTAAAATGAGATTTTGTTGCATATAGCTCTCAAAGGATAACCACCTCCAATATACACTGCATAAACATGAAATAACAACAACAACAACAACAACGCTGTACCAGGAGATGCCAGGGTCAAAGAAAAAGAACTGGAAAAAATTACGAAATACCGCAACCTGGCCATCGAATGCGCGATTATGGATGAAATGTGTAACAGTGATACCCATTGTCATTGCGGCACTGGGAACTATGTCCAAAAACTTTGCAAAACACATCAAGAAACTGCAGCTTCCTGCAATAACTCCAGCAAAGCTACAAAAAACTGCGCTACTCGGAACATCTTACATTTTAAGGAGATACCTGGATGATACCTAGGATGCTGGCAGCAACCTGTGTCAACCATCAGTGCCAGTCCATTTGAGCGTTCAGTTGACTGAGGTTCATGTTTTATGAATAAAAGTTGTATAATAATAATAATAATAATAATAATAATAATAATAATAATAATAATAATTCATATACCCACATACACAGACATATATGGCCCAGAGAAACAGCACAATCTAGTTTGGATGTATAAATATACATGGTGAGAAAAATGAGTTTACCAGACAGATAGCACAGGGCACAAAGCTGTTACAGACTCTGGTAGTCCTGCTAGAAACTTTTTTCTTATATTTCTTAGGCAACCTGCATCCTGAAAACACAGAGGCAGGCAATGTATGAAATACGTTTTTATAGGATAATTGCATCAATGCATCTTTCCAAGAAGGTTACCTTGGGGCTGTGGATACTGCCGGAAGACTACAATTCCCATTGCCCCAAGGGATTTCCCATCCCCTCTGCACTTATGGGAATGGCAGGATCTTGTAAGGGTGCCGTGTCCTTACTTTCCAGACCATGGAAGGTGTCCCCCCCTCCCACTGGATTTGACTGCAGTGCCAAATCCAGTGCATTGGAAATGGGCTGAGATCCAAAGCGCTCTAAGCAAAAATCTTCTGCTGAACTAGTTATAGGCAAAAGTCCAAGGAGGGATCCAGATCCAGACCAGGAAAGAAGCAGGCTGCCATGGCACAGGCTGGATTTGCAGCAAGAAGCTTCATCGTAAAGGAGATGGGAAGGAAACACTTTACTAAATTTGGCTGAAGTGCCCGGAACCATTTCTGGGTTAATATTATCGCTGCCATTTCCCCCCCAGATATCTAATGAGAGTTTACAAGTTTACCTGGTTAAGGGATAGGAGGGTTACTGTTTTGGCCCAACCTTTTCTTTTTGGCTGGGGAATTCTGGGTGTTGAAGTCCATTCCCTTTCATGTTGCTAAGGTGGAGACTTTACTCCCAAGGAAGTATATTCGGAATGGCAAGAAAAGAGTAAATCACCAACCACAAGCTTTAGAGTTGGAGATTTCACCCAGCTGATCCCCGAGGGTCAACGTCAGTGGAGTCTTTTGAATCTTGAATTTCCCATGAGCTTCTAGCGGGTGGCCCCTTAAGAGAGAAACCCACCTAGACTTTAGTTTCTTCTACTTTGACCCAACTGAACATCCCTCGTTTCTATGAAGGCCTGGTTCACCCACTATTTGCCATTTTTAATCACAGTGCATCTTTCATTGCACTGTCACATGCTGAGTTATTTTGCACCTGGTCAGAGACATTCTCAAAATCCAGGCTCAACTTTACTCAGGAAACAAAGTGGTACTAAAAGATCTTCCTTGCTCAACATGGCCTCTACTGCAGGGGCTATAATGCCAAGAACTTTTCAGTCGCTACTGAAGAACTTGGGAAAGTGTACGCCAAGGAACATCGGGGGGGAGCAATCAGGAGCCTCGCCAGGTAGTTTGGGGAAGGCTTCAAACAAAGATAGAGATAAACCTGGGATCGTCTCCTGAAAAGCAAATTCTTTACTCCTCTTCCTTCATCCCAACATAGGTGGACTTCTTACGTTCTCCTGGCCTCTGTCCCATTGGTGGATTCTAGGAGAGGTAATCAGCAGAACTCTGACAGTGGAGGTGATGCTTTTCCAATGAAGTTCTCTCTCAGGCTTTGCTCATCTGAGAGCTGCCCTGCCATCCTTCCCCTCCCTCCACTGGCATTGCAAAATCTGTATCGCATCACTCAGCCCTTTACATGCTCGTGAGTTGCTGGGAAATTGTGCCAGCCCCCTAAAGAGGGTCCCTTTGATCCTGAATCAATCCAGACTGGTGTTTCTTCCCCATTGCCTTGTCTTTAAACAGCTGCAAAGCGGGAGGGGCCCCCAGAGGAAGCACCACCCACTTCTTGGAAGACCTACTGGGTCCTATACAGACACCTTTTGCAGCTCCGAGCTGTTTCCCAGCCCTGTTTCGCTTCGATTCCTTAACGCCTGTCCTGCCCTCGCAACTCCTGTCTCTTCTCCACACAACTACGGTGTTTTGGAGCAACAGTATTTTAGGTCTGGGGTGGGGTGGGGTGCGGTTTGTTAACTGCCATGAGGAATACAAACCAATTTTTTGTCTTGGCTGTGCTTTCCTTGTCTATCAACGGTGAGTAACCTTTCTCCTTCTGTACAGTTAAAAAAAAAGCTTTGCAGCCGGGAAGCAGACTTTTAACAAGCATCGCATATCTTCCTCCTCCTCCTCCTTGAAATAAGTCTCTCATTTGCTAGGGAAATTGTTCCTTGAAAAAGTGTGTGTGGGGGGGATGGGGGGGTGTCAAGGTGTAAAAGTTGAAGGAAGTCTAGGTTGTTGTGACATATGTTGTGGTTTCAGCAAGATTGGTCTGCTGACACATTTTAACCAAATTGGTCTTGGTGCAGATGTTTCCTTTGATCATGGATAGCAATGGGAATAATCAGAACAGAATACTTATGTTGCAGGAGACCTATTCGGTTTTCGTCCATTTTGAGGTTTACTGTGGCCAAATTCTGACTGCCCCTTCTTTGGACTTTCCACTGATGCTTTTAAAAAGTGGTTTAAAGAGGCATACGTGCAGCCAAAGAGTGACCAAGCCATAAACAGTCTTCCTTTGCTACGTCTCCTGCTGATGCCATCATAGAGACTGATTAGCAGGGCAATAAATGGCAGTACATCCGGCAAATAAAGACTGATTAATCGGGTAATGTGATTTCATAACCATTATCTGAAATAATTCCAAATAGGCTGAAATGGGAGAGTGCTCTGTTAAGTCCACTGTCTATTTCTCTGGTTTTTCACAAAGACTCTTTCTACTATACTGAATCCATTTTCCAAGCGACGGCTGATTTATTACAGCCTGGTCATTTTTGGAAGTCCACAAGAAGCATTTCAAGAGGAATGGGTGGAAAGAACAAGGTCAGAGGCCAGATCAAAAAATGGGACATCCACTTTTGGATTTAAAGTCCCCCCCACCCTCTCTGCTTATGTTAAGGCGAGATTCTTAGGCTCTTTTTCCATTAGAACTTATTTCTCTCAAATGCTGCATTTTTGCTGTACGTCCAGAGAGCCCTAGAGTGTAGAATTTGTTTTGCTGTCAGAAGCAAGTCGCCTGTTCCAGAGGATCTTGAGAAGAACCCTAGCGTTCAATAACAGAGGAGACGGGGGATGCCTACATTTTCAATCTCCTTCCTTTTACTTACTGGGGTTAGAAAAACTGAAATTCTACACAGACGTCTGAGAAGGGGTGGGCGTAGAAAAGACCATCATTACCGTGTCGGCTCTTCAAGGCAAAAATTCAAAAATCTGTAAGTAGGCAATGTTTTTATTAGGAGTAGCTAAAAGCTCAAAAGGGTGTGTTTCAGACAAAAGTTACCTAGACACACACAAAAAAAAGACAAAAGTTACCTAGAAGAGGAAAGAGAGTCGGGGACTGGAAAGAATGCAAAATGTCCAAAATGAAATGGAACGTTTCAGTTCCCCAGTTGTGCGACTGAAAGGAAGATGCCGGATAGAACTGTGGACAGAACGTAGAATTGGTACAAAATATTTGTACAGCCCGGGGATCTAAGTAGAGATATCATATCAAGATGTACCAGCCTTCTTGCAGTGGACGGCTTTCCAGATATATTTGGACTATAGTTCCCATCATTTCCAGCTGATTGCTGCCTGGGGAGGATGGGTTTTGTGTTCCAAGCCCATCCCGAAGTGATGCAATCCATCTGATGATCTGCAGAAACCTGGCATTAACCAGTCCTGGAGGACAGAGAAGAATGGGCTCTTTCAGTGGAGCAATAGTGCAGGGCTCTGCAAGTTTGTTGGCCTGCTTCCCTGCAAAGAAATCAATCCTTATTTCCAAAGTGGTGCTCGCTTTAAAGTGCTTTCTCTGACGGGTGACTTTTTTCCCTTGAATTATTAGATAAGCACGTTGGCTGTGGGACTGCTGCAGAAAAATAAACCAGCTGTTGGAGTCACAGCGCATAAGTTGCCCAGATCATTTGGCGGGTGGTTTATTAAATCACTCATACTTGGATTACTCTCTTTCTGTTTCCCCCCCCCACACACACACACTCCTCGTTGTTTTTTTTAAACTAGCCCCTTGGGTTCTCCAGAGGTTTTACAGAGAACCTGTATTCTTGATCCAATGTAAAATAATTTAATAGGCAAGGTGAAAAAAACCGTACCGGTCACATCTATTCATGGAGACAAGAGGGGTGGGGGGGTGTGTGGGGGGGAAGCAGTCTTTAGGAATAACATGTAAAAAAGGATGAGTTATCAATCTGACTGTTTAATACATCATGTGCTCGGTGTTTAATTTGGTCAGGATCAATGATTCTTAAAATAATGGGAAACAATAACGAGTTTTTGAAAACACAGAAAGAGCAGTTTTCTGCACACAAACACACAAGCCTCACAAATGTCTTTGTGCAGGCCATCTGCTGACATCTAGTGGAACGCAGCCACAAAATAAGGGGAATGTTGCCCCAGACACTAAAATAGGATGGGTCTTGAGCTTATTAATTTGGCACACTTTAAGTGGACAGAGAGAGGAGGAGGGTAACGAAAGTGTTCAAAGAGATTTTCAAATCTGCTTTTGAATTGACCTTTCCTAAGCCCACCAGGTCTTTTTAGCTGTGTTTTTAACACAAGCAATTGTTTGCCCTCAGTCTGTTAACCCCAATGAGTAGAGCTCATATGATGGAGGGAACTATTAGCCATGGATATAAGCCAGAATGACTGGGGATACCCAACAGATCAATGCCAAACCAGGAAAAAAAAAGACACACATCAAGAAGAGATTGGACAGCCATCCAGAACGTTATGGGGTCTCCTGCTTGAGCATGGGGTTGGACTAGAAGACCTCCAAGGTCCCTTCTAACTCTTGTTATTCTGTATTCTGCAACTGAGTTGCATAGTTCTAGATCTAATCCAGAAAGAAAACAGTAGCCTACGCATGTTCTGGCACACAGTTCCAGTTATAAGGAAAGAATAGTTATGAGTTGTTTCAGGAAATTGTTACATTCTCAGCTGGTTATTATCATCTTTGGCCAATGAAGAGTTGGCCAACTTTCTCAAGGGTTGACGGTTATCATCTTTCCCCAGGTTGCAATGGGCTGATCAAGGACAGGATCCTGCCTCCTTTCTGTGACCCAGTTCTTTCTTTCCTACTTTACAGGAAGTGAGACAGCCGATGCTGAAGAGAAGTTAATGAACCATCTCCTCAACGTTTCACGCTACAACAACTTAATTCGCCCAGCCTTCAATTCTTCACAGTTAGTTGTGATAGAACTGCAGGTTATTCTGTCCCAGCTTATCAATGTGGTGGGTCCTTTCAAACTCTAAGTCATAGTAGCAAGACTTTATTACGGTCATAGAGCAGCATGTTTTGTGTGTGTGTGTGTGTGTGTGTGTGTTTCCATCATAAATACAACCAGAACAAAAGGCTCAATTTCAAGGAAAGGAAGGAATGCAAATGAAAGGATGGATGCATCAATAAAAAGAGGACTTGAGCCCCCACTTTTCACCCTTGGCCAGTTTATTTGCTGTACTGCTTTTAAATTTCAGGGAATATTCATTGCAACTTATAGTTCTGCATATTTAAATATATCTGCAAAAGAGCTCCAGAGCTTTAGCGTGCTAGTATGTGTGTACATGCCTGATGGGGTAAAATGAGATACTGCACGTCTATAACCCCAAACTGTGAGTCTACAAGAGTGTTTCTAACCTTAGCAACTTTAAAATATCTGGACACCAACTCCTAGTATTCTGAGAATTGACATCTACACCTCTTCAAGTTGCCAAGGTTGAGAAACCTTGGTCTACAGTTACTCTATCTTCCAGCAATGGATATATTTTTAAATTTATGTTCCATTTCCTGCTCTGCTGTGCCAAATCCCCTAGTATTAAGCCCCTGTCTGACCGTGTGACCTCTGTCTCCTTTCTCCTTTAGAATGAACGGGAACAGATCATGACCACCAATGTTTGGCTCAACCAGGTAAATTTCTATAGGAGTCTCTAATATTGTTTAGAACTCTGAAGTGTATACAAATAATAATAATAATAATAATAATAATAATAATAATAATAATAATAATAATAATAGTAATAATAGTAATAGTAATAGTAATAATAAAGAAGAAGAAGAAGAAGAAGAAGAAGAAGAAGAAGAAGAAGAAGAAGAAGAAGAAGAAGAAGAAGAAGAAGAAGAAGAAGAAGAAAGTTGGAAGGGACCTTGGAGGTCATCTAGTCCAACCCCCTGCTCAGGCAGGAAACCCTATACCATTTCAGACAAATGGCTATACTCAGTTGCTATTCATCCCTTTGGGAGTGATCTTTTACAGAGCTTACATCTGAACCCCTAGATCTGAAATTTCACTCCCAGGAGTTTCAATGAATCCCAACGGACCTTCCAAACTGGAAATGGTGGTGGACATTTTTTCCCCTCTCTGGCAGTGGACAATTCCAGATGAGGATACTTCATGAGAGCTGGGAAGTTCTGTATATAATTCACGCTTTAATCAAGAGTCAGGTTTTTTTTTGCCAGATATAACTTTTATGTTACGTACTGTAGGTATGATTAAAACAAGCCAGCATTACCATCCGCAGAAAAACTCAGCCCAAAATTGTTAGCCATTGGTGCCTCCAATGATGGCGCCTTTTAAACCTGACCGTTTAATGGAAGGGTTCGGTTTTCGTGAGTTGCCGTGGCTCAGCTCATGCGTGAAACACCTCAAGTGATATGGAATTTAACCACAAGAGGCTGAGGCCTTTTAACCGTCCTTAAATCCCACATCAGTCATGCTCCATGAATTTGAGAAAGGGGGATGCGGTTTCCGAAAGCTGATGTCTTCCTTGAACTTGTCAAAAGGTGCATCCAGACCCTTTGTGGATTTTGTGCAAAGCAGGGATGGTCACTGAAATGTTGCTATGTGCTGCTTTTCAGGAATGGACCGATTACCGCTTAGCTTGGGAACCGTCAGAATACGAAGGCATCCACAAACTCAGGATACCGGCTAAGAAAGTGTGGCTCCCAGACATTGTGCTGTACAATAAGTAAGTTGGTGTCTCTTCATAAGATAAGGTTGTGCCTGGAGTGTCT
>NC_139524.1:17894822-18022322 GCF_947247035.1 Vipera ursinii | reverse complement strand
CCCAAAGAAATAGAGGTATCCCTTGAGTTCATTTAGTGACCGTTCAAAGTTACAACAGCCCTGAAGAAAGTAACTTATGACCGTTTTTCACGCTTGGGACGGTTGCAGCATCCCCAGGCTCACGTGATCAAAAGACACTTGGCAACTGACTCATATTTATGACGGTCTTGGGATTATGGCAAGCAAAGTCAACGGAGAACCCAGATTCACTTAACAACCACCTTACTAATTTGACGACTGCAGGGCGTCGCTTGACAACTGCGGCAAGAAAAGCCATAAAGTGGGGCAAAGCTCACTTAACGAATGTCTCGCTTAGCAACATGAATTCTGGGCTCAGTTGTGGCTGTAAGGTCGAGGACTACCTGTAGAAGAAAGATGTGGAGAGACCTGACCCACAGAATCGCCAAGAGTTGGACATGACATGAATGATAATAATAATAATAAAGTTGGAAGGGACCTTGGAGGTCATCTAGTCCAACCCCCTGCTCAGGCAGGAAACCCTATTCCATTTCAGACCAATGGCTGTCCAGTCTCTTCTTAAAAACATCCAGTGTTGGAGCATTCACAGCTTCTGGAGGCAGGTAGTTCCACTGGTTAATTGTTCTAACTGTCAGGAAGTTTCTCCTTAGTTCTAGGTTGCTTCTCTCCTTGACTAGTTTCCATCCGTTGCTTCTTGTCCTGCCTTCAGGTGCTTTGGAGAACAACTTGACTCCCTCTTCTTTGGGGCGGCCCCTGAGATACTGGAAGAGTTGCTATCCTGTCACCCTCGCCCTTCTCTTCGTTAAACTAGACATACCCAATTCAAGCCACCGTTCCTTGTGGTTTAGCCTCCAGTCCTCTGATCATCTTTGTTGCTCTTCTCTGCACTCTTTTTTCTAGAGTCTCAACATCTTTTTTACATCGTGGTGACCAAATGGGTAGTGTCATCGTCATTATCATTATCGGGGTGGTGGCTTCAGAGCCTTCCCAAGCCTTTTCTGGGAGGATGTGCAAGTGTGCCTCTCATCAAGAGAGAGAAAAAATGGGACTTGACTTCTCTGCTTTAAGCACACCCACTACCACACAACTCCCCAGCCATTAGTTATTTCCACAAAGCAACTTCACGAACTGCTCCCGTGGGGCTGTTTGGCTCCTGGGCTTGACAGGCTGCTGCAAGCTCCACGTTTCAGCCATAAATCATCATCATCATCATCGCCCGGAGTCCAGCGTCGGCTAATTCATTAACAGGGTTTGCCAGCCACGTCTGCTCCAAAAATCTTATTTGAAGGCAAGCCAGCTCAGCAACCACAGTTCCATTATCCTGTTTTCATTTCATCAGACTTATTTTATTTTTTGTGAGAATAGAAGAAACTTTGGCATGGAATTCTGAGGATGGGTTTAATCCTGCCCTGCATGGATAACAGACAAATGAACCTGGCTTTTCTGCCCATGCAGCCGTGTGGGCAACCAGCGCCCGTCCCTCGCTGGGGGCTGTGAGCAAAGGGGCAGGGCTGTCGTTAGAGAGAAAGAGAGAAGAAAGAGGAGAAGGAGCTGGCAAACTCAGAAGTCTGCTTCCCAGATGCTGGTGGTTGCCTCCTTCCGATTTCAGCTTTCCTTCCCTCATTAAAGTCCCAGCGGGTAAAATGCCACCAACTGACTATGTTTCCAGGAGGGTTCACGGCTGAGTGGCAAATTCAGAACGCCATGGCGAGGCGGTCTGGCATGCGGATCGCTTTGCTTTCCCTTTTCTTCTTCTTCTTGAAAGGTGAGAAAGATTTTTCTGCCTTTGCCTTCTTTTTGTGTGGCTTGGGTGGAGTTCGAACAGGAGATGGGAAGACCTTCAGAAGAGCGCAGAGGCACCTTTTAAGTAATCGTGGGGTTTGCACCATTTTAGTATGTGGTGCAGAGTTTCTCTCTTCCCTTTCGCCTATTGTCTTGAACAGCGGAGTTTATAGTTCCTGCAAATGTTTAGGGACTGGCTTTGTACATTGAATTGGGATAGTGTGCAGCACTTAGCTTCCGCTAAGCTTTAAATTTCAGCAACAATATGTTGGTTAGGAAGTCCAATTAGACAAGATAGTTGCTGTGAACACTTAGTATTCAAATAAACTCAACAGGTATATACTGGCTGGGTAAAGAAATTTTCCCTTTTTATAACACTGTAATCTGTTAATTTGCCTTTTTTTTTATCATACCTGTATTTCTTTACTCATTGGATGGAGCTAAGGGCTTATATCTGGCCAGTAAATGCTCAGCTCCATCCAGTGGGTAAAAAAATACAGATATGATAAAACAAGGCAAGCATGAAAAAGCATTTTATGCTAAAGATATTTAATATTCACAAGAGTGCCTAGAGTAGTTAAAATTCTATGCATCCAAGAAAATAGACTATTTTGCCCCTTGAGAGGGTTGTCTTCAAAGAGTTTATATATATGTGTGTGTGTGTGTATGTGTGTGTGTGTGTATACACACACACACACACACACACACACACACACACACACACACACAAAGTGACCCAGAATTTAATACCTTTTTAGCAAAGAGAACATTGCAACTTTCTTTTTTCCAAGTAAGATAAAAAATTTTTTAAAAGTTCATGGAATTCAAATGTCTGAAAGAGGACGGCTCAGTTATCAGTAGCATATAACATTAAGGGTAAGTTAAATACATCATTTTTAGAGGAGTTTTAAATAGTAGGGTTTTTTTTCCTTTTATCCTAGCCACTGTTAGGTGTTCAACTTTATCCAAATGAATATAAGTGGTTATTTTTTTGTATTTATAGTTTAAGCATTATTTATTGAGAAGGAGCTGCTTCAAATTATCCTAACACAACTTTCTGAATTTAAAAAAAATGAGCTATTTAAAGTCTCTGAAAATTCTATTCACCCGAAACAATTCTTCAGTCTTCAGTTATAATTATAATTAGTCTCTCCTTGGAACTAATCAAGGCGAGCTGGAATTAAGGAGAAACTTCCCAACAGTGAGAACAATTAGCCAGTGGAACAACTTGCCTCCAGAAGTTGTGGGTGCTCCATCACTGGAGGCCTTTAAGAAGAGACTGGACAGCCACTTGTCTGAGATGGTCTAGGGTCTCCTACCTGAGCAGGGGGTTGGACTAGATGACCTCCAGGGTCCCTTCCAGCTCTATCCTAAATGTGAACCTGAATAACTTATTTGTCCACGCAAACGCTGTGTCCTCAGAGCAACGGGAGAAGTGGCTTTAGATGAAGATAAATTCCCATCAGACCACTGACTCAAATTCTTCAGGATTTCAGACTTCTCTGTGCAAGCTTTTCTCCAGAATCTTTTGAGGCACCGAGGAGGAGCCGAGGTCATGGATAAGAGCTTTTCAGCCCCGACAGCAGCTGCCACCTCTCCTTCTGGAAGGGCGACCTATGCAACCAAGACGGCTTGGTGGATATAAGCAAACGTTGCCCCTTCTTTCCATCTTGATAGTGGTATGAGGGGGGAACACTTTCTGCTTCCTTGCTTTCTTTTCTCTCTTCTTTTTGCCCTAGTTTTCTCATTTCCCCTCAGTGAATTTCTTCCAGTTATAACCTTCCCAAACTTAGCTTGCAAGAGGACTTTGATTCAGAATTCCCTTTGGGTGTGGTTTCAATATTTCAATGTGTATTAATGCACATTTTAGCAACACACACACTATCTCTCTCTCTCTCTCTCTCTCTCTCTCTCTCTCTCTCTCTCTCTCTATATATATATATATATATATATATATATATATATATATATATATATATATATATAAAATCTATATATATAATCTGCTTGAGAATATATATATAATCTATATATATAATCTGCTTGAGAAAATGTATGTAAGACAAAGATGTTTAATCTATTGGCAAGGTATCATTTCATCTCTGGTTATGTTCCGCATATGATAAGCTAGTAAGGGCCTTCTGTTGATGCAAGAATGCATAGTACAAAATGTTTTATTATTATGAATTTATTTTTTGACGACTAAAGCAATAAAGCAAGCCCCATTCGTGCAAGGAAAAAAAAATCTAATACTAGATATAAATGGATCCAGTATACAGTTGTACCATTCCAAATCAAGACCATTCTGCCCTTGCCAGATTAGCCTGTTTTTGCCCAGCTTTGTTTTTTTTTAAAATTAAGTTGCTTTTTCCCCCAAGGTTTTAATTTACCAGGGAGAGCAAAAAGAAAACGTATAGACAAACCCACAAGAAGCAGCTCCACATTAATTCCATCTAACAAATTGTGCTATCTGTGCCTGCCACATTGGCATTAAGGAAATTAAATTGGATCACTCCCTCCTTCTGGATAATTGGAGGAAGTGGGTTTGTTAGTCTACAGTAGCCCAAAATCAGAAGACCAAAAGGACTTTTTCAGACATGTACATTTTATTAAAAAGCAGCAGCTATTAATCTGAAAAGATGCAACCATATTCCTTCGGGATAATGAAGTCTGAGCCATTGTCTTAGATCCCCATTTGCTCTCTGATAGATATTGGTAATGGCGGTGGGAATGGTTTTAGGGAACCCAGAACAAGAGCTGGGGTGGCAAATGGATTAATCTCCAGAGAAGATTTTCTGCATAGCAGAAGGGAAAAATCATTGCTTTGTTGCAAAGGCCACGCTTGTGCCTATGACAGAGCCAAGATCTTAGCCTCTAGCTTTAAAAGATGACATAAGGTCACCCTCGACTTATAACCACAACAAAGCCCAAAATTTCTGTTGCTAAGTCAGACATTTCTTAAGTATGGCCCCATTTTACAACCTTTCTTGCCACAGACTGTTATGGGAATCACTGCAGCTGTAACACGGTCGTTAAGTGAAACTGGCTTTCCCCATTGACCTTGCTCGTCAGAAGGTCTCAGAAGGGGATCGCGTGACCCTGGGACACGGCAACCGTCATAAAACAAGAGCCAGTTGCTAAGCATCCAAATTTCAAACATGGGGTGCAGCAACTATTCTAAGTGTGAAAAACAGTCATAAGGCACTTTTTTCAGTGCTGTTGTAGCTTCAAATGGTCACTAAATGAATTTTTGTAAGCCGAGGACTACATGTAAGTATATTTTCACCCCCTACCCCCCAGCATACATCCAGGTATGGTTCATGGCTGGTATAAAAGCCTATAGAACTGCTTCTAGATAGGGGCAAAGAGCGGGCTTCCCTAACTGGCCTAGTGGTCAGTTCTCGTTCTTAGCAGGTTCAATACTCAGAGCAGTATAAGGAAAATTTGTGGTATGTTTTCCAGGCATGTTTTGTTCCGACAACGAGCACCGGCTGTATAACGAATTGTTTGCCAGTTATAACAAAATCATCAGGCCTGTTGAAAATATATCTGATCCCGTCATGGTTTGGTTCGAAGTGTCTTTGTCACAGCTGGTCAAAGTGGTGAGTAACTGGAGAGCCTTTTATCTCAGAATAATCTGGCTGAGCGTCCTCAGTATTTTCCATTTTTTCCCCCAGTTTAATCTGTAGCAGTGCGATTTCCTAGAGTGTCTTATTCAAGTACTAACTGTTGGCTGTTTTAGATCAGATGCTCAGCCGAGCTTTATATAATTTAGGTTTTAAATATGGTACACGCATTTTTTTTTCTCCCTCAGGATGAAGTGAACCAGATTATGGAGACTAATTTATGGCTGAAGCATGTAAGTAAAGAACAAAAAGATTCTGTTTGAAAAAAAATACGGGGAGAAGAAAAAAGTGCAAGGCTGTGTTAGAAGGGCATTCCAACTTTCCAGCAGTTAGGATTCTTAACTTTTGTTGGGGTGGGGGCAACACCCAGTAATTTACTTAGACACGCACATCCAAGCAGTTTTTAATACAAATAAGAGTTATACCTGAGATTGATGGCTTGGAAGTGGATTCAAGAGTTTTAGACACTTTTAATACACTGCTGACACCTAGTGGTCAGGAATCTTAGGACTACAAAAAGGATCAGGAAATTTGTCATTAAGCAGTCATAAGTCAGAATCCGATTAGAGCGGAAAGGGACCTTGGAGGTCTTCTAGTCTAACCCCATGCTCAAGCAGGAGACCCTATACCATTTCAGACAGGTGGCTGTCCAATTTCTTCTTAAAAACCTCCAGTAATGAAGCACCCACAACTGTCCTCATTGTTAGGAAGCTTCTCCTTAATTCCAGCTTGCTTCTCTCCTTGAATAGTTTCCATCCATTGCTTCTTGTCCTGCCTTCAGGGGCTTTGGAACATAAGTTGACCTCCTCTTCTTTGTGGCAGCCCCTCAAATACTGGAAGACTGCTATCATGTCCCCCCCTAGCGCTTCTTTTCTCTAGATTGGCCATACCCAATTCCTGCAACCGTCCTTCATATGTTTTAGTCCAGTCTCCAGGCCTTTAATCATCTTAGTTGCTCTTCTGCGCACTTCTCCCAAAGTCTCAACATCTTTTTTGTAATGTGGTGACCGAAAAATGGACGCAGGATTCAAGTTGTAGTCTTACTAACACTTTATAAAGCGGTACTATTAAGTTAAGCATCATGTCACATACCCGATTTTTCCAGCCTGGTTGGCTGGGGAATTCTGAGCGCTGAAGTCCACAGGTCTCGAAGCGGTCAAGCTTACATGCCCCTTGAAACTTTTCAGACTTGCGGACTTCAACTTCCAAAATTCCCCCGCTGGCTTTGAAGTCCACAGGTCTTAAGGTTGCCAAGGTTGGACATCCCTGCATTTTTGGAGAGAAAAATCACAAACACACTCACCCACTTGCTTGGAAGGTCAAACTGGTCTTGGTTTTTCCGCAGGCAGTGGAAAAGGGGAGTCACAGGAAAAGAGTTGTTTAGGGTTCCACAAGAAGCAGCCCGTCTCTACCAAACCTGCTTAGGTCTACTAAGTTTTTAATTCTCTTCCTGAACTGCTAAACTCTTAATGAATTGCATTGCATTTGCAAGCTTATTTGTACTTTTTTTTTGGAAACACATGAATGCTGCTCTCTGAAGTGGTATCTGGGACAGGGGGCGGGTATCGCTTGCAAGGAGCAAATCCCAGTGTGATTGGCCCACTTTTCTCGGCAGCGATTTGCAGAAATGTTCCTGCAAATATATATAAATCTACCACCTGGCTTTTTGCCAGCTCTGCTTTTACGGTCTTAAGCTGGAACTGAAGAAGTCTGGGAGTTGAAGTAAACGCTTCCTAAGAGGGGGCTCACACAATGTTTCTCAACCTTGACCACTTGAAGACATGGGGACTTCAACTCCCAGAATCCCCCAACTGGCCATGCCTTTGGTTGCCAAATGCCTGAATTGTAATTCGGAGGAAGGGGGAGGTAGAACAACGGTTGTAACTTTGAGGATGGGTCGCATGCCGCTTTTTCCAGCTCCCTTGTGACTTCGAACCATTTAAGTCAGGGACTCCCTGTAGGACGCTTCCTTCTCTAAGATACTATAAGGCTCTTTTCTCTTGAGGGCTGGTCAGTCTTTGGATCAACCTGAAATATCTCACGTTTTTCTTGGACCAGATTTGGAATGACTACAAACTGAGATGGAACCCAGAGAAGTATGGTGGTGTGCAGTATGTCCGAGTGCCATCAGATAAGATCTGGAAGCCGGATATCATGTTATATAATAAGTAAGATTACAGAATTAATTAAATTTTCTTTCCATAACATACCTACCCTAATTACTATCCTAGAGAGATGACTGTAACATTTTCTGAGCAGAACACACCACACTACTGGGTCAAATCTCAGTATTTGGGGAAGCCTTCATGATTTCCCCCCCAAGAAATAGCAAGAGCCCTTAGACTTATACACCGCTTCACAGCGCTTTTACAGCCCTCTCTAAGCGGTTTACAGAGTCAGCATATTTCCCCACAACAATCTGGGTCCTCATTTGACCAATTTAATTAATTTAATTTATTAATATTTCTATACCGCCCTTCTCCCTGAGGACTCAGGGCGGTGTACAGGGCAAGAATAAAACACAGAAATGTACAAAAATTAAAAGATAATTAAATACATGCCCGATTAAAATACAGTTAATACATAATAAAAACCCAATAAAAATGATAAAAAACCCCACCAATCCCCCTCATGCCAGGCCGGCTTGCTCAAACAAGTATGTTTTCAGATCGCGGCGAAAGGAGCGCAGGTCGGGCGCCGTCCGGAGCTCAACCGGTAACTGGTTCCATAGCTCCGGGGCGCCCACAGAGAAGGATCTCCCCCTGGGGGCCACAAGACGGCATTCTCTGACCGGTGGCACCCTGAGGAGGCCCTCTCTCAATCTCGAAAGAACAGAGGGCTGAGTCAACCTGGAGCCAGTCAGGATCAAACTGCTGGCAGTGAGCTGAATTAGCCTGCAATACTGCATTCTAACCACTGCACCACCATGGCTCTTATTACATTAGTAGTATTTTCCCAATCACCAGATAGGGAGTGATAGGCATGACTGCTGAAGTCAATACACTTTTGAGAGCTATGTTCTGTGTTGCTCAACATTGACCCAAAGGTACTGTCAGAACTGAAGAATCTTCTTGGATGAGAAGTGGAAATGTCCAGTTACTTTAAAAAAAAAGCATCTTTGGGACAATCAAACCATGACTGAGAATCTCCGTAGTCATGCCCAACATTGAGTTGATGCTTGCATGTTGTGGGAGCAGAGCCTAAGATCTATAGTTGAGGATCCTTCTTCCCCAACTACATTTTGCCAGGATAGGTTGCTCAGTCACTTTTATAACCAATTCCAACTGCCAGAATCTATTCTACGCTCAACTTGTTATTTCAAATGTGTTTGACAGTGCAATTGGAGACTTCCAGGTGGACGACAAAACGAAAGCCTTGCTCAATTACACTGGAGATGTCACATGGATGCCTCCGGCCATATTTAAGAGCTCATGTAAAATAGATGTGACCTACTTTCCCTTTGACTACCAGAACTGCACCATGAAGTTTGGCTCTTGGACCTACGACAAAGCTCAGATTGACTTAGTCCTCGTTGGTTCCACCATGAACCTCAAGGATTACTGGGAAAGTGGGGAGTGGGCCATTATCAAAGCCCCCGGCTATAAGCATGACATCAAGTACAACTGCTGTGATGCCTTCTACGTAGACATCACCTACTCTTTGTACATGAGGCGTCTGCCCTTGTTTTACACCGTCAACATGATCATCCCTTGCCTTCTGATTTCCTTCTTGACCGTGTTGGTCTTCTATCTTCCATCAGACTGTGGTGAGAAAATAACTCTGTGCATATCGGTCCTCTTGTCCTTGACGGTTTTCCTCCTGGTCATAACAGAGACCATTCCATCCACGTCCTTGGTGATCCCATTGATTGGAGAGTACCTCCTCTTCACCATGTTGTTCGTCACTCTCTCCATCGTCATCACTGTCTTTGTACTTAACGTCCACTACAGAACTCCTAGGACGCACACCATGCCCGAGTGGGTGAAGATAGTTTTCCTCAACTTTCTCCCTCGCATCATGTTCATGATGCGGCCCACCAGCAACGAAGACGAGGGCACACCTGAGAAAGTGAAGCCTTCTTCCAATGCAGAGCTGTCGCCTTTGAACTTCATCCGTATACCTGACAGCAGGTGCTGTCAAGACTGCTTCTCATGCCAAGGGTTTACACATGCGTGTTGCCTGCCTGAGCACAAAACATACTTGAAGGGGACCGGCAACCTGACACAGAGCTCCAGTTCTGAGTCCATGGATGCTTTGTTTTCATCTTCGTTTATGTCGCCAGAAATGAGAGATGTGATGGACAGCATCAAATACATTGCTGAAACCATGAAACTGCAGAATAAAGCCAAGGAGGTATGGTTGTATTTTAATTCCCACTTTACACAACATACTTGAAGGGGCCTCATGCTGGCAAGGCCATACTGTAAACCAGGGGTGTCCAACCTTGGCCAATTTAAGGCTTGTGGACTTCAACTCCCATGCTGGCTGATGAATCTGGTAATTGAAGTCCTTAAGTCTTAAAATGGCCAAGATTGGACAACAACAATGAATAGCTCTGTGCCATCTCCATTTTGGCCATTTCCCTATCTCACCAAAGTAGCATCTGCTCTGATTGACCATGATCTTGTGTAGTCTCAGGCGATGTCTACTTTCTACCAGGTGCCTGTGGAGGTATCCAAAAACAGAACAGCTTGCTGGATCTTCTGCAGGCAATAAAGACGTGTCATTTGTGACTTGCAAGATAGAATGGTCACAGTGCTTAAGACACAGAAACCAATACAAAAAGAAAAACAAAAAACCACACAATATTTTATTTTTTTAACAATAGTAGACAGGGTTTTTTTACAAAGGAAATAGGGGAGACACCTATTCACCAAAACTTGTGATTAGAGATCAAGTTGGTTTACAGTGATCTGAATATTTGTTTGAAATCAAAGAGGAATATTTTTGCAAATTATCTTGCACAGAAACAGGTTTGTCCATAATTTTAAAGCCTTTCAATTTCCATGGAATAGTTCACCTTCCCATATTTAACAAGTGCATCCTCAGGGTTAAAAAGATAACCAAATTAGGCAAGGAAGAAAGTCAGGAGCCAAAGACTTGTCATTATTAACTCTCCCCATCCCCGACCCCCAAGTTAGATTTGAGATAGAAGATCTGAGGATCTGCCTTCTGTAGATGTTCCACATAAGCCTTGTTTTGAAACTAATTATTGTACTGTCTGCAGACAACTGTGCCAATGGCTTTGAAATATGCACAGCAGGCCCACAAAACAGATTATTCAAAAATTGATACAACTTTTTTGCTTATTTCTTCCAGACTCAAGATGACTGGAAATACGTTGCCATGGTAATTGATCGTATTTTCCTGTGGGTGTTTATTCTCGTGTGTATTTTGGGGACAGCAGGATTGTTCCTGCAACCACTGTTGATCAAAGATGAAGTTTAAACAAGGTGACACTGCAAAAAAGGACTTTTTTTCCTTCTTGGGTGTCCAAACACATTACACTGATGTTGAACTACTTATTTCTGCTTCTTTGTGTTCCAAAATAAAGATACAGAAAAACATATAGAAGTGAAAACAACTGATTTGTATTATTCTGAGCTATTGTATAAGACTGAAGGATTTTTATGTCTAGGTTTTTCCTTTTTGAGAGAGAATTTTTATGGTTGTCAGATTAAGCTTTAAAATAGTACTTATTTATTCTGCAGAAGTTTGGACAAGGAGAGTCAAGACCATCTCATTAATACAGAAATGCAGATCCCTGCAATTTTAACAAGCCATATATTAAAATCAGATAGCAATTATCTTGCAAGGGCTAGGGGATGACAGCAGCAGTTCCCAATATATAAGGGAGGAAACAAAGCAGATCCAGCTAACTATAGACCTATCAGTTTCTTGAGTGCCTAAACTGGAAATATTTAGCATCACTGGAATCGGAGGCATAATTAGACTAATACAAGCCAAACTCCAAGGATGCTTACCACAAATCATCTTTGTTATACAAAACCATTTGCACCAATTAAAATTTCCTCATGAGGTGGCCTTGCAAACCAACTTGCCACAGCTATGCCAAGAGGAACAACCAAAGGAACTTTTTTAAATTTTATTTTAATCCCATTTATATCCCGCCCTTCTCCGAAGACTCAGGGCGGCTTACAATTTAAGCACAACTCAATGTGCTTAGCAATAGCCTTCATTCTATGTATATGCCTGCTTATTAGGGCTTTCACACACACCCCAAGCGGCATTATTACAAAGTCAGCTTAATTGCCCCCAACAATCTGGGTCCTCATTTTACCTACCTGGGAAGGATGGAAGGCTGAGTCAACCTTGAGCCTGGTGGGATGCGAACCTGCACTAATTGCAGGCAGCTGGTGTTACTTAAGGAGGCATCAGCCCACCGCTCCACCAAGGCTCTTGTGCACATTCCAAGCTGAACTCGAAAAGGCTATTTCTTAAAAATTAGGAGTTAACTGGAACCAACTGTACAATTTCCCTGCTCATCCAGATTCATAATTCATTTTTTTAAAAAGCAGATATAGCCGAAGAAAGGCTCTCTTTGTGTGGGAGAGAAGAAACCAAAGGAAGCACAAGTACATCCATGGGGTCCTTGGTGCTTTCTGAGCTTGGATGTTTTCTTGCAGATGTTTCATTACCAAACTAGGTAACATCATCCATGATAAAAAGGGAATGGAGTTTGCTCTCATCTTAGTCGGGTAGTTAACTCAAGACAAAAGTAAATAGCCTAATTCAAGGAACCACCAAGACTGCTCCTACCAGCACCGACAGGGCAAGCCGCTAGTATATAAAATATATTGGATTTCTGTATGTCAGCCCTGACCCCATATTTCAACCCTGAACTACAAATATTCTATTTTATCGATATGTACATCCATTTTACGTTACCAAGTCAAACTGAGGGTTTGGTCAAGGGCAAATTACAAGAAAAAGGGAACATTAATAAGGATTTGGAGAACTGTTTATTAACATGGGGCATTGCAGCAGACAAACGCAAGTAAGATGGTAGTAAGCACTGGTTTTCAGCTAAATCAAATGAAAAAGACCAGGAATGATTTTCCATTAAAGGTAATAAATCTCGGTTACTTCTATTAAAAAGGCTGAGAGGAAGATACGAAAACCTCTAAGCAACGCAGAGAAATATTAAGGAATCTTTAATTAACCTGCTTTTCAACTGAAGGCTTCCGAATGAAATTCATTATATAATTTAAAAATTTCCCTCAGATTTACAAACTTAACAACAGCAAGTATCAAATGCAAAATTTAATGTATTGTCTATAATTATCACCCTTAAAGTGCATTCAATATACATTTTTAAAATCTAAAAATAAACCTAATTTTTAAAAAAATATTTTAAAAATTCCCAGCTATACACAAAATACAATTAGAACAGTGAAGTACCCCAGCTCATATCACCACAGTCATTTCTGAACTACTGTATAATTGACCCAAAAGGTTTCCAACTGTCTACCGTCTCTCTAAAAGTGTGTTTTAAAAAGTCTGTTTAAATGATATTAAAATCATATTTACTGTATCTATCTACCTTTCCTGTAGCGTGTTTTTCATTCCATGATTTGACTGTTGACTCTCATTTGAGGTCTACTTATATAGCAGATTTTCTTCACAGAACATGGAAGGCATTTGTGTCTAATGAAAAATGTATAACGGAGCATGCCCCAGATAGTTCATGGCAACTTCTATAATCAACACATCTTATTCAGCAAATGACTATGAAGTCAAACAAAATCTTCTAAGAAAGGAATAAGAATTGCTTCTGTAAGGCTACGAAGAAAACTGCATGGGAGTTGAGCCGGATTTTAGGAAGTCTTTACTTTCTTACAATCACAGAAATTGCTAGCAGACTCCAGATCCTTCAGTTATCACAAGAAATAAAAATTGGGATTATATAGGAGGGAAATTGCATTAGGAAGGCCAAAACACTCCATGTTGTACTTGCATATTTCATTACTTTCTGTTCTGTCTTACCCTTTTCACCCTAACCCATTCCATCCAGTTCCTTGGCAAACTGAGCTTAATTCTGAGTGACAGTTTAGGAATCAAAGGCTAAGAGTAAGAGACAGAGAGCCCTCATCTGCTACAAGGACTACTCAAATGTCACATGAAAGGACTAAAAAAAATTAAAATGTACTGTATTCCTCTGTAGTGGTGATGCGGAAAACTGTTGTATTTTGAGGAGTTAAGTGGCATATTTTGATTTCTCCTTCACATTAATGTATTTATTTAACGTAGGGCATAACGTACATGGATAGCAGCAGTAAAGAAGTACGTAAAGAACATATAATATGATACACATAAGATAGAGATGGGTGGTCAATTTTGTAAGGTATAAGAGATTCAAGAAGAGATTCCTTCGTATTAAGAAAAGTCTAGACCAGGGTGTCCAATCTTGGCAAATTTAAAGACCTGTGGACTTCAACTCCCACAATTCCCCAGCCAGCTAGATGTCTAGAAGTTCAGAGGTCATTCTGAGCGAATGTGCTTTTTTTTCCCCTTCTACTTTTGAATATTGCATAAAGGTGAAGAGGGGCTGTGGAATCTTCACATAGTGCAAAGAATTCTTTTTAATCTGTGAAAATCTCACTTTCGAGTTATGTGCCATCTGGTCAAGGTCAGGTCTCGCAGCCTTGTGACTACAGAAAACAGAGCAACGAAGCCACAGTGCCAGCTTTTAATTAAAAACCCTAGTACTGGCTTTTAAGTTGGGAGCTCCTGCAGAAAACTTGACAAAACGTCTCCTCATCCACTGCCACAGCAGTTTCAATGATGGTCATCCTAAACATCTTAAATGCTAAAGTGTCATGTTAATATTTTTGCTATAATATTCTACAAATAATCTTAGGATGCTGATGGCATCCAGGTAGGCTATAATTAAGAGGGGGAAAAACATCCATCTTACAATTTTCCTGGTTAAATATCACCACGAATTTTCCCCTCCCACTTGCATTCGCAGACATTTCATTATTAGCTTAGGATACCTAGGAATTTAGGACTTCTAGGAATTAGCATCCCTAGAAGCAGTTAGAATTCTGTCCCTGCCCACACACTTATTTATTAACAATCCCGGCATTGACTGGTACTATTATGCTTGCCCATTTATGAATTACAGGAAGAAACATAGTCAGGGATCCAGTAACTGCAACCAGAAAGAACAGCCATAGGAATACACGATCAAGCACCTGAGCTATAAATTTCCAGTCCTCCACAACCTAAAAAAAAAGAAGAAAAAAAGTCAGTAACTTTCCTTTAGCATTTGGATCTACCAGTATCTGAGTTTAGTCGCTAGAAAATAACAAAGCAGGGAGAGGCAACAATGTATCTATACAAAAGCCACAACATAATAAATAGAAGGGTCACAAACCAGAAGTAAATAAACCATCTTTATAATAAAGGTAAAGGTTTCCCCCCCCCGCACATGCGTGCTAGTCGTTTCTGACTCCAGGGGCCGGTGCTCATCTCCGTTTCAAAGCCGAAGAGCCAGCGCTTGTCCGAGGACGTCTCCGTGGTCATGTGGCCGGCATGACTTAGATGCCAAAGGCGCACGGAACGCTGTTCCCTTCCCACTGGAGTGGTCCCTATATTTCTACTTGCGTTTTTACGTGCTTTCGAACTGCTAGGTTGGCAGAAGCTATTATCTTTATAATAGGTATTCCCTAATGTAGGTTTTACTTATTACTGAATAATACAAATTACTAAAACTGAATTTCATCAGGAAATGAAAAATTCTCAGTATATTTAAAAATACCTGTGCTTATTAAGGCTATTTTTTAGGCTTGAATCATACTTTATACATAAACTGGAAAAAATGGGTCATGGACAAACATGAGTCACTGTAAGAGATAGAAGTTGTTTCTCTATTTTTTTTGCATGCTATTGATCCAAAATTTTCACTATCTTGATCCAAAACAATAGATCAAGTTATTCATATGATACCTATCACTGAGATCATAGTAAAATATGACAAAAACTCTTTGGCGATTCAGATATTGTAGGTTGCCCCTGAAGGAATTGTTTCCATCAGCAGAACTAAGACTTCCCTTTCTGTCAAAAGACATCCAAAAACAGCACAGCATCTAAAAACCATCAGATTAAGGTTCTCATAGAAGAGAGTATCGGTAGCTCAGGATTGAACGGTGGAATCTATGATACCCTCTGAGATTATTTTCTCGCAGACGTTTCATGGGCCAACAAGATTACCTCATCAATGCGAGATGTTCACCATCAGAGCACCGTCAACATCATCACTGATGATGCTACCTAGTTGGGTAATGAAACGTCCACAAGAGAACCACCAAGCTCAGAGAACACCCAGGGCTCCAGATTAAGGTTTTACTGCATAACTTTGTATATTCCCATCTCCAATGATCAACTCAAACCACTGAATGCAACACAACTAGAACACACACCTCATGTACTTCATTCTCTTTCACAATGTGTCTTATAATGTACCGGATAGAATTTAAGGCTGCTTCTAAAGTATTCCTAGGTTCCTCAGATTGCTGGGTGCCCGCGATGTCTTCTCCCTTTGATACTGAGTACCTATCGATGTGACTTCTCATACAAAGCAGTTTGGGAAGCTTGTGAAGAAATATTTTGCGGATCCATGGTGCCATCGCGTTGTGCGTCGACGAGGATCGATGATGAACATTAATAGCAAAGACAGTTATTACTATAGATAAGGTCACAAAAATCATGGTGAAGACCAAGTACTCGCCAATCAGTGGTATGACTTTAGAAGAAGATGGGATAATTTCTTCAATGACTAGAAGGAAGACGGTGAGCGAGACCAGAACGGAAGTGCAGAGAGAGATTTTCTCACCTTCATAGGCAGGGAGGTAGAAGACAAGGACGGTTAAAAAAGACAGCCCTATGCATGGAATAATGAGGAAGAGCGTATAAAAGAGAGGCAAGCGCCTAATTATAAATGAGTAGGTAATAAAGGGGTACCAGCAGCTTCCATCAGTTCTCTTCCTTCTGATACCTGTTGCTGTTACTATTTCCCATTCTCCATTGTCAAAGAAATCTCTTTTGTCCACTTCTTCATCCACAAGCATTAGATCCACCTGAGAACCATCATATGTCCACGAGCCAAACTTCATGGAGCAGTTCTGGAGGTCAAATGGAAAGTAAGTGACGTCAATGGTGCAAGAGCTTTTATAGTTCGCAGGTGGGGTCCAAACAATAGTGCCATCGTGTTTCACTGTGGCCTTTGTAGATGTTCCTTCAAAATGACCATCTGCACTGAAAGAATATCAGCAAAGGGTTATGAAAGGTGCAAGATATGGTTTTCCACAAAAAACTAAGTGTACTTTTTCCAGTGCAAAATTATTTTCAAATTGTATAACCCTGCTTAATCCTTTACAGACAAAAAAATTGAGTTACATGTCCCCTGTAAGATATGGTCCAGCCACAATTAAAATTATTAATGTTGAACAAACAGATGGGAGCTAATGTACGAGTACTATCATGATAATTTATTTTGAATGATGGTCACATGATCCTCTTTGAAAGGAATGGCTGAATCTTTTTTGCAAACATGCCCACCCTTCTATAAAAACTTTCTGCTCCAATAGGTAAAAATTAAAACCAAATATTTTAATGAGGCACTACAGTTCTTTACATGAGATCCTCAAATGAGGATCCAATTATTTTTTACTGCTGCTCTGAATGCAGTCTCTTGAGAATCTGCACTGCATCATTTCTGCTGCTTCTTGTTCATTTTTTTCCAGAAAGAAAAGTAGTCTACAAGTGAAGGTAGGATATTAAAGGGGATGCTCATGATTCTTAATTCCTTCTGGGTAAGAACTCTCTGCAATCATGGGGGTCTTCCTCCTTGGAAAATTGGGAGATTGAAGGAGACAACAAACTCTTTTATTTCATTACCAGTCCAGGCTTTTTTAACCTGGTTTTCCGCATTTTCTTGGGCTGAAGTCTATATGGCCGATCTGCCCTTTTAATATATTTCAAAAACTGAAATCTTACTTGTCATATAAAACAATGTCTGGAATCCATAGTGAAGCTGAAGGGACACGGATAGATGTTATTCCAGCATAGTCCTTAGGATCCCACTTCAGTTTTACATCAACCCATTCCTGCAAAGGAATACAGACTTATCTTCAATTTTATCTTGAACCTGAAACAGCTCAGAAAGCAACAATTGAAATGTTTACTATGTTACTACGAGAAGTGGCTACCTTGCTTCAAAACATATTTGTTTGTAGTTTTTGTTTGTTACTTTTGATAAACTTACTAGATTCATGCTCATTTGCAGAGGAACGTTTTCTGGTTTTAATATTTCTGCAAGATCCATCTCTCTGTTTAAAATCCCTTGCTGATTTATTGTAAATCATTCAGGATCTATAGGGAATCCTGATCTATCCTTTTCCACTCTATCTTCCATGCTGATACAACCCAAGGGCATGAATCATCAATCCACTGAAACCCACTCAAAACATTTTCAAGGACTCACCTGCTTCAGCCAAACATTTGTGGTCATCAACTGATTTTTTTCATCCTATTGGAGGAAAAGAGTATTAGATATAATCAAAGGTTTTAGAAGGTAAGAGCCAGATAGCGCTTCAGCATCTCAGCTGGACCTTGGCAAGACTTTTGGTAGCTTCTCCCTCCTAAATAGGTGCTTGCTTTCCAATGTGCCCCTTGAAGGCATAATGAAATAGCAGAAGCAGTTGACACTAGAATTTCATTCCCCCAGTAATTGTCAGGCATAAACAACAAGACTCACGCTTGGAGAGTTCAAACAGGCTACTTTATTGTTCTAGATTCCACAGGAATCTCCCTGGACTGGCAGCTTTTGCCTGTGAAAGGCTAGATAAGGCTCAAAGGCATTGGAGGGAGGAGGTGTCATACCTTGCCCTATTGTGTTTATTTAGAGTCCATCCTAACTTCCCACTTGGGATCTCCTCCCCACTGGGATGACTGCTCTCCAACAATAGTGGAACAATCCAATGGCCGTACGTAAGACACCAAATACTCACCAAGAATGTTATCATTGCTATTACTAGTAGGAATATTTTTATATTAGTTAAAAGAAAAGACACAGAATCTTTTTCATATCTTACAGACATAGAGGTACATGTTTTTTAAAAAAATATTCACTTGATGTTGTAAACCATGTTAGTAGTCTGTCTGTCACACTTAATAAGTCCTCTGATTAAACAAAGTAGTTATTTAGGGTGAGGATGGGGAAGAAATTTCCGTCTTCACTTGCCCTGGAATCATGTTACTACTACGTGCAAGCAATTTCATCTACATCTTAAGCATAAAGTATCTTATAATTATTAAGGCCTTATTATCTTTCAGAAACATGGCAAAAACTCTACCGAACAGGCAACATATGTCTTCAGATTGATTAAATTTTAAAATGTATCAATTTCCTAACATACCACATCTACCAACTGGGAAATTGCAAGACCAAATTTCACTTTGATGGTATCATTCAAGTGCTCGACTGGACGAACCCATCGTTCATAGTCTTCAAATAAATGTTTAAATAAACGGTCTTCACTTTTAGCAGTAAAAGAAGGCTCAGATGTACCTGCACAAAGGATGATAATAAAGTTTTATATTTAAAAATGCCAGAGACAATATTTAATATTAACTCATGTAATTGCCCATATCACAACAGAGGAAGTTTGGCATAAGGTTACGCATTACAGAAAGCTGCAGTTCCCTTCTGTTTAAATACATGGAATACAAGAACAGATTGGTATTCTGCAGATTTAGCTTTTGACATTGTCAACAAATTATTGGATGGTAATCCACTAAAAATGTAAAACAGAACTGAGAGACCTATCTCAAAGTTATGTTTTACAGGAAACAGTATTATCTATAAGTTACCATCCCAGAAGCCAGTAGTAGATCGAAGATGAAGAGTTAAGGATGAAAAAAGCAAAAATTATGGAAGCCTGAGTTTTCTACTTATTTATAGTTTGATTAATCTATAGATTTACTGGTTTGAATACAAATTGACAATTTGTGTAAATAGATATGTAAATCAGGCAGAGCCTTCAGGCTCCATTCTGAAAATATTGTAGGCTATTAGATTTCATTTGGGATGGTATTGAACTTATGCAACAGTAATTTTCAGTATCAATAACACTGTATTGCCCTTCTTCTACTTAAAAAAAACTTAATTTGTTTTCACAGCAATTGCCAACATATTTCACATAACGTATGAAAGTTCATTTCTGGAGAACTAAAAATGACAGTCACTGCTTTCTCTGAGCCTTTCCTATTGAAAATATTACAAGGAATAGAAAGAGGATATTTATGTGTACAAGTGCTCCCAAAGCTAATAAATTGTATTGCTTAACATTTTGTGAGAGGTATCTAAAATATTGTTACTTTTATTACCCAGTACTGTATTTTTGTACCTTAAATAACATGAAACTTAATCCTATCTATATTTAGCTAAAATGTATTTTAGTAGGATTTGCATGTAATATGCTTAGAATTCCATTCTAAACTTAGCCTATGAGCTCATATTTTAAAATGGAACAATTCAAAGACACCTTAAAATTGTTTAATAAAGAACAAAGAAACCATTTCGAATTTACTAGCATGCTGAATTGCCCATATTTTACTTCAATACGTATTCTGGCACTTTAATGTATAAAATGCTATTCTCAGACTCATTAGATGATGTCCTTTGATAATTAACTTCTAGGGATATACAAATCATTTAAAACTGCCCAGTCAACTTCTTTTGCTGAAAAAAAATGAAATAGAATGGGTACACACGTGCAGAAGATAGCTAACAGCAATTCTGAAGCAGCAACTCTGTGAAAAGATGTGGTTCATGCACTGCAGAGCGCCTCTTTTGGAAGATTTGAACAGCCCTATTTTCTGGCTACTAAAGCAAAGAAAATCCTGCCATCCCTATTCTGTGGCTAAACAGGGACTTGGGTCCTGGCAAATAAGACTATGCTTTCAGCTGATGAAACACAAAGATTCCATTAATTGTAGTAATATACCGTAAAACTATTTTTTAATCTCAGTGAGGAAACAGTGATTCAAACTGTTTAAAAGAAGAAAACTTGTTCTGATTACAGAAGGCGGCTGTCCTGTTCACAAAATGTGTTTCTTGATTATTGCATTTAGAAATAATTCTATTACAATTCACCATTTGTTTGGGTTGTATTTTAAAAAGATTATGTGCCATTAAGTCGGGATTGCCTCTTAGCAAGCAAAAGAGATGGGATTTTCTCCAAGAGAATCTGTCCCCAACCTGGTCCTTCAGGTTTTCCGATGGTGTAGCCATCATGGCAGTAATTGAGTCATTAGATTAATTTTATGTCAATGAGCTTGGATATTCTCTAGCTGTACCACAAATTGCTTCTTCATTTTACTTCACAATCTAAAAGAAATGGTTCAGATTAGTTTTTTTTCCTATACCATCCATCACAGAACGAAGATGACTGAAGAATCCCCCTTGCAGCTATTAGGACTCAAAACACGTATAGGATTTCAATTTTTACTACATGTCAGTTCAAACACATTTAAACACCATACATGGGAACATTCTTATTTGAATAAAATTGTTTCTTGCCTTCAACCTCAATGTATCAAAGAAGAAACTGTTTTAGTGAGAAAAACAATGGCCATAGAATATTAGAAGAGGGCAATGAAACTGCATGTATCCAGAATGGGAATAACCAAGTGTATATGAATAATATACATTCTTGAAAAAAGTACTGCCTTGACAGTCTGTTTCTTTTGGGGGGAAAACCCCCCACAAACTGCACATCTGCTTAACCTGGATCTATCAAAAATCCTTTTCATTACATAAAGAGAAAAGCTCTTAAAGACATTCTGCTAACTTGTACTTTTATTCTACACATCCAGAGTTACAAAAATAATATTTAAATCTTCAGTCCTCCTTCAGGTTGAAAATATCTGTCTCCCCAAGACAAAATATGTCCCTGCAGTCTTAACCATTCAATTCTCTACCAGAAAAGCTCTTTATCAACTGACAAACCCTGGTAAAAACAGAAAATGTCCTTTGCTCCTTTTCTATTTCAGCCACAGCAAAAGAAGGGAGAAAAGATGAAGTCAAGATGAACTCTTTCAAGGGCTTTCTGAAAAACTGGAAGGAGCAGCAGTTGGCAGATGTCTATCTAAAGACAGAACAAAAAAGTATTTTGTTCATCCTGGACAAATCATTCGTTATTACATGAATGAATGAACACTTTGCTAAATCCTGCCTTCAAGATATGGGGTTTCCCCCCCCCTTCCTTCTCACCAATGCAGCACTTTGGACTGTAGCAAACCCCCTCCTGCCCTTCAGTTAACCACTGCAGTTATTAATGTTTGAATCTGCACTTCTAGATGAAGTCTTCCAGATGCAGACGCAAACTCTCACAAAAACAGATTACAGTGTCTCTTAGGAAAGGCTGGACAGATCAGGTTGCAATTTTTTTGTCATCGGATAAGGACAGTAATCCTGCAATACGACAGTAGAATAAGACTAATAATACACCCCCACCCCCACCCTAACCCACTTACAGAAGCATCAGCCACACTGAAATAACAATAGAAGTTGCTTTCCAAATAAGAGAAACCCAGAATGGAAACAGGATAAAAGCAGCCAGTATGTAGTACTACACATACATATTTTTGTTTTACTTATTATGGAATTTATTTGCCGCCCCCTCATATCCAACAGTTATGTATATAAGTATGGATGGATGAACAGATAGACATAGAGAGCGAGACATATAGACAAATCTAAATAAATATAGACAGACAGACAGAAGGCAGACAGACATAGATAGAGAGCGAGAGACAATGAATTGATATATAGCCAGGCAGATAGTAAGTTTTGTGTGTGTGTGTGTATGTATGTATATCTATCACATCTATGCACATACAAATCTAGGCATTTGCACACTCATGCACTCTCCCCTCCAACCCCTCCCTGCAGCAATGAATTTGCACGCTCATGCACACCTGCCTCGACCCCCCCCCCCATCTACCTCAGGGTTACTTCGAGAGGGGAAGCAGTTTATAAATACTTTTAATAAATATATCCAACGTCCCCTCCCCATGCAAAGCCCCCACAGCCAGCAGACAGGCTGCTTTGAGAGTTTCCATTTCGTGCAGCAAAACTCCTGCGCAATAGTTGGGACCTTATTCGAATTCCTATTATTTTGGACGGATAGTCCCGGGCTGGCTGGCGGGCTGGCTGGCCCTTCTTCCCCCAATATAACTGCCCCTTTCGCGAGCATCTCCTGCGTGGTTCTTCTTGGACTAAGCGGGCCAGGCGCGTGACGCGCGTCTCGGGTCCTGAGGCATTCACACGAGCGCGGGGGCTGCACGCGTGTCTCCGCGTTTACCCAGAGAACGGGCTCCGGCGGCTTCGTGGCTGGCGGAGAGGAGGAGGAGGAGAAGCAGGAGGGGAGCTTCGGCCATGGCCCCGCGCGGCGAAAGCGGCCACCGGACGCGGAACAAGCCGCGGAGTCGCTTCTCCTCAGACGCGCCTCAGCCGGCAAAGCCCGGCGGCCGACTCTCAGCCGCCCAAGCTCCGTCCCGGGGCGTGGCTAAAAAGGGCGGGAAAGCCGCGAGGCCGCTCGCCACAGCTGGGATTGGCCTACAAGTCCCAGCAGCCTCGCAGCTCCGTTCTCAGCGAGGGGCTGATGGGAGTTGTAGGCTCTCTCCGTTGTACAGGCGAAGGAGCTGCCCTGAAGTAGGTTGGGCCAAGTTTCAGCAAACTCAAAACTTTGCTCCACAGCTGTCAAACTCGTAGGCCTACCTCACAGGGTTGTTGTGAGGAGAGTCAAACAAAGCTAGGACCCAGATACAGTAGCAACTGTTATCTATAAAATAATAATGGTGGAATAAAAACTTTTATAAATGAATTTATAAATAAATAAAACTGATGAATTATTTCCCCAATTACTCTTTTTAGGTGGGTTGAAAGCTTGTTTTGCATTTTACTTGGAGAGGCTACATGGAGCACAATGTTTAGTGCTTTGAGGGTGCCGAAAAAAGTGATTTACAACTGGTCCTCAGACTTATGACCATCACAGTGTCCCTGCAGTCATATAATTCAGGCCTTTGGCGATCTGGATGGGTTATGGTGGTTGCCACATCTTGGGAGTTGTGTGTGCCATTTGCAACCTTCCCAGCCGACTTGATAAACAAAGCAAAGGGAGAAAGCTAGACTTGCTCAATGACCATGTGCCTCACTTAACTGCAGCAATCTTCTTAATGACCTTGGGAGAAACGGTGACTCACTTAACAGCCATGTTCCTTAGAAACAGAAGTTGCGGTCCCAATTGTGGTTATAAGTCATAAGGACTCCCTGTACCTTGCCTCCTTTTCCCCCACTTTTCATCCTGGTAAAATTCAAAGTCCTAACCAGCATAATGTTGAGCTCTGTGCTGCCAAAAGTGTTTGAAAAATTAATAAACAGTTAAGCACCGATTTCCCAGGACACCGTCTTGTTATACATCCAGACACAGCTGCAATTGTGCAGCAGCTGCCTTGAAAAGCAGCTGGCAAAGTGCTAAATTGCATTATTTCACAAAGGCTTCCCCCCCTTTTTTTTTGCATGTCAGTAAGCATTCCCGAAGCCTGTAATTAAAAATATTCCAGCAACGATCAAAAACTCCTGAAGCCACTGTGCACATTTCTAAGCGTAAATCCTCATTTTCGCTTGGAACCCCAAGTTTAGTACAAAAGAGCCTTGGTGGAGCAGTGGGCTGATGCCTCCTTAAGTAACACCAGCTGCCCGAAATTAGTGCAGGTTCGAGTCCCACCAGGCTCAAGGTTGACTCAGCCTTCCATCCTTCCCAGGTAGGTAAAATGAGGACCCAGATTGTTGGGGGCAATAAGCTTTGTAATAATGCCGCTTGGGGGTGTATGAAAGCCCTAATAAGCAGGCATATACATAGAATGAAGGCTATTGCTAAGCACATTGAGTTGTGCTTCTTAGATTGTAAGCTGCCCTGAGTCTTCGGAGAAGGGCGGGATATAAATGGGATTTAAAAAAAAAACAAGATAAAAGAAAACATGAAAATGTTTCTATCAGCAAGATCTGGTATGGTGCAGCATCCTGTGTTTTCAGCCAGATTCTGTCCCAAGGAAACGCAGAGGGAAGGCAAGGAACAAGTAACTATACTTGTATATAGTTAGTACTGCGACAAGACTGTTCACTTTTTTTTATTATGTAATATAAAAGATACAATGACAAAGAGATTTCTGTTCACTGAGGAAAGAGGTGATGTGTTTCAGTGATATAAAGGAACGGATTCAATAAACAGCCCTTCGAAAATTGAGCCAGTTTATGGAAACACCCTCCTTCAAGGTGCTTGATTTATTTATCTTTTTCTTTCTGCTCTTTTTCTTTCTTTTCACGCTCTGTTTTGGCTTCTTCTTCTTCGTGTTTCTTTATCAATACTTCTACTTCTTTTTGCTTCAAAACTCTTATTATCGTCTTTCCATTCTCTCGTGTCAGGGTGGCAATTTCAACTGGAACATTTAAGAGATAAAAAAGAAAATGGGAAGGAAGGAAGGAAGGAAGTTTAATGTCTGAATAAGGTCTGATTGCATCAAAAAACATACCAACCAAATGGGCCTCCGAGAACTTATTAAAGAATTCTTGTACTGGTTTTCTAGTTGAAATTTTTAAAGCAATTTTTCACAGCACCCAGAATATTGTAGAAAAATGTATTTGGCATTATGACAGGTGATATAGGCCAACGGATTTATTGCAAACTTTTCTACCATGCCCCATTTGAAGACTTCAGGAGCTTTATAGGTAGCAATACATGACTTAAAACTATTATTATTCTTATAAAACTATGCAATTACCTACTAAAATCAACAGGGCTAATTAAAACAAGAAGATATAAATCCACAATCCACATCTCAAAATCTAATTCATGACAATTCAAAACCCCTAATTACCAAAGACTTCAGGTAATAGGACTGTTTTAACTACACCATCCTAAAATTCAGCAGGCTTTTAAATAAGTAAAAACAAACAGACCAAGAACTAGCAACACTCTTAACAGCTGGAATAGCACCTCTCTAAGGAAAAGAGCCTTGGTGGAGCAGTGGGCTAATGCCTCCTTAAGTAACACCAGCTGCCTGCAATTAGTGCAGGTTCGAGTCCCACCAGCCTCAAGGTTGACTCAGCCTTCCATCCTTCCGAGGTAGGTAAAATGAGGACCCAGATTGTTGGGGGCAATAAGCTGAATTTGTAAAAATGCTGCTGGGGGGGGGGCGAAAGCCCTAATAAGCAGGCATATACATAGAATGAAGGCTATTGCTAAGCACATTGGTTTGTGCCTTACATTGTAAGCCGCACTGAGTCTTCAGAGAAGGGCGGGATATAAATGGGATTAAAAAAAATAAATCAAAACTCATATCCAAGATCTCATATCATATCCAAGGCTTACCTTTCTCTGCTGACAGTTTACTAACATCCATAGTTTTGTTCAGGACTTTGACAGCTAAAGCAAGGGCAGATTTCAAAGTCATTTCTCCCTCTTTGTAATCTTGTTTTAGCATTGATACAGCTGCCTGTTAAAGAACAGAAAAGCACCGTAGTTGATTCTTGCCGATTCATTCATTCATCCACCCATTCTCTCATTCCTTCAATTTTTAAAGCTGCCCAGTGACTCTGGGCAACTTACAATCCTAAAGCTACATAAAAATAGGAAAGCCCGATACCCAAACTACACGTACAATACTTCCATTCATCAAAATAACCCTAAATATCTTAATTGTCCACCAGCAACAGCTAAGAATAAAACCAACACAAGACTATAGAAAGAACAAAGCAAGATGCAAAGTAACCCATAGCAATATTAAAATCCATTAGAAGTTTCTGAGAGCTTAGGGAAAGACATACTGGCTTTACTTCATATCTAAAGTTAGTAGACTTCTCTTTGGAAGACCTTCTTAGTTGAAAAATGCCTGAAACCTGCTCAAATCCACATCTACAGATCCCCAAAGCCTTGCCATTAATAGGCTTGGTTTCTCCCTTCCACACAATTATTTTTCTACCTGCTAAGTTAGACGTTCTTTAAGCCAGAGTTCCCCACACCCTTTTGGCTTTGCGGACCAGCGAGATGGGGGGGGGGGGGAAGAGGAGGAGAAGGGATGGTTCCATATGTATGGCAAGCAAGCACACGCACAGCTCCATTGTGGGGATGCGCACATGTGTGTATGAACATGCCCTCCACTTATGCGGACCGGTTCTGAAAGGCTTGAGGCCTGGTAAGTGGGGGTCATAACCCGGGGGGTTGGGTTATGAACACTGAAGACCACAAAGCCTCTCTGTGGGGTAGATGAGCAGTTTCAAAATTTGAAAAAGACAGCTAAATAAACTTACAGCGCTGTTGTTTCCGATGCAGGTGGCTTTCCAACCTCCGTAATTCCCACTAGGATCGCTCTGATACAGCTGGAAACCATAATGCTTATCCCAGCCAATGTAAAGCAGTGAAACACCAAAAGGACGTTTTCCTGTTAACCATAAGGACATGGGTGACTTAAATTAAGCCAAAGCATTACCAAGGGAAAAACACTGACCTTCGCCTAGAACAGGGGTAGGCAACCTTGGCTCTTTCATGACTTGTGGACTTCAACTCCCAGAATTCCTGAGCCAGCATTAGCTGGCTCAGGAATTCTGGGATTTGAAGTCCACAGGTCATGAAAAAGCCAAGGTTGCTCACCCCTGGCCTAGAAGAAAGATTTAATGGAGCATTGCTGCTCCATGAGATAAAATTCTAATATGTTCTTTCCAAGGGTAAAACTATACTACAGGTAGCCCTTGACTTACAGGTTTGTTTAATGACCATTCCAAGTTGTAACCGCACTGAAAAAAAATGATTTATGAGCGTTGCAGCATCCCCACGGTCACGTGATCCCCTTTTGCAACCTTCTGCTAAGCAAAGTCAGTGGGGGAAGCCAGACTCACTTAACAACCGTGTTACTGACTTAACAACTGCAGTGATTCACTTAACCAGTGCAGCAAGAAAGGGCAAAATCCATTTAACAATATCCTGCTTAACAAAAAAAATGTGGGCTCAATTGTGGCCATAAGTCAAGAATTACCTGTTCAGATGAGAACGGGGGTCATTTATTTATTAATAGACTGGCTATACCCAAATCTGTGAATTAGCTTCTTAAAAAAAATCAACTTAAAAATTAATTGTCTTTTATAACCTTCAAGCTGAGTTTCGGGGCAGACCTAAAGGAAATGAATTCTGTTCCCCTGAGTGATTTAACTTCATCAGACAGAAATGGAGCTGTCATACTTTGTTAGCTTTCTAGATTCAATAAAGCATCCGTCAACACACAAGAAAATTACAGCTGTTCTTTCCATGAGCCAGGAATTTCTGCCAGAGTTAATTTCATCTGACAATTGCAAACGTTACCTCCAAACTGCGTATAGGCTTGTTTGATATCACACAGGGCTGTTACTAACTGTTCACAAGGAATTGGCTCCTGATACTGCAACAGATATCTGAAATATGAAAATGCAAAAATATGCCAAGGATGCAGAAGCTGTAACTAAGAAAGAAAGACCTCTGGAGAACTTTTAAGGGAGATTGAATATAAGACTGTGAAAACAAAATAGAACTTGAAATCCTTCTCTCTTCTAATGGGGATAGAAACAGCCCTGCCATTAAGCTTTATCATGAATAAAATCAAGTTTTAGGACTTCTTTTTCTTCAAAATAAGACTTAAGGATAGTTTCTAGTCTTGCTTTGTTTCGTTTTCCTCAGCAATCTCTCCCTTGTCTCTAGCAACATGCCCAGTTTTGATGCAACCAGGCTATAACATAAGCCGAGTTTGGATGGTTATACAGCACAGAAAGATCCAAGCTTAGCACACGAGGGACACAAAATCCAAAACATTGCCTTTAAAGGCCAGATGAAATTCAGAGAAGCCAACCCAACTCCCCTTTCCTTCAAATAATAATATGGATTTTCTCTTTTTCTTTAACTGCTCTTTGGGAAGGCTGCACTCTGAATTTCTGAATAATGTTTTTGGTTGGCACTTAACCTGGAAGACGCTGGAGAGCCTCAGAAACACCTGTGCAATTTTGAATATATTCCACCCCCTTGCATTTAATTAAAAATATTTCAAAGAGAAGCTTCCACCTGACGGCTTCTTGCCTTTACTGACGCAATAAAAATTCAAGCTGTTTTGTCATCCTGGTGAACCTTAATTTCCAAGTCTACCTGTGACTCGTCACCAACTTGAGAAAGTCAGGCCGCCCTCGTACCTTTGTGCAATCAACCGCAGTTCGTTGGTGAGCACGTTGGCGTCCGAAGTTATGCCGGCCACGCTGCAGGCCATATCTCTGAAACATACAAGTGACCTGAGTGAGACCAGAGGGCCTTGTGGTCTATTCTGCAACCATTAGTTTGTGCCAGCCATGCCAACTCTCAAAGGCCTTACAGCAATAGACCACAGATGTTTGGGTTGAGGCTAACATTACACTGGGGAGGGCTGGCTGGGGAATTCTGGGAGTTGAAAGCCAATGATCTTAAGTTCCAGCAGATATCCCACAGCCTGACTTCAAGGAGAGGACTGATGAAGCATGCAGATAAAAAAAAAGATAAATTCCTCCAGTATCTCACTCACTCGTTGAGTTTATATATTTTCTCTGAAAAAAAGACTTCATCCAGAAGCTTGTGGATATTCCGTCTTTCTGCTGCTAACAGGACTCCGTCGTTGGCAAGAATTCCTAAGCAGGTGCCAGCGTGCCCGATGGCTTCCATTGCATATTCGACTTGATACAGACGGCCTAGGAGAAGACCATGAAGAGCGGTGTTAAATTTGAGGCCATCACTTTTCACTCAAGGAGCAGGATACTGAAGCCAATCGTTTTGTATAACGGTTAGGCTAGAAGAAAAAAGCACGTCTTCCCAAAAAAAACCCATAGAATCGTAAGGCCGGATAGAAGCTTGGAGGTCTTCTAGTCCAGAGGTCCCCAACCTTCTGGGCATCAGGGACCGCTTCTGTGGAGAGAAGTTTTTCCGCAGACCCGAGTGTGTGGTTTTGTGTGCTGCCTGCATCCCACGGATGGGGCTTTGCTTGTTTATGCGGACCAGTTGCCGGCATGCCACGGCCCGGTACCGGTCCAGAGACCAGGGGTTGGGGACCCCTGTTCTAGTCCAAACCATGGCAGCAGACCTTATATCATCTTGGTCCAGTGTGTTTTTGAAAAGCTTCAGTGAAGTAGCACCCATAACTCTTGAGAACCAAGCTGTTCCATTTATTGTTCTCAATGTCCGAAAATTTCTCCTAACTTCTAGATGGGATCTCTCTTTAACAAGCCTCCACCCCTTACTTCTTGTCCTTGGAGAATAGGTTGTTTCCCCCTCCCCTTCTCTGAGACAGCTCCTCAAGTACCAGAAGGCAGTTCTGTTCCCCCTCCCCCAATCCTCTTCAAACCTAGCTCTCTCATCCTGGGGAAAAAGGGAATGAAATTATATGTTCCCAATTCTCCTTTTTAAAAAAACAAAGTTAAAGCAAAATAATGTAATATTTACTGTTTGGTAATTAAGAACCAAATATTTGCTACTTATGATATAATCCTAGACATGGGATCACAGATCTGAAAGCCATTTTAGGGCATCTCTGATTACATGGCTATCTGGTTCTTGCTGCTTCTCTGTTTGCCACGTAATTACCTTCAGGGGAAAAGATGGTCGTTCGGGAATCATATCTTCGAGACTGCAAGGAAAAAGTGTGTTTTGTTAATGAATAAAGCGCTCCGTGACAAAAGGGTGATCTTATTACTTCCAATCGCCGGTACAGTAAGGACCACCTTTGGAATAAGGATTGAAGGCAGCCATCAAACCCTCCATCAGGTTTTGCCCTGCTCCACTGCATTCCAGATGAAATTAGCCCAAATTCGAATAAGCTGCCCAGAGCTGCCTTGTCGGGAAGATAGGCAGCGTGTAAATTTAATAATAAATAAAAACTCTTCGGGAGCCCAAAGTAGTGATTGAGTAGTTTACTTTTTCCCAAAAAAAGGGAAGGGCAGGTAATATAATGTATGAAATGCTATTCTCAAGGCAGGGGAATTCTGGGAGTTGAAGTCCATACAACTTCCAGCTGCTAAGGTGCAAAATACTGCTTTAGGCAGGTGGAATTGTTATAAAAAGGGGACCACGTTTAATAATTTCAATATAAACTGGATTTCTGACAATGAATGGATAAGACTGCAGTAGCTACTCTGTTATACACAGCCTAACATTTAACCTAATATTTATGAAGCCGGGATGCAGAAACTCACCATGGTGCTTCTGGGTTGGACTACGCTGTGAAAGAGAAAAAAAACCCTGAATTATGCATGGATTAGAAATTTGATAGCAATATAACTGTGCTGAGATAATAAGAAAAGTTGGCCTCTGGAAGAAAGGATGTTAAAAGAATCATATTAGGGGAGCAAAGATTCACCATTTGCCCGCAAATGCTAAGCTAGTAGAGTAACTAAAAGATATTTTATTTTGCTTAAAAGCTTCCATTGAAGACTAACTTGCTCAAGTTGCGAATTGTGAAAGCAAAACTAGAAGCACTTTCTCAATGTTTCTGAAGTGTTGCCATCATCAGCAAATGGCTAGGAATACAGGATGGGTCCGGGCCTTTAATAAAAAGTGACAGGAGCCACTGGGCTAGAAATCCAGCAACCATGAGTTCGAGTCCTACCTTAGACATAAAAAGAGCTGCATGCATTCAACTAGACTCCTCCAGGATATCCCACAAATCTCCCTTCCTTCTTCCTTTCCTATGTATGTATCTCTCTCCTTCCTTCCTTCCTTCCTGTTGTCTCCTCCTTTCTTCCTTTCCTATGTATCATTCCTTCCCTTCCCATCTTCCTCCCTCCCTTCTCTTCCTTCCAGCCCCCACTCCAGCCATCTTCCTACCTGCTTACTCATCCACCTACCTGCCTACCCACCTCCTCATCCATCCAGCCCGTTAATTTTTATACTTTTTTGTGTGCAATAGCCCCATTTGTCTGTCCATCCGTCCACCCACCCACCCGTCCAATTCCCTGCCACTATCTACCCACCCGCCCCCACCTCTTATGCTGCCTACCTACCTACTTACCTCTTTTTTTTAATCCCACTTATATCCCACTCAGGGTGGCTTACAATCTAAAGCGCAAATCAATGTGCTTAGCAATAGCCTTCATTCTGTGTATATGCCTGCTTATTAGGGCTTTCGCCCCCCCCCCCAAGCGGCATTATTACAAAATCAGCTTAATTGCCCCCAACAATCTGGGTCCTCATTTTACCTACCTCGGAAGGATGGGAGGCTGAGTCAACCTTGAGCCTGGTGGGACTCGAACCTGCACTAATTGCAGGCAGCTGGTGTTACTTAAGGAGGCATCAGCCCACTGCTCCACCAAGGCTCTTTACCTCTTACCTACTTACCTCCCCCCCACCCCTGTCTACCTATCTACTAGAACAGCGTTTCCCAACCTTAGGAACTTGAAGATGCGTGGACTTCAACTCCCAGAATTCCCCAGCCAGCTATGCTGGCTGGGGAATTCTGGGAGTTGAAGTCCACGCATCTTCAAGTTCCTAAGGTTGGGAAACGCTGTACTAGAACAGAGAATCCTAGGGCTGGAAGGGACCCTGGAGACTATCCCAGTCAAACGGGTTGCCCAGCCTATTTTTGAAAACCTCCAATGATGGAGCAGCAGAGTTTCTGGTGGCAAGCCGTTCCACTGGCGAATTGTTCTCGCTGTCAGGAAATTTCTCCTTTAATGCACCTGCCCGCCTATCAATCCATCCAGCCGTCCATCTGATGGAGGGGGGGGTCACTTCTCCCCATCCAGAGCCTCCTTCCCGGAGCTGCACAGTCATCCTCCCAGCCGGGCCCGGCAGAAAGGCGACAGTTCCGCGGAGACAGCCGACGGAGGAGCACCCACCGGCGGCCGGGGCCGCCCCCGCCCCACCACCCCGCCCCGCGAGGGGCTCCGACCCGGCGGCGACGGCCCCGAAGGGAGACATCCCCCCCCCCCCACAGCTCACCTCCGCCCGCTCTCCGCCGCCTTCCAAAATGGTCGCCCGCGCCTGCGCACTCCCGAGCCGCTCAGCGAGCCGGAGTGAAGCTACAGATTTCGAGTCCTAGAAGGGCTCCTTTTCCAGCCGGAATCCCGGAGCGTGGCCTCGAGCGCCATATTTGTCGTGGGCAGTCAGGGCAGAAATTAGGGGAACGAATAAGGTTGGGGCAACAGGGTTTGGGTATAAATAAAACATGCCTCCTGTTTCAGCGGAGGGCGGCTCTTAGCTGACCTTGGCTGGTGGGTATTGGAATTTAATTTACAGTGAAACTGAAGGATAGTAAAACGTTGAAAAGATAAGTAGGGTGGGACTCGGGATGGGGCACCACCAGGTAATCCAAAGCATAGGTTAGACTGGGAACAAGCAACTTGAGAGAAGAGGTGGTAAACCATGTTCTGAACGGTCAAGAAAACTTGCACGGAGGTGAAAGGAGCTCAAGTAAGGGTGAATTTTTTCAAACTAATATTCACACTCAGGGCTCCAAACCATGTGTAGGGAGTGAAAAAAAACCCAATGTTGTGTTTTGTCTTTTGAAATTAAATATGTAAACACACCAGACTACACCTTGCAACAGGTCTTATCTATATATTGTATTGAAATCCAGCAGCAATTTGGTCTTTATTGCAAGACTGACACAGGCTGGGGCTCAGTGGGTTTCTAACGTCCCTGTATTGTTGTGGAGTTTTCCAGAGGAGGCAATAGGTTTGAGGTGGAAATGAAGTTTCCACAACATTAGCTTTGGATTTCCCATTTTTAAAATTGATATCAATCTGATAAGGCACGTGGGGCTTTTGTGCTATGCAGATGTACACAGTTTAATAAAACCACCTATTGAATGTTCAGGGGAAGAGTTACGATTTTGCATGATTCTCTACACACCAGATAGGGCCCAAAGCTGAGAGTACTTTACACCAACCCTCTGACAAAAACTACGAAGAACATCACTTTATTCAACAAAGTGCAGAATGTGCCAATGAAGATATCAATGAGTTTCTGTTCTGTATGAAGGTAAGTTGTTGCTGCAAATTCCCAGCTGAACATCTGAATGCAAAAACCTGATAATTCAGGGCTTGACATTTCCTTTCCTTCTTCTGGCACACATGCCAAAATAAAACCAAACATAACCAGTGTGCATTGGGCCTGGGAAACAATTCTGCCAGCCACGTAAACCTTTGGAGTTGTGGCTTTTAAATTTTTCCCTGGTTCTAACTTGATAATATCTGTAATGGTGTTCTCAAGAGATGCTGGTGGATCATTTCCGATACGATTCTGCTGTCTGGAACCAGATTTGCTCAACTGTCTCTTGGCCCATCTCAACCAGCATCATCAAATGCTTCCACCCCGTTTTGGCTGTGATCATTAAATATTCTTCGTTCTCAGGGTGCAGGAGGGTGGTGTGAGCGGCAACCACAAGGGATTGGGCGTACCTCCCGCATACCAGGAGGAACAGAGCGGCTCGTTCTTCTGGGGTCAAAGGAACCACACTTTCAAACCCAGCCAGGACATGGCCGCCCACCAGGAGAGGCTCTCGGCTTTCGATCATCATGTACATGATGGTGATGGCGACTTCAAACACGTAGTAGCCGTAACTCATATCGCTGAAGTCCAAAATCCCGGAGATTCTGTACTGTGGATTTGGAGAGGTTGAAACAAGGTCAGCTAGAATATTGTGATCGTTGAAGTCTCCGTGATTGATGCCTAGGACAAAGAGGACAAAGAAGGTCACTCGAGACTATGGGAGAAGAGATGGTGGGATGGTGAACTTTGTAGACAAGTGTGCTGTTTCACATCACAAAGCAACTAGGGTGGCCTTAATGAAGAATGGACCTCTTCTCAAATATTCTGGTGGGTGAGGCTACACACAGTTGTTGCAAAATGGCAGACAGATTTCATTCGCCACTGGAGGCAATTTATCTCTATGTCTACCTCTCTCTCTCTCATCTATTATCTATCTGTCTAAATATCTTTATCATCTCTATTTATTCAACCAGCCAGCCAGCCACATCTGTCAGTTTCTATATCCATCCAACCATCCTCCATCCAACCAATTTGTATAGCTGCCCATGTCACAATGGGGAAACATCACACTGGAGGTGGTTGATAAGATTAATAAGAAGATCCAATCTCTTCACTTGCTCAGACTACTGCCCCCCACCCCATCATTTAGTTTTATTCATAATAATGATTTGTATTTTAAAGTGTTTGTTACACTGTAGGCCACCTACAGTTGCCTTATGGTTGACATGGCTAAATAAATAGGAAGGAAGGAAGGAAGGAAGGAAGGAAGGTCTCTGAATGGTTCGCAACAATTAAAACAACAAAAAATTGTTTCCCCACCTTCACATGGCCTGTGCAAAGGAAAAACAAAAGAGATCTTATCACACTGAATAAAAATACTTACAGGGCCGAAAGGTGCTCAGTTTTGGAATTATATTAATTTGGAACTGCTCGATCACCTGTTCCACTGCATTCAGATGCTCGCTCTTGCCAAGAGCATAAATGTATTTTTTCAGAAGAGGAACATTTGTCAGATTCCAGATAAATTCACCCCTATGTAAGCTTTTTATCAACGGATGTTGGAATTTCTTTGAAGTGAGAAGAAAACACAATAAATCAATTTTTTTGCAAGGGAGGATATATTTTTGGACCTAGTAACATTATTCCAGACAGATGGATATCCTTGTTCCTAAATCCCACTGATGAATCCCAGGTTATAATTACTTTATTAATAAAGCATTAATAAAGCCCAAATATCCTGGCTTGTCTATTGTTTATTTGTCTGGCTAGAGTCTATTGTAATTATCGAATGTCCAATTGAAAGGTGAAATATATATTGCAGGGGTGTCCAATGTTGGCCATTTTAAGACCTGTGGACTTCAGCTCTCAGAATTCCTTAGCCAGCCATGGCTGATATAAAGTGTGGTTTCAACAGGAAGCTTCATGTAGTAAATTTCCTACACACCTTCTCTATAGGTAAAAGTAAAGGTTCCCCCGCACATGCGTGCTAGTTGTTTCCGACTCTAGGAGCCGGTGCTCATCTCCGTTTCAAAGCCGATAAGCCAGCCCTTGTCTGAGGACGTCTCCGTGGTCATGTGGCCGGCATGACTAGACGCCAAAGGCGCACGGAACGCTGTTACCTTCCCACCGTAGTGGTCCCTATTTTTCTACTTGCATTTTTTACGTGCTTTCGAACTGCTAGGTCGGCAGAAGCTGGGACGAGTAACAGGCGCTCATTCTGCTACGCGGCACTCGGGATTCGACCCGCCAAACTGCCAACCTTCTGATCGACAAGCTCAGCGTCCTAACCCACTGAGCTACCGCGTCCCTACACCTTCTCTCTATAAAGCTGCAAAGTCTCTTGGCCAGGCAAACCTGGGATCAAATTCTACTAATGGTCTAACATGGAAATAAATTCCCATTTCTTTCCTTCTGTAAAGCCCCACTGTAAACCTCACCTCTGCCAGCATTTTATCCAGCTGGGCTGCCATCTGTCCAATCTCGAAGAGAATTGGAGGAGTCACAGGAAGGGTGGCCACAGTTTTGCCTGGCAAGTAACTCAACAACCTCACTGCAAATGTCTGGGTGGAGGATCCAGTATCTAAGCGGTAAAAAGAGACCTTAAATTGCTAAGTCGCTTCACAGCTATTGCCCAGCTGAGATGCCTCTCTGTTAGAAAAGTCCAGTTTGGAACAAACTTCTTAGTAAATATTTACCCTTAAAAAGTACATGTGGAATATTACAGAACCCTATTCAGGTCCTCCTCAAATTATGACCCTTACGTTGTAAGTCATAATGCTTGTAAAACAAATCAGTCACATGACTTGCTCGATTGTATGTCCTTTTTGCAAGGGTCATTAAGAAAACCAATGGGTAGCTATGGGCACAGTTTTGCCCCAAACTGGAAGTGCCAACTGCTATTAATGAAGGAAAACAACTTCCATGGAGAACTTAGTTAGGATAACACACTGTAGTTATGCACTCTTGATGCACACATCAGTCCACAGAACTAAATGCCTTGTTTTTTTAAAAATACATACAGCAAGATAAGAGGCAGCAAAGGGCAGGTTCGTTCAGTCGTAACCATGCCAGCCAAGAAGGAAATAGCGGAAATATCAAAGGTGCTTTTCAAAAGATTACTGGACTTTCTTAGTTTGTGCCTCAAAAAAAGTTGCACTTCTCATCCAAGAAGCTTCTTCAATTCCTCAAGGAAAAAAAAACACAACTAAGACAATCCAGCTGCCTTTTGGAAAAGCCCCTTTGGGACAACCAGGACCTGGAGGAGTGAGAATCTCCAAGGGAAAAAAAGGCAGAATTTGAATGCCAACGGTATGTTTAGCTTCCTCACCTACTGTTTCCAGAAACATCACCTTGCCATCCTGGGTGAGATGGGGCATGGCCACAGGAAAGCCTTCGCTGTTCAGAAACATCATTATCTGGGTCTGCACCTCGATGAGATCCGAATTCTTGCTATCTTCAGCATTTATAATTTTGAGGACAAAGTCCCCAGTGCTTTCTCCTTTCTCTGGGAACGAAGCAGCACACAGGTGGAAGTTTTGATCATCATAGCTGGGCAATGATTTGAGCTGGGAGACTTCCAGGCCAAATATTCTTCGGACCAGTTCAGCGGCTTGTTTTTCGGTGAATGCTGGCTTACTCAGGGGGCGAAGCTGCTGCTGGTCTCCAGAAGACATGGTGCATCTAAAGAGGGGCAAGAGAAAAGCTGGGCTTATCGTACTTATTAGTAGCTGCAATGGCAAAATTGCAAAGTCAAAGTCCGAAGTTGGTGGTTGGGAAATCCTGGGAGTTGAAGTCCACCCATCAGAAAGGCGCTACGGTTGAGAAATACGCTGATTGGAATCAGAGTTATTTGCTATTTTCTATTCCAAATACACCAGATGTGCAACACCCTCCTTTATTAAGAGAGAGGGAAGTCAGATGATTGTAACATATATAAAAATATGTTCTAATTAAAGGCGTGCTGCAAGACAAAAACAAAACGTGTGAACTTGGAAGGGCAGAATTTCTATTGGAAACTCAAATCGGAGGTCTTACCTGAGCAACAAACGTACAAATTTCTCCACCGTAAGCCAGTTGTGCAAAGATAGGGCTGTTACCTTCTCCAGAGTCCGCAGGGAGCACCTGACATGTTTTCCACGTGTGTGCGTACAACTTAAAGCAGAATGCAATATTTTCTTTCCAGATGGGGAAGTACGGCAGCTGGTTGGATAGGGCCAGGAGTAAAATAATCCTAAATAAATTCAACTGCATTCAAAAGTTGGGAAAATCCGACCTGCAATCCTGCAAAGCAACAGCCTCTGCTGCCGTCCAATCAAAGTCAGGCTTAAACATTGCTTTGTCGCCGCCCGGGGACAGTTTGTAAGGAGGCTTCTAATTGGCTATAAGGAATTTAGTTCCCGCCCCCTTTCTGATCCCAAGTCTAATTAATGACTATATTCCTTTCTCTCTGTGTGTTTCTGATGCCAGAGTCACCATATTTTTTTTTATTAAGATCACCTTTAAAAGCCCAAATTGAACAGATTTTCATCCGGAGCGTAAATATCTTCCCCCCATCCATGACTTTTAAAAGGGAATTTTACATCCGAAGAGTTGTCATTTTGATGCTCTTCCTATATTACCATTTATGCTTTTATTTTATTTTTTTCTTTGGTCTGCAATTTCTGCAGAACTGCAAAGTCTGTTTTAAGGTTTAAGACGTGTGGAATTCTGGGAGTTGGAGTCCACACGTCTCAAAGTTCCCAAGGTTGGGAAAGAACTGATTTAAAGGAGGCGGGGGAGGGAGGAGGCAACTGAAATAAATCCAACTTTTCCAAGATGCTTATACGGTTTCGTTAGGTGCTCAAACGCTGCACAGATGCTTTGGAGCTGAAATTTTTACAACCTTGAAACCCAGGACAATAGCTGCGTTCACACAGGGACTGACTGGCTGTTAATGGGATTTGATTTTGAATTGTGGTGTAAAGCCAACTGGTTTCACTAATTAAGATTTGTGACTTTGGTTGCTGGGCAAAGCCATACCCAATTAAGAAATTCAGTGTACCACAGTTAAATAAAGTCATGCTAAATAAGACAGGATCCCAACTTTACACTTCACTTCCACCCCCACCCCCCCACAAACTCTCAGGAGAACCAAGCAGATTTTTTTTAAAAAATTCTGAATGTAAAGAAAACCAAATTTGAGATTTCAGGCGAGAGATTTACTGTTAAGATTCAACTGAACTTTATGGGCAGCTCCAGACCACGGCAATGATGCATATACATTCTCTGTACAGAATTTTTTTTTTAATTCCATTTATATCCCGCCCTTCTCCGAAGACTCAGGGCGGCTTACAAGCTTAGCAGTAGCCTTCATTCTACGTATATGCCTGCTTATTAGGGCTTTCACCCCCCCAAGCGGCATTATTACAAAGTCATCTTAATTGCCCCCAACAATCTGGGTCCTCATTTTACCTACCTGGGAAGGATGGAAGGCTGAGTCAACCTTGAGCCTGGTGGGACTCGAACCTGCACTAATTGCAGGCAGCTGGTGTTACTTAAGGAGGCATTAGCCCACTGCTCCACCAAGGCTGGTTTTAACTTCAACCGGTCATTTAATGTCAAAATCAAATCTAATTTGGAAGAATTTCAAGGAAGAATCTTTTCTCCCTTCCTTATTTGACTGAAAGAACTCGCCGTGGAAATTTCCAGCTGCCTCTGCTTGATGCCTACGTAGTCCCATCTCTTTCAATGAATCTGGATAGCTGTTTGTATCTTTGCCTGGAGGCCGTTTCAAACTTGTCAGTTCATAAAAAGGGATGTTTGCCAACCAACCCTGGCTCATTTCACCTTTGTGCAACATCACAAACCTTTTAGGAAGTGATGGACGTCCTCAGCCACTTTACCATAGCCATTAAGGCAGCTTTGTCTCGTCTAGTCCCCTTGAATATTTGCCAAAACAAGGGGGTTAAAAAGAAAAACCAGTTGCAGCCGAGACATGGTACAGCGTTTCTTTATTAAAAATAATTTACATCAGTTTAACATTTTATGCACAATTGTCAGCAAATTCAACTTCTGTCTTTTAAGAGGTCTATACAATACCTATTAGTGGATTGGAAGCCATCGTAATCCATTATCATTGGCTTAAAAGGAGCAGACACTCAGCTGCAGTGGCTCGTGTGAGAATAACAAAATGCAGGTATTCTTTTGCTGCGTATAATTGATAAAAAAAAACTCTTCCCCTCCCCCTGGTCTGGTAACAACCTAATCAAGGGCTCAATCATGGCTCTTTTCAGAAGCCAAATCGAAGAGAGAACGCGAAAACCGGACATGTTTCCAGTTTTTGTGATTTTGGCCTCACATGACAGCCCAAGATTAGGGTAGATTATGGAACACCCAGTGCCTTCTGATTAAAATACGTCGTGCGCTGTCAACTTGAAAAGCATTCAGTGGTTTGGCTTCCAATTAGTAGCACTGCACAGGTCTCCTATCACAGTGTCTAAATCAGGGGTAGGCAACCTTGGCTCTTTTATGACTCGTGGACTTCAACTCCCAGAATTCCTGAGCCAGCTGCTGGCTCAGGAATTCTGGGAGTTGAAGTCCACGAGTCATAAAAGAGCCAAGGTTGCCTACCCCTGGTCTAAATCATTATGCTTTTATCGGTTCAGAAAGGGGAATTAATCCATGTAAGTCTGCGGATCTGTGATATCGTTCAAGAGGTCGTTAAGGTCCTCCAGAGGTGAGGAGTAGTGTTTTCAGACCCCGTTTTCCTTTCCAAAGCTGTCTGAAATCTTTTGAGATTTGGTCAGCTCGGGGCTTTCAGCTTTTTAATTCAATGACAATGTACCAGTGTCAGTCAGGAGGGCTATGAGGGCTCTCTGCCAAGCTCTTGGGTGGCTCACACATTAGGTCCATCTCCCATTCAATCTACTTATATAGTCAGTTCTTCCCAAATGTCCGTAGGAAATTGAAGTTTTTTTTTAAAAAAAGGATAGGATTGCGACCTCCAAAATGTTCTCTTTTGAATTTAAGAGGAAAAAAGCCAAGCCGTGTCAATGAGCTTGACCAAGGATGGGCAACTATGACCTATGGACTTCAACTCCCAGAATTCCTGAGCCAGCCTGGCTCAGGATTCCTGGGAGTTGAAGTCCACAGGCTGGCTCAGGAATTCTGGGAGTTGGAAGTCCACAACTCATCAAGTTCCCATAGTTGCCCACCCCCAGGTTTGACCTAAAATATGGATCATAATTTGGATGTGACGCTTGGAGAACTGCAATTGGACGGATCTTCTAATATCTGTAGGCCACATATGCAACAAAAACAGTAACCTGAGGTGGGCTGGGGAGAAGCTGGTCATTTGAACCCACCCATTTGAAAAAATGTCAGAGATCAGCACCTAGACGGAGGAGGCCATTCACTGATGATGCTTTTACTTCACAGGACTGTCAGATTACTAAAAGGGTCAGCAATGTCAATTACAGGTTTTGAAAAAAAAATCCCAAGTTAGAAGGGTTGGTTTTGGTTTTCGGTCTAGAGCAGGGCTCTCCAAATTTGGCAACTTTTAAGACTTGTGGACTTCCAGAATTCCCCAGCCAGCATGGTTAGAGGACTGTGGGGTGTCTCTATAAGGCACCCTGTTTTTTTTTAGGGCATGCATTTTACTTGGGATGAGAGGAAAACAGTGCCTGGAATACGGAAGATGCCTGGAAGTTGAAAAAAAAATTAATAATAATTTAGGTACCAAAAGTGAGATATTGTTATCTTTTGCCCTTTGTGATCATCAAGACAGAACTTCAAGCATTTCATTCAAATCAGCAAAAAATAATAATTCAATAACAAAGGAAAAAAATATGGACTCAAGAAAAAAATGTCTCTGATTGTAGATTAAGGAGCTTGTTGGAAAAATACCTAAGTTCAAAGGGACTGGGCAGAAAGGTTGCCGACTTCTTCCTGCCTCTATAATCCATATTTGTAATCATTTGGCCTTAAAAAGAAATCTAGTAAATGTGCAAATTAATTTGTCTTTCAAAACTTCAGGATATACACTTTTAGTGACACAGAATTTACTAGATGTATTTATTCTATTACATAGGGTCTCTTTGGTTTAATAAAAAACCCAGGTTTATAAACATCTTAAGCGGAAGAGACTTTTTAAATGAGCTCAGGTTAGTTCCGCTACAGAAATTCCCGTTAATAATAAATCAAAAATTACCGTAAACTTCTGGGGACTTAAGAAATTCTTTGCTGCCCAGAATAAAGTCACTCTCACTATCTCAAATATAGTCATTTGGGGAAGAGCAGAACGATTGGAAGAAAACTTGGGAGACACCTGACTTTATAAACCCAACAGGTTTTGTTCACTGCACAAACTGAAGAGAAGAAACAGGAATTCCTCTCTGTTCGTTTAAGGAGCAGACAATAGTCTCAATACCTGTTAGCAGCCAAAGCCAGTTGAGAAAAGAAAGCTGATGTTATTTAAGCGAGAGACAAAATAAATCCAATTAAATTCCACGACAGCCACTCCTTAGAAGGACACCTAGGAGGCCAGAGAAGTCACTGCAGCTTCTGTTTGGAAAACAGCATTTCCTCCGATTGAATTTCAGCTTTGGAATTTTTCACAGAGCAAGATTTTTTGCTCGGAGAGCATCCCCTTCAGTGTCTGGGCCAATTCCCAGAAATTTCCACTTGATGAGGCCACTGCAAACAGTCCCCCCCTTTTCTGGAAGGCACCAAATAGAGCAGAGGTGGGGGCAACAATGGCAACATTATGACCAGTGGACTTCAACTCCCAGAATTCCTGAGCCACAGGAATAAAGTAGCCAGAGTTGCCCACCCCTGAAACAGGGGAAGGTTGGTTAAAAAAACAAAACAAAACACAAAACACACTATGCCAGCTTTCCTTAAACTTTCGAGTGGGCGGCTGGTACCATAAATTGGATGAAAGGCTGGTGGGCGTTTGGGTTCAATTTCAGAACTGTGGATCCTCCCAATTTTAAAACAAGGGAGTCACACATCATTACACCGTGTGCTATGCTCAAACCAAGAAACAGCAGGAGGAAGGTAAAAGGTGCCAAGAAAAAAAAATCAAGGGAGAAAAGAACTGTAAGGAATCTAGCTTAAAATCTTCACAATTCAGTTTCAGGTTTTTCACATAATTTATATACAAAATGGTCTAAGATTAAACCCCCCCCCCCTCCCCTCATACTTACAGTTCTCTTTCCACAACACACACACACACGTCAACGTCTAACAACGTCAATAGCACCATTCGGAGTATTTTAAAATCCGGGAGGACCTCGCTGCGGCCACTACAACAATTTCACAATCTTTTACATCCATGGACAAAGTTATCTGAGCACAATGGGGCTTTGTCAGCAGTTCCAACGGGAGAGGAAGGCTCAGCCCGAGGCCTCAAGAGGCTGGCTGAGTTGGCAGTCCTCCGAGGTGGCAACAGGGCTTTACAACAGTTTACAACAGCCTTCGGACCATGTAGTTCAGCACGCCGCCATGTTTGTACAAGGTGATTTCCACATCACTGTCAAATGAGGCAGCCACCTGGAATGCTTTGCCAGTACTCGTCTTCAGAAGAAGAAATAAATTAAACAAAAAGACAAATTCACAGGTCAGTGAGAGACTTTTGCCTCTTCCAGGGAGAGTAAAATTTGACACTGGATTCCACCACTGTCTGCTGACTACATTACACAGATTTTGCGAACAACCTGTCGTTTCCAAAATAGCACATTCAATGTTGAAAATTCTCATCTAATGTCATAAGGTAAAACATAAATACACTCACTCGCTCTGTAAATAAGGTAGGTGGTTTCAAAATTTAACAACTATAAATAAAGCTTGTCAACAACCCGCTTATTTACTTTGTGCCTTATTTTATTTTTCCTTTTCTCGCTCTCCGCCCCCCCCCACCCTTATAAAAAAAAGGCTTAAGAAAAAATATGATGAAAGCAAACGTTCCCAAAATATCAACTACTGCGGCGGAATCACACGGCGAAGTGAAAGAGCCGATACCTTTACACAGAGGGTGATTCCAGGCGATACCTCTTGAGGGAAGAAGATAGAAAACTGCTCTTTGCCACTCAGGCCCAAAGACTGTGCGCTCTCCCCCGGGAGGAACTGAAGGGGTGCGATGCCCATGCCAATCAAGTGGCCTTTGTGGATCTTCTCGTAGCTTTCTGCAATCACGGCTTTCACTCCCTGTGGGGGGGGAGGGGGGGAAAAGAAAGTTTGATCCAATTCAGATACTGTCTCGTTCCACCGTACTGCTCTAATCCAGGAGTCTGGATTTTAAAATGGAGAATCCCGAGTTTTCTCGGAAGGCTAATAAACAGGGGGACAGACAGAAGCACTGGGATCCCTACTCGAGTTTAGGCCCATTTGCAATCCTGTGATAAATGTTGGGGAAGAGGATCCTGGCAGTCTACAGGAATAACGGTGCCTCCTAGCACTGTAAGGTAAAAGATAAAGGTTCCCCCCCCCCCGCACATGCGTGTGCTAGTCGTTTCCAACTCTAGGGGCCGGTGCTCATCTCCGTTTCAAAGCCAAAGAGCCAGCGCTTGTCCAAGGATGTCTCCGTGTGGCCGGCATGACTAGACGCCAAAGGCGCACGGAGCGCTGTTACCTTCCCACCGGAGTGGTTCCTATTTTTCTACTTGCATTTTTACGTGCTTTCGAACTGCTAGGTTGGCAGAAGCTGGGACGAGTAACAGGCGCTCACTCTGTTACGCGGCACTCGGGATTCGACCCGCCAAATTGCCGACCTTCTGATCGACAGGCTCAGCGTCCAAACCCACTGAGCCACCGCGTCCCTAGCACTGTACCAGACTCCAAAATGCAAGCAACCCTTGCTAAGAGAAACAGAGGAAAGAGATCGTTGCAATTAGATATATTCCTGCGACTGCATTAACTATAAAAAAGTAGAGGTTTCGGTTTCCCTCATCCAGTTATGTTTGAATCCAGGGGGTGGGGGCCCACCTCTGTTTCTTAGCTGAAGGAGTCAGCTTTATTCTAAGACAGGGATTCACAACCCCCGGGCCGTGGACTGGTACCGGGCCGTGGCATGCCAGCAACCGGTCCGTGCAAACAAGCGAAGCCACAGGATGCAGGCAGCACACAAAACCACGCATCCTCCGGTCCACGGAAAAACCTCTCTACACGGAACCGGTCCCTGGTGCCCAAAAGGTTGGGGGGGTTGCTGTCCTAAGACATATCTCCATGGTCATGTGGCCCGCATGAGCATATGCTGAGGCGCACGGAAACACCGTTATAAATGCAGCAATAACAACAACAACAATGGATTTAAGTAAAAATGGAATACCAGTAAAAAAGGTCCTTTGGCGGCCCAGTCTCTTGAGCTGCCCAATCCGTATTTCTTGCCGGCTAAGATAATCAGAGGGATGTTTTCTTTCCGATATAACTCAGCGGCATCAAACACATCCAGCTGCAATTAGGACAAAGAGCCAGGTCACCAGATATTCACTGTGGTTAGATAATCAATAACAAACTTCCTTTGTGATGATAGCCTCACCGTCTGCCCTGTTGGGAAGTGGATTGTTTTAGGGGCCGGCTTGCCGATGAACTTATTTAAAAGCTTGATGTTGGCAAAGGTGCCTCTTGTCATCACACAGTCGTTCCCCCGACGAGCCCCGTACGAGTTGAATTCACGGGGTGTGAGGCTGAAAAAAGAAAGAAAAAAAGAAAGAGAAGGAAGGAAGGAAGGAAGGAAGGAAGGAAGGAAGGAAGGAAGGAAGGAAGGAAAGAAAGAAAGAAAGATCTCTTGTTTACAGCAAATTCCGACCTAGAAGGCCGAAGCGCGCTCAGTTAATCCCATTTTGCAACTAAGTAGGCCTGCTCTGTTTCTCACTGCCAGGTGAAAGGAATTTCTGAGGAGGAACTGGACATCCTGCTCGTCTCCCTCCTCTTTGAAGACTCACCCTTTACTCATCAAATATCTCGCGGCGGCGCTTCCCCTGGCAATGCTTCCGGCGGGTGAGATGTGATCGGTGGTGACCGAGTCGCCCAAGTGCAACAAGACGTGAGCGTTTTCAACGGCCTGGAGAGGAGGCGGGTCTTTGGCCTGAAGAGAGACAAGGTTGAGCATCCGGCACGTTCTGAACGGACGCGCTCACGCCGAACGCCGGCCTACTTACAAGCTTGTCAAAAAAGGAAGGGCATCGGATATAGGTGGACTTTGAATCCCAGGTAAACAAAGTGGACTCAGGCGCTTCCAGAGAGTTCCAACGCTTATTTCCTTTCTGGGGAAGAAGGAGGAACCATTTTCGTTAAGAGAAGAAAAACAACCAACAACCCCCCTTTTTTTGTTTCTGGTCCTCTGATCCTGCTTTATGCCCAAATGGTATACAGGTAGTCCTCGACATATGACACTTGAAACCAACATTGCTGCTGCTAAGCATTTGTTAAATGTGAGTTTTGCCCCTTGTTATGACCTTTCTTCTTGCCACAGCCGTTAAGTGAATCACTGCAGTTGTTAAATTAGTAACGCGGCAGTTAAGTGTATGTGGCTTCCGCATCGCTGGTCAGAGAATCGCAAAAGTGGATTATGTGACCCCGGGACATGGCAACCGTCATAAATATGAGTCAGTTGCCAAGCGGCTGAATTTTGATACGTGACCACAGGGATGTGGCAACGGTCGTTAAGTGGAGAAAAAGGTTGTAAGTTGCTTTTTTTTTAAGTGCTGCTGACGTAGGTCTGAAGGGTCACTAAATGAACAGCTGTAAGCTGAGGACTACCTGCATAGCCTTCCTCCGATGAAAGAAAAACGATAAACTACCTCCAATTTTATTTTCAGTTCTTTAAACATGGACGCTATTACAAACTCCTCTTCTATCTGCTGAAGCTCTTCTCGGGAAGGCCAAATATCACGCAGGAAGATATTTCTGCCCTCAGGATTAATCCCTGCAACAAATTGGAGAACGGTAGAGATAATGTTCAGTCAGCCGAAGCTACTCAGAGAAGTGAAAAGTAAGCAAGTAAAGTCCAAAGGTTTTCTTTGTAAGGTTGAACACGGGATCACAGATGGCACTTTGGAGAGCTTTTGTGAGATCTCTGGCGCTCTTCTGAGCTTGGTGGCTTTCTTGCAGACGTTTCATTACCCAACTAGGTAACAACATCAGTGCTCTGAAGGTGTTGACGGTGCTGTGATGGGTGAACATTGAGTACTGATTGTGTCACCTAGTTGGGTAATGAGATGTCGGCAAGAAAACCACCAGACAGCACTAAGGACTCTATAGTCCACCCTGAACTACAGATATTTTCCATGGAGAGCTTTTTTTTTGGCAAAAGATGCTGGGATACAGGTTTAAGGCCACAGCAACTGCTAACAAACCACACTACTGTAGATAATTGTCCAAAGAGCACCACAGAACAGGGCTTTCAACTCCTACGTAAGAGAGCTCCCTCTGACAATATCACACATGACAAATTCAAGCCAGACGAACGCAGTTACCCAGTGGCTCAGTCTGGAAATCAATGTTCACAGTTCCCGCGATCGCGTAAGCAACAACTAGGGATGGAGAAGCCAGGTAATTGGCGCGGATACAGGTGCAGAGACGACCTTCAAAGTTTTTGCTTCCAGACACAACGCCACACGCCACCAAGTCACCCTGAACAGAAAAAACAAAAAAAGAGAACAAAATGGGATTTCCCCCCCCTCTTGGTACTCTCATTCTCTTCTAAACCACCTCCCTGCAACTCAAGCCATAGTTTGTTCTTAAGCCAAAAGCAACCAAATTATGCAGATGTAGTTTTTGTGTAGTTATTTCCCCGCCTTTATGATTTTGATAAATAAGGCAGCCAACGAACCTAATAGTCTTTCCTCCTATTTTCCTTGTGACGACAACCTTGTGAGTTAGACTGAAAGAGGTGGTGGTGGTGGGAAGGCTGACCCCAAATCACCCAGCTGGCTTTTATGGTTAAGGCAGGACTAGAATTCACTGTCGCCTGGTTTCTATCCTGCTGCATTAAACCAGGGGATTGCTAAAACAATCGCTACTGGTTTTAAGGCCATTGATGTCCCAGTTCAACAAGATCTGCTGTCCCATCTCCCCACCCACCCACCCACCTTCCAGCTGAATCAGCAAGGACAAAATCTTATTTACGATAAGCATTCACCTATCAAAATACAGCATTGCAAAAATGTACGCTCTGCTGATAGCTCACGAAGTAAAGCTTACCTGGACAATCGCATTCTGAATGGCTTCTGGCAAAGGGGCAGTGTTCCCCACACAGGTGGAACAGCCATAGCCAATGACCTCAAACCTACAGTGAACAGCAGGAAATTGTAATTCGCTCTGGATTCATTCACATTTTCACTGCATTTCAGTAAACAAGGCATTTGTGAAATCTAGGGAAGGGCTGCTGCACAACAGCTGGGCCTTCAAGGTGGAAATCAGTAGGGCAGTGATTCTTAACCTTGGCAACTTTAGGATGGGCGGACTTCAACTCCCAGAATAGCCCAAGCTAGTATAGCCGCTGCCAAGAATTCTGGGAGTTGAAGTCCACTTATGTAGAAGTTAGCAAAATTGGGAAACACTCATCTGAAGGAAAGGGACTTTGCTCAGCGGTAAGACAACTGCTGGGTGGGCATGATCCAGGGTCACTAACGGGCACCTTCATTTTATTTTATTTTTTTAAAAAAAACACAAATGGAATCTTCTCTGCTAAGGCTAACACAAAGCTGTGCAAAGCAGGTGAAAAAAATAACAAATCAGAGCAAAGAAAATAGTACCCAAGTTTATTGAGGTATGGTAATACACCGCTGGAACTGAGATAATGGGTGACCATTCCACTCCCCGGCGACAGGCTGGTTCGTATGTAAGGTTTAACAGCCAGACCAGCTTCAGTGGCTCTTTTAGCCAATAAACCTAATGGAAAAGGGAAGACGCTGTTACAATAATGCCATGACTGCCTTTTTTTCCCCTTTTGCAAATGGAGGATAGCTGGTCCTCACACTTACGACCAATCCTCACATTTACAACCACCGCAGCATCCTCACGGTCATGTTTGGCACTTGACAAGCAAAGTCAATGGGTGTGTGGGTGTAAGCCAGATTCATTTTAATAACCATCACAATTCGCCTCACAACGGCAGTGATTCGTTTAACGGCGGTGGTCAAAAAGGTCATAGTTGGGATAGGGGGGGAAGAGAAACTCGCTGAACAACCGCCTCGCTTAGCAATGGAAATTCAGCTCCCAATTGTGGTCGTTACAGCAACGTGATGTAGGAAATGCCAGAGAAGCCCGCGTACCTGCTCCTAGCATCGCGGATGGATTGCAGTTGTTGGTGCAACTAATGACGGCAGCAATGACGACCGATCCGTGAGCCAACGTGTATTCATTTCCTTCATATTCCACAGGAATGACCCTGCCCTGCTTTTCGGCGGGGATCTGAAAGCCTCTGAAGCCAACCTAGGGGATCAAACAGGGGGTTTGCAGAATCAGTCCCACCACACACCAGACGTTCCTCCCTGTTGGGGAATTAAGAAGGGAGACACCAGAACTCTGGGACCCATACAGGTTTTGATGTTGCCCAGTCCAATCCTCACGACAGAAATAAAAAAACTGAAGGGCCACAAATGAGTTAATCTGGAAACTCTGTGTCACCTACTTCAGTTATGATGGGTTTGGGACAAGCAGTTAATGGCCAATGCCTGGCTGAGGAACTCTGGGAGTTGAAGTCCACAAGTCATAAAAGGGCCAAGTTTGAAGACCTCTGCTCTAGATAGTTCTTATAATCTTCAAAACATTCCAACCAATAGGAAAAGGCTTTCCAATATCCAGAGGGGAATTCCCTTGCCAACATTTAAAACAGCCGGATGGACTTTCAAAACTTTACATACCTTTTCACTTAAGCAGGCTTGAAAGTCGCTCTTCATGTTTGTTACAGCCACTCTATCCTGGGCCCTTTTGGGACCACTTACATACGGCGTTATAGAAGCCAGGTTAATATGTATTATCTGATGGGGGAAAATGTTTTAATTAGTTCTTACTTCACAACTGATGCTGTTGTGCTGGTGTTTGGCTTTTAAAGTGAGCAGGGCAAAAGCAAGGATAATTAGCCTAAGCAGGGGGTTGGACGAGAAGACCTCCAAGGTTCTTTCCAATTCTGTTATTCTATTTTAGAATATACTGACAAACATTTCTGAGGACAAGCTGGCATTAAAAAAAGGCGGTATCTTGAATTCCGTGTCTCTTTATGCTTTGTATGTTATTGGAAAACACATGCTTTAGATCAGGGGTCTTCAAACCTGGCCCTTTTATGACTTGTGGACTTCAACTCCCAGAATTCCTCAGCCAGGCATGCTGGCTGAAGGATTCTGGGAGTTGAAGTCCACAAGTCATAAAAGGGCCAAGTTTGAAGACCCCTGCTTTAGATCAACCACTTAAATAATGGCGTTTATTCAAAAGTCCTAGTGATATTTCATTCTAGAAGCCTTGGCAACAGAGCCCCCTCCCTCTGAGGGATATGGGTGGTTAAGAAGTATGAAATATGAATAAAATAATCAACTGTATCAAAAAGGAATTTATTCCATTGCCAATAATTCATTAGATGTTACTATGAGAGCACAACAACCTGTTTGAAAAGAGCCTAAAATGCCTCAGTCTACAGAAATGGTGATTTTCTTGGGAGTTTAATAAGTGCCTTCGAATGAAAAGGCTAATCTTTAAGAAACAAGACAAGAGGGGCAAACAAAACACAATAACTTTGAAAAAGGCTGGCCCCGTCCGTGCTTACCTGGGAATATTCAGGTTCCTTAGCAGAATACTGGTAATTTCTAAACAGTTTCACAGTTTTAAGATACGTCTCCATGGACTTGAGTTTGGTGTCATCAAAGCCTATGAGAAAAATTCAAAAGTTTGATCCTATCTGCAAAGATTGAGCAACTAATGAGGCTGCTTTAGCCAACCAAATCTCCTCCTACGGTGTCAGCCTTACCTATATGCTTTAAGTGCTTTAATGTTACATCATCTACAGGGAAAAAGCTCAGAATTGCACCATACTCAGGGCACATGTTTGCGATGGTGGTTCGGTCCCCAACGGAGAGCTGGGAAACGCCGGGGCCAAAGAATTCCACAAATTTTCCAGACACCCCTGCTTGTCTTAGTTGCTATGGAGACAGAAAAAACAACAACCCTCCAGTATCATATGTCGGCCAAGGGGGAAATGCTACAGCATCATTGCTTTTTTAAATAAATGGTTAGCGGTTTTAAAAAGGGGAATCCATCAGACCTAGCCCCCTCCTAACCAGCAAGAGACACAGTAGTTACATTAAGAACCGCCTGCAAAATTATTCTGGCAGGGAAGCCAAAATCCACGCCAAGTACGAGTAGCCCTCAACTTATGACCATTTGGTTTAATGACAGTTCGGTTGCGATAGCCTTGGAAAGAGTGACCTACAAGCTATATTTGCATTTTAGGACCTGTGTACCAGCCCCCGTGGCCATGTGGTCACAATTCGAGAGCTTGGCAACTGGATTGCATTTATGATCAGTTGTAGCGTCCTGTGGTCACATGATTGTGATTCACAACCTTTTTTGCCAATTTCTGGCAAAAAATTTGTTCTTCCTTTATTCAGTGTACAAACAAGAGGAGCCATGACATAACCCAACTGTAATTACAGCGTTAACACTCATCTGATAGCCACAAACAAGACAAGGGTACCCAGAAGGCAGAAACCTCCCAATTCTTCCCTAATAGAACAGTAAGATTAAATCTTACTACAATGACAACTTCTCCTTATGAAACTTTGCTGTTCTACAACTTCCCAGAGGCAAGTGCTTCTTTATCCAGCTAAGTAGTAATAAGTGTGGGAAGAACGCTGAACATTTGCTAAGAACGGCTGCTTTAGTAGAGATTTGGCTGCCGAGTCATGAAGCTGACAGGGCATCTATTATCTGCATTGAGGGTATGCAAAATAATTTGTCAATGGCACTGCTGTTGAGAAATCTACAGTTTTTTTAAAAAAAATATTTATTTCAAAGTTAGATATGGCCATCCATCCTGTGGTTCACAACTCTGGGTTTTACCTTTGGTGGCTGCTTGCACATGACCACACTGCCTCTCTGGCCCCAAAGGGAGCTTTGACGTACCTTTGTAATGCTCAGGACTACGTCGATGGATGTGGCAAGTGAGCTGGCCGACCCAGTCAGTTCACACCCAACCACCTTGGGCAAAGTGAGGGTGACGGGGAGACCCAGCATGACCGCTTCTGTTTCAATTCCACCCGTCCCTAGATGGGGCAAGAGGAGCATTGAACAGCTTAAAGACGGAGGCGTTACACCACAACGAAATCTTTATCCAAGTGCTCTTTCGTCTGATGGATAAAACAGGCTGGACTGAAAAAATTCAATATTGTCCTAAATTCATGTCTGGAAGACATATGCCTTAGATGAAACAGAGTGGACCTTTCGATGGGTAAACGTTAACATTTTTCATCTTCAGCAAAAGAAACCTGGATCTGGACCTCATTTTCTTCCTGTATGTGGCTTTTGGCTATATGCCTAAATAAAGTATATTGTATACATCACCCCAAGGATTTTATGAGGTTGTGTTATTATCAATAGCGATTTTTACAGTTCTTCCATTCACGATATAAACTGGTATATCTCCCCATAGCTTCTACATATATTTCAGAAGAAAATTATCCGGCAAGTGGTGTTCAAGGAAAACTGAGATGACAACCCTGGACACCTTCTTTACATCCCTTCCTTTTAAAGTTACGTTTTGCGGGCTATTGTTTAATTGTAAATACGGGGCCATAATTCTTAAAAGGGCTGCCTAATGAAAGGGAACCAGAGGGCACAATTTCAAAATAGTGACGAGTGCAAGAACATGCTTACACACAAAAAAATACTTCCCTTGAAGACAAAGGGAACAACTCTGTGCAGTAATAGCTATAGGAAATATTTTTGCCCACAATCTTTCGTCTCTTCTGAACACTGCACGACCTGTCTTTTGAACTGTAATCTAAAAGTGTTTCAATTTAAGTAACAGAGACCACCATGATGCTGACATTTGAAAATAATTTGGGGAGCCACTGGGCTGCCAACCATCCTGTTCTTAAAAATTAACCATCTTTGTACCAATATTACCCCAATCAATCTCTTTAGAAAGATATTCAAAAGCCTCTTCAAGCGACTTACCCCATCCCAGGATTCCCAAGCCGTTCACCATGGTTGTATGGGAATCTGTGCCAATAACACTGTCAGGATAAAGGAAGTCTTTGACATCAAATACTACTCTTGACAGGTGTTCCAGATTCATCTGATGGGCCATCCCTGTCCCGGGAGGAATTACTGAGACGTTTCTGAAAACTTTGGAACCCCACTAGTTTAATTCATAAAAAGAGAAACAGGCAGACAGAAAAGGCATATTAGTTTCACACTTTCTAAATCAGCATTTTCCACTCTGACACCTCCCCAATAAATGGCACTTGCAAATTCTGAGAATTGCATCCCCGGAGCAGCTGGCTACTCCTAATTTCTTTCCTATGGGGAAGTGGGGATTAATACGAGAATTTCCCCTGTCCTCTATATAGTAGGAAAGAAGAGGGGAGATAATTTCTGATCTTGGCACATCTTTATCTATCCATAACAAATAATAATCAGTGCCTTTCTATCAAATTCTCCTGGGTCACATTGCCTTCAAAGCAACGTACCTTAAAAAATTGGAGTCTCTCTTTATTTCTTCCAAATTCCATTTCTTGATTCTTAAATACTGTTTCAGGCCTAAGTAGATGAAAGGGGAAAAAAAACATATTAAAACCGTTATCTGCAGTACTAAGAAAAACAGCCCAAGAAATGTTTTTTTTTCTTGCTAACGTTCCAGGAAATTTGGCACAATGAAAAATAGAATGTTAGTGGGTGAAAGTGCTATTTCCCACGTGTCCTTAGGTTTTAATGTTTTATTTTAATTATTTAGGTTTTAATTGTATACGTATAGATATATTTTGATGGCTATAAGCCACACAGTTACCCTATGGTAAGATGAGTGGCCAATAAATGTTATAAACAAACTAACATATACAATTTCCCATCAGTGAAAATCCTTCGCCACAAAGGTGGTTTGATGTTGGTTCCAAAGTAAGCTTAATACGTGAGTGCAGATAAGATGTGGGTGGAAGCCAGTCTCGCTAGCTGATAGCTTTTGACTGCCTAACATAAATGACCCTGCAAAGCCAGGAGGGAAATGTAAAAAGGTAAGCTTACTCAGGCACTGGTTGAAGATGAAAAGGACACAAGAGGGGGGTGTTCTCAATCTGCACAGAAAACTGCCCCGGGTTCCGTTTTGACTCTCCATCACACGGTCCTTTGCAGCTGGACTGGTCTCGGCAGGGGAGCTTCCGAGGAGCTTTAAGCGGGGAGAGTTTTGAGGAAGGGGGCCGTGGGGGATCACCGCCTCCGGGATTCGGAGCGTTCTGTATTGCACTGGGGAAAAATGAAATGGAGAGAATGCTTTGTTCGTTGCAGTCCTTTGAATTCTTATTATGCTAAATTATAATATATACTTTTGACACGAACATTAGAAATGTTTTGTTTTTTAGTCTCCACAGGCAAAAGGAACATCAATATTAATGAGAAAGAGAGAGAGAGAGAGAGAGGGGGGGGAGAGAATACATACTAGTTTCCTTATATTGGTACCTCAAAATCTGATTGGGTTGTTGGGAATGGAAGATCCCAGAAATATTGTGTGTTTTTGTGAAATTCCCTATTCCTGCTTCCAATACAAGGAGATTTAATGTACTTAAATTAGATCAACATCACCCCATTTTTGAGCCTATCCACTTAAAGACAAGCGTTCCACTCTCTCAAGACTGGGCCCCATCCACCTGTCCCCAGCAAAATATAAGGAAGCTGACAATTCGATGGATACCATTTGCTGAAGTCAATCTGCAAAGAATGGTCCACCGTAAGATCTGTTGGGCAGACAGGATGGACTCGTGTGGGATCTCCTCCGAGGTTCTTCACCGCTTCCCTCATGGCGGCAAAATCGACCATTGCAGGAATTCCACTGGCAAAAGGGAACAAGGTTTTCTACTTAGTATATCTAAAAGGCCAGCAATGTAGATCCAAAGAAGGTGGGATCCATCTCACTAAGAGGATTAACAGTGATTCTAACTAGGGTTTAAGCTAGGGGTCTCCAAACCTGGCCACTTTTTAAGACTTGTGTACTTCAACTGCTAAAATTCCTCAGCCAGCATGGAGGAGACCCCTGGTTTAAGCCACAGCAGCTGAGTTCACACATTGCTCTAAACCAGGGGTAGGCAACCTTGGCTCTTTTATGACTCGTGGACTTCAACTCCCAGAATTCCTCAGCCAGCCATGCTGAGGGAAAAGGGAGAGGTTTCCAAGCTGAGCCATGCTGGCTCAGGAATTCTGGGAGTTGAAGTTGACGAGTCATAAGAGAGCCAAGGTGGCCTACCCCTGCTCTAAACCACAGATAATGGATGGTTTCTTGCATTAGGCAAAGCTTAAACTACACAGCCACATCATGGCTACATTTAACATGCGAGTCCCATCGTACGTTGGCTGAGAAGACAACAGCTTGGTGGCAAAGTGGAGGACCAACCTGTCAATTAGGCTCATTGGGAAAAATTCCTGTCTGAATGCCTGCACGGAGCTCTCCTGAAACATACAACTTGCCGTAATGATCTTTTGTTATTTCAATCCTAACAAGACTTTCGCTGGCTATTGCTTCGGAGCCACTGCCAGGATAAACTCACGACGACCTGAATTTCTGACAAATCTAAATATTCGGAAAGGCCCACCCAGGACATTTAGGAAAACTCATCAGCTTCTAAGTAAAACAGAGAACTCGGGAAAAGCGGGTCTTACGTGAAATCTTGGAGGAGGACTCTGGCAGGGCAAAAGGGCACTTCAACATTGTTCTGCTTGGCTTGCCAGTCCAGGATATTCATCACGTCTCCTTCTGTCACTAGGAAGCCATTGCAGTTGCGGACGGCTGTTTCCAACATGACCCGTATGGTGTAAGGCAGGAGATCTGCAAATGGACAGAGTAGTAGCTAAATGGCTTGAGGATAAACGCTGGTGCTGGTATCCCTGCCACAGGCTTCCTTCTAAATTAGGAAACTGGGAATTGAAGTTGACAAGTTTGGAGAATCCTGGAATAAAGGGATTTCTGCCCGGGGAGATAAAAGAGCTGTGATACAACACAATCTGTACAACTGAGCTAGTCCAACAAATTTGACGTAAGGCAGCTGCTACGTCCTGATTACAGACAGTCCTCAAACTTACAGCAGTCCGTTCATTGACCGTTCAAAGCTACAACAGCCCTGGAAAAAGTGGGACTTGTGACACTTGCGACCGTTGCAATATCCCCACGGTCACGTGATGGTCCCTTTTTGTGGCCTCCTGACAAGCAAAGTCAATGGGGGAGCCAGATTCACTGAAACAACCGTGTTACTAACTTAACAACTGCAACGAGTCGCTGAACAACTGGAGCAAGAAAGGTCATAAAATGGGGGCAAAACTCACTTAACTGTCTCATTTAGCAACATAAATTTTGGGCTCAACTGCCATCATAAGTCAGGGACTACCTGTGCTATACGGGAGAAGCCTACTTTATAACCCGCAAGAGCCGGCAATTGAATTGCTTTTCCTTTAAGCACCATTTGAAAATACGCAAGATATTAAGAAGCATTTGCTGCTATTCCTGGTGTTAAGTTTCCTTACGGTTGAGTACAGGCCGGGAGTAAGAGCTCACATGTTCTGTTCTTGGATTTTGGAATCCGGCAAGCACGTATTTCAATAAATCCATTTAATGTTGCTTACTGAAAACCACATGACTTGTTACAAGCAGTAGGGACGGCTGGTAGTTAGGGAACCTTTCAAAATTAGATTGCTAACTTTATTAAGGATTGCAGAAGAGGTAAAAGATAATTCTGTTGTAATGAATTATGAGAACATTTGTCCAAGGGCACTGGAAATTTCTGCAAGTCTGCGAGCTTACAACCACCACCTCGGAAAGAAAAAGCAACTATTCTTTTTAATAAGCATAAAGCAAGCCTGTGTCAGTAGACCCACATAGTAATTTTTCAGCTCTGAAGGTTGCAAACTATCGCTGCAGGCTTCACTAGCTTCATTTAAATTAGATGAGTTTTCTAAGGCAGACAAGGTAATTTCTCCCTCATTAAGTGATTCATCAAAGGCTAACCATATAGAAAAGTGTTTATGAGCTGACAAGAGTGTTTGCAGTTTGGACTGTTAAGTAAGAAACAGACATTCCCTAACAGGGTTTCTTATTTCAAAACATACACTCCAGTGACTACCAAACAACTTTACAACTATCTTCAAGGTTTTCAATGTGACAGAGAACCAAGAACAGTTCATCAATAACTTAACGGCTCTGATCTCAACTTTCAATATTCATATGGGGAGATTTCACACTTATCCAGGAATCAAATTCATCATTCAATGCACTTCCATTAGGGAAGGAAGGCAGGAATAAATGAAATGACAAACAATTTGAAAGACCAGATGAGCAACTCAAGCTCATCTTTCAAAAGACCTCCACATGTTGGTCTAGTGTAAATTAAAGATCCTGGTCATCTTCTGGAAGGAAAGTGAGCAATTAATAGACTCCCCCATAATGCTTTTTAGAGAGTGTTTTATATGGTCAACTACCTGCTTCTTGAAAAGTACACATAGCAAGCAGAACTTCCGTCCTTTTTCTAAAAGATAAGGAAAACAGCAGTGTGACAACACCCAGCTGAACCAACTGATAAACAAAGGCTATAATTTTGAATAAGTTTTTTCTGCAGTCCTCTCTGAAATTCACTAAATAGATTCTATTAATTTGAAAATATAACAAACCTTTCAAGTAGAACAAAATAAATACGTTTGAACTAAGGAAGATCATTTCTAGATGTAGTGTCACCAGAGGAGTTAATATTATTTTGCAATACTGTGTTATGAAAGGGGTCCACAGGTTTCTCATCGAACCAAAAAAGAGCAAGAAGTTAAAATGAACTAACTTCCTTTAGTATAACAACAACAACAACACATTAATTGCCCACTGCAGTTAATTCAAAGGAGGCTGTATCTATTTGTAACTGGAATTTGAATATCCAGGAAGAAGGAAATTAATAGCAACCCTCAGACACATTAATTAAAACAGTTTTAATAGAGAAAGCATTAAGGATTACAACTCTGCAGCATAATCCCAAGAATGGGTTCAGTAACAAGGCCACCAATCCCCATATTTGTTTTAAGACTACTTAAAAAATCTTAACGAGGTTAGATTTATTAGGTTTATATTAGAAAGACACAACTGAAATATATTTTTACCATATTTGGGGCCTCCTAGTTTAGCAATGTTGTAGAACTTTTTGTCTGCATTGTCGCTCAGTGTTTCAATTAAGTGCTGGAACAGGTGTCCTGAAAAACAAGACAGATTATTAGTTATTTTGTGTGTGTATGTAATTGGACAGGAAGGCTGCAATCCTATCCATTTTCACTATGAGTAATACCCATTAAATGCACTGTAATTTACTACTAAATTTAAAAAATCAGTAATAAATATTTAGATTGCAAGACTAAACATGTTCCTGTATTTTTCCTATAAATTTGCAGTGGATACTATATTTTATATATAGCAACTACTTTTATTCTAATTTAAGTGGAATTTAGATACATAATAGATTCTATATATAAGGAAGTCTATATAGAAGGAAGTCTTGTCCATAACATGTGGATATATCCCTGAATCCCAGGAAGAAAATTTTTGGTAGATAAAGATTGTGACTTGGTGGAGACTACTTTGCTTTCAAATCCACACAGAAAAAGCGTGCTTCCCACTCATCTCCACTTTTTCTACTATGCAAGCACACAGATCTGACAGCAGACAGAGCTGGGATCTAATTTGCTACATGATGGAGAAACATACTGCAGCAGAAAATTAACAGGTGAAAGAAACCAGCCCCTTATTTTGCTAATCTCTTGCTCAATATTTTTTTTGTCTAGCCTCCAATATTGCCATTTCTTGGAGCACCGAAAAAGGCAGAACTGAATCAAGCCAATGTGGATAGGGAGCATGAAAATGGGAAGAACGCAGAAGGCCTGCAGATGATGGATCTTGTAGCCAAGACATGGAAGGGGATGATGGGAACTGTTATTTAACACTTCTGGAATTGCAATGACAGAAAGTACAGCCCATGGGAAAAGGGCAGGGATGATGGGAACCACGCCTTAACAGATTTCAGATGGGGTGATGGGACTTGTAGTGTAAGGCCTATGGAAGGGGATAATGGGAACCATTTAATAGACCTTGAGCGAGGATGATGGGAATAACAGCCCAAGAAAGGGGATGAGGGGAACTGAATGACACCAACTGTAGCCCAAAAGAAACGGTTAGATGGGAACTACTGTTTGATAAACCTGAGAGGGACAATGGGAATTGTAGTCCAAGGACGTGGAAGGGGATGATGGCAATCGCTGTTTCCTTTTTTTATTAAAAAGTTTTACAAATTTTTTTTTTTACAAAACATCCCCAAAACCCACCCACACACCCCCTCGCTGTTTCAAAGATGGAATGGGGATGCTGATGCATAGAAGGGGATGATGGGAACTGTGGTTTCATAGTCCTGATAAGGGGGGTGGGGGTGAGAGGAACGGTACCCCAAGGGAAATGGACAGGGATGATGGGAGTGGTTGTATCCCAGATGATGGGAACTGGGGTTTCATAGTCCTGATAAGGGGAGTGGGGGTGAGAGGAACGGTACCCCAAGGGAAATGGACAGGGATGATGGGAGTGGTTGTATCCCAGATGATGGGAACTGGGGTTTCAAGTCCTGATAAGGGGGATGATGGGAACTGCACCCCAAAGGAAACAGGAATTGTAGCTTAAAGCCCAGAAAGGGTGTGTGTGTGTGTGTGTGTGATGGGAATTGTAGTCCCCACACATGCTGGTATCTTGGGGAGGGGGGGGCACCAGGCTGGGAAAGGCCAAACTAATTTAAGGGGGGGAGAGGCAAGCAAGCGAGAAAGATGGCTGACAGCTTCCTTCTCCCTTCCATCCGAGGGGAGGCCGGCCCTGGCGGGCACAAAGGGAGAAGGGGCCATTTTGCCACCCTGGCCCCCGTCCCCGCCCCCTTCCCCGCCGCCACTGACCTGCCCGGGCCGCCTCCATCTTCCTCTCCCGAAGAAGGATGCCAGGGGAGGAGGGCGGGGGGGAGAGAAGAAGAGCCGAGGGGGGCGCGGGGCCCTGCCCTCAAAGACCGCGAGGCACCGAGGGAGGGAGAGAGACAGCCGGCGGGCCCCTCAGCGCCTCCGCCCGGTCCTCCCCGCTCCCTCATTGGGGCTCTCCCGGTTCTCGCGAGACCTCCGCCGCCCGCAAGAAAGGAAAGCGGCGCAGGCTCTCGCGAGGCTTGGGCCGTCCGTGAGGGGCGGCGCGCGTGCGTCAGTGCCCGCCTCTCCCCCCCTCCCTAGGTTTAAAGGATGGAGGAGGAATAGCGGCTCGAGGAACGAGACTTCAGGGCGCAGGTCTCGCGAGAGCTGGCAAGCTGCCGGCCTTGGGAACGCAGAGCGGTCCGTCCGTCAAGGAAAGTTCACTGCTCTTCCTTGCGCCGCTAGGGGCAGACCGAGCCTACGTGACTCAAGGCAAAAACCAAGAGGCGGCCTTGTCGTTGGTGAGCATGCGCAGTCTTCTCGGCCTCTTGCGATGCGTTTTCCCCTGAAGGGGCGGAACCTTCGTTAACCCTCTGAGGGTCGGACGGAAGGATTTGGAAGCCGTACCAGAAGGAAAACAACTTTGGTCCTGAAGGAGGCATGGCAGGATCGGGGAGTGATCTAAAGGCCTCGTTGCTGAAGCACCGGCGCACCACCTTCGAACGGGTGGAAAAATTTATTTCGCAGGATTATTTTGTGGATTGTAACCTCCGGGGCAGGTGGGCTAGGGTTGGTCCGTTCGCTAATTCCTTCCCCTGCTTTTCCCCAGTTCAGGTAGTCCTCGACTTACGACCATTCTCACAGGACAGAAAGCTGAAAGAGATGGAAGGAAAGAGAAAAATCTTTAAATGCTTTTAAAAGCAATTGATCAAACATGTTTGTAGGCTTAAACACCAATTGTGATCCTAGGAATTTGCACTGTATGCTAATCAATGGTTGATTACTTTAACTCAATTGTTGGAATTCATAACCCTAATCTTTGCCCAGCCAATCCAGAAACTAGTCAACCCCATTTTAATTAAGCTATAGAAGTTTCCCCTCTAGCTACCGTAGTGGATTATAAATGTTGGAGCTCAACTCGCCTTAACGCCATTTGTTTTGGAAAAGTTGGTTCTGTGGAACTTTAATGACTCTGGTCCTAATAAGGCAGGTATGGATTTAAATCGTGTAGTGTTGAAGAACTGGAAGACCATGACAAGTTTATCAGGGAGGAATATGCAGTCTTCAGTTTCTGAGAATGCATTATTCTTTTGTGTGCTGTTTCAAAGAGATAAAATACTGTGTGTCTTTTAACAGGCTGTTTGGTGACAGGTGTGCATTGGCGTCTCTGTCTTACTTTGAAACTTCTAAACGAATTCCATACAGTGAAGCTATTGGAGAAGAATTCAGCCCTATTAAAGTTGGAGATAGCTTTGGACAGACGTAAGTATTTCCTTATTCAGAGCTGAATTTCCCATCTCATTTCCTAAGGGAACAAAATGAAGGGTTTCTACTTTAGCTTAGAACCACTTTAGCCTAGTGGTTAAGGCTTCAGGCTAGAAAGGAGGAGATCATGAGTTCAAGTCCCTCATTAGCCATGAAAGCCAACTGAATGAATTTTGGACCAGTTACACTCTCAGTCCAATCCATCTCACAGGGCTGTTGTTGTGGGGAAAATAGGGGGAAGTTATTTCTAAAAATAATGCTGGCTGGAGACTTCTGGGAATTGAAGTTCAAACATCTTCAGGTTGCCAGTGTTTAAAGGGTATAACCATTGTACTTTTTAGTTAATGGAATCTGTGGCATCCTGACAGTTTTAGTGTCACTTTTCTAAGGTGGCACACCTGCTGGTTTAAATTAGAACTCAGCATTCCCAAGAAATGGACCGGAAAGGAAGTGCACCTTCTTTGGGAAAGCGACGGAGAAGGAATGGTGTGGAGGGATGCCCAGCCCGTTCAGGTAAGTGGCTGTCATGAAATTATCACCAGCTGGATCAGGATCAAAAAACAAAAACAAAAAACCCGCCCCCATGATAAAAAGGCAAGTACACAGTAAATAAAACTGCCTCAAATGCTATTCATTGGGGGAAATGCTGGAGAAAAATAAAATGTTTACAAAAGAATGTGATGGACGTAATAATTCAAGGACTACCTATATTGACAATGTACCTGTCCAACTATATATTATTTGCCATTATCAGAGTTTGACCCGAGAAGGTGAGAAGACCAGTTATATGCTGACTGACAGTCTAAAGGAGACCGACCTTCATGAGTGAGTCACTATTTTGCAGTATTGTTATGGAAATAATACTTTCCTGCTCCAGCAATTCAATAGAGATGAACCTTGCCAGTATTTTGACATAAATCTTTGTATAGAAATAATGCTTAAAAGTATTTGAACTGTTGAATCAACTTGGGATAACCATCCTATCCTGGAAATGCCAGGTGCTGAAAATGCACATCGCCTGCAGTGAATAATCTGCTGACATAAAACTGGAACAATGTAAGTTGCTCAAATTCCAGTGGAAAGAAAAATTATTTGCCAGAGGGATGAACAGATGACTTGGGGTGGAAAACTTTTGCAGTGTCAGGGTAATCACTGGGAGCCTAATTCAGGCCCATGGATTCTTCAAAACAGAAAGGTGATAGGCACTTTTTCCTCTTCTGCAGCTTGACCCTCTATCTGGAGGTTGCCTGCAATGGTCTCTTCGGAGCTGGGAAGGGCGGCATGATTGAACCCCCGGATCTGGACAAAACATTCTCCTTGAGTAGAGCAGAGCTGGTGGTTTACAACCGGGATGTCCATGAGCTTCTGGTGGACTTTGAAATCCTCTTGGACATGGCCAAGGTGAAATGTCTTGTTTTTGCCATTTTAATGTACTGAGAGGTGGGGGGGGGGAGGGGGCTTATGATCTTATTTCTGCTTTTTAACTTTTGATCCCCAGATATTTTTGGGTTCCAATTTGAAGAAGGTTTTGGTGGTGAGCTTGACTTGACTGGTCAACGTAAAATTTATCTTTCTTTTCCTGCTTAGCTCCTCGGAGAGGAAAACCAGCGGAGCTTCCAAGCACTTTACGTAGCGAACCAGATGGTGAACCTGTGTGATGTCAACAACCCTGCAACCTTCCCGGCTGTTCATGAACTGGCCCGCTCTGTTTTCTGCCAGAAGAACGGAGAGAGCCAGCATATCATCCATGCAATGGGTCACTGTCACATTGATACCGGTAGGAACAGCGTGCGTGGTATATATTCCAGTCCAGGAAAGATCTGCCAGGCCTAATATAATTAGGCAAAGGAGTGAGGGATGATATGCAAGTAGTCCTCAACTTGCAACCATTTTGTTTAGTGACCTTTTGAAGTTACAACGCCACTCAAAAAAGTGGCTTAACAACCGTTCCTCACACCATCGCAGCATCCCCACAATCACGCAATCAAAATTGGGCCGCTTGGCAACCAGCATCATGGACTCAGTTAATCGCCATTTCTGACCTTCCCAAGCTGGCTTCTGACAAGCAAAGTTGTGGGGTGGGGGGTGGAGAAAGGGAGTCGGATTTGCTTAATGGCCACATGATTTGTTTAACCGCAGGGATTTGCTTAACAAACATGGCAAAAAATAGAATAAAACTGACCATGATTCACATAATGACCGCCTCGCTTAGCAACCGAAATTCTGGCCTCGTTAGTGGTTGTATTTAGCTTTTAAAAAATACCCCATGCATTGCATAGATCTAGTGAAAGAAATTTGGGGCACATAGCCCTAGCGTTGTGCTGCTTACCCCCAGAAATCGTGGGTGCTCCATCACTGGAGATTTTTAAGAAGAGACTAGACATTCACCTCTCTGAGAGGGTATAGGTTCTCCTGCTTGAGCAGGGGGCTGGACTAGATGACCTCCAAGGTCCCTTCCAGCTCTATTCCTATTTCTATTCTTATTCTATTCTATTCTATTCTATTCTATTCTATTCTATTCTATTCTATTCTATTCTATTCTAAATTTCTTATTGTGCAGTATCAGCATATGTTCCAAGGACATTATAGTGCCATCACTTGCAACTTGCGTTGCAAAGAGTAAGGAAATCACATAAGAATTCCAACACATACTTTTTAAAAAAAATATCAATCTCATATATAGGCATTGCAAAGCTTTTAGCTTGATTCCTAATAATAATTTCCGGGCATTGGACAATCCTACACGTGGCTAAAACAACTATGCTCTAAAATTAAAATCTCTTCTATCCATCTGAAAAATCTTTATTACGGTTATAGACAATCCTCTAAGCACCCTGTAAGAACAAAGCAAATGTATTTGTGAACGGCTTGCTTGCAATTGTAACCTTAGCTTGGCTGTGGCCTTATGAAGAGACGGTCCGTAAATGTGCACGCAGCTGGGTAACTGTTGTACGCCTGATGGAGAAGAACCCGGACTTCACATTTGTCTGTTCACAGGTAATCGATACGTAAGTGCCCAGTTTTTAAATGTGTTCGTGCGTGTAAACCATAATGTGGTTTCTTTGGTTTTGGAATTGGATATGAATCCTATTATTGTGGTTTTTGCTTAGACCGTGTATGAATCCAAACAGTTGTGGCTTATTCAGTGAAACACTTAACCAGGTTTTAAATCCCTATAATCATCTTCTTTGCTTGCTTAGATCAAGGGTCTCCAAACTTGGCAACTTTAAAACTTGTGGACTTCAACTCCCAGAATTCCTCAGCCAGCATGTCTGGTTGAGGAATTCTGGGAGTTGAAGTCCACAAGTCTTAAAAGTTGCCAAGTTTGGAGACCCCTGGTTTAGATCAATGAGAAAACCATATAAACTAGCCACTGTGTCCAGATCTTAATACTGGAACATTTTGGTGTGTAAACTGCAGCTCGGATGAAAAGAGACATTTTTAGGACATTTATGTGGCTTTTTTGTCTACAGGCCCAGCAGTTTGAATGGGTGAAGTCCTATTACCCTGGTTTGTATGCTACAATTCAAGAATTCGCAAAAAGAGGACGCTTCATACCAGTTGGGGGAACCTGGGTGGAAATGGTAAGGCTGCATTATAGTTGGACCTTGCTTACTGACCACTCAGTCGGTGAAGGCTTGAAATTATGACAGCTGAAGAAAGGGACACACGGAATTCCGGCCATCACCATCATAGTCTCATGAACACAATTTGGACCTGCCTGCTTTTATGACCATCCCTCCCTGCTGCCCCCAGCTGACCTTTGTCCTTGTCTTCATCTGGATGCAGCGTGGGAGGTCAGGTATGGAAAGAAAGTGGGTTCTGCAAAAAAGTAGAAAAATGATACTGCTAACCCTTGTGATACTCAAGATCTCAAGAACCACGAATGGTAGATTCAGGCCAATAATGCTAGTTGGTAGCAACATTGGGTGGAAGGTAGCTCGTGAGCTGGGGTTTGCTACTGATGTGGGGATTCAGTTCTTGGTGGGGAGCGAGGGCCTTTTTACACCCTGTGAACTTCAACCCCCATGCTGACTCAGGAATTCTGGGAGTTGAAGTTCAGAGATGGTAAAAGGGCCATAGTTCCCCATCCCTGGTGCGGAAATACAGGTGTTTTATTCCCTCCCAGGATGGAAACCTTCCAGGTGGAGAATCCATAGTTCGTCAGTTCCTGCAGGGACAGCGTTTCTTCCAGCAGGAATTTGGGAAGCTGTGCTTAGAGGTGCATATCTATATTCCTCTTTTCCTACCTTCCAGGTGTTTCCCTAACGCTCCTCAGTCCTGCCGGGATGGCATTTTTGTAGCCTCAGATCCTAAATCGGAACCAGTGTTGTCTGTTAAATTAAAATGTGGATAGCAGCAGGGACCGTAAAGAACTCCTACGCCAGTCCAGTGAATTCTGCTCAACCTGCACATAGATCCTGCAGCAACCAGTGAACTAAATGGCCAAACTGGAAACGGAAGAATATTTGAATTCACCCTATCATGACAGAGTAGGCAACCTTGGCTCTTTTATGACTCGTGGACTTCAACTCCCAGAGTTCCTGAGCCAGCATAGCCAAGGTTGCCTACCCCTGCCCTGTGCTCTTTGGTAGGGCAATCAAGCAATTACACTTTCCCATAACTATATAATTTTTTGTTCAGACTCCTAGGCACTGCCTGGATAAGTCCCTGCAGTTTTCTTGGCAAGTTTTTCAAAAGTGGTTTCTCATTGCCTCCTTTCTAGGGCTGAGAGAGGGTTGGCCCAAAATCGCCCAGTTGGCTTCATGCTTAAGACAGGACTAGAGCTCACAGTCTTTCGGTTTCTAGCCGAGGGCCTTAACCCCTACTATCTCTCTCCCATAATTATATAAGAAGCTAAACTGAACTTCCTCATCATTCTGCACGGCCAACATCAATTTCCAGTCAGTCAGCATTTTTATTCTCAGCTCATTCTATGTATTTAATGCCAGCTCTTCACAGACAAGGCCATTGTTTTTTTTATCCCCAAACCAGTTCTGGCTGCCTGATACATTTGGTTATTCAGCGCAACTGCCACAAATAATGCGTGGCTGCGGGATATGTCGTTTCTTAACTCAGAAATTGAGTTGGAATCTGGTGAACACTTTCCCGGTAAGATTTATAGTTTAATTCAAATAAACCTGGACGCAGGGACCCGCTGAGCAGCGGTTGGTCTCATCTGGATGTTAGCCTGAAATTTATTTCAGAAAAAAAAACCCACTGAACTTGTTGGGGACTGGGTGGTTTATTGGCTACCTGCAATCTCTTGTAGCACAACACCTTTTTCTGGGAAGGCATTGATGGATCCCAGGTTTTGGCTCACTTCCCTCCTGCGGATTCCTACGGATTGTCCGGTCGTGTGGAGGAGGTGAGTAAACCCAGCAAAAGTGATTCTCCATCTTCACAGCAGGAGAGACAAACCCAATAAATTATTTTTATTTTCCTTGAAGGTAGGAAGTGCCAAATAGTGTGTGAATGGGAGATCTACCCTCTCCCTTGTGCCCCCTCTCTTCTAGATGTTAAGAACGGTGAAGAATAACAAGGACAAGGGCCGTGTGAATCACAGTGTCGCTCTCTTTGGATTTGGAGACGGAGGAGGGGGACCTACACAGAAGATGCTGGACAGGCTGCTGAGAATGAAGGATACAGATGGTCTACCCAGGTTGGTTTCTCTTGGCTAAACTGGATAAACAAAACCGGAAACAAAGCCAATAAAATAAAAGAACATTCTGTGCTTGGTTGCTCATGCCTTAGAGCCGGGGACTCTATACTTGGCAACTTTAAGACTTGTGGACTTCAACTCCCAGAAATCCTCACCCAGCATGGAGAGCCCTGCCTTAGAGCACTGTTTCTCAACTTTAACCCATGCCCGGTTGGGGAATTCTGAGAGTTGAAGTCCATCTTAAAGCTGCCAAGGTTGAGAAAAGATTAGAGAGTAATTTCCTTAAATGAATGCAAGACCAAGATTGTCTTGGTTGGGTGTTCCCTGCAGTGGTGATTTCCTTTCATGCAGGGTTCAAATGTCTGTCCCAGATCGGTTTTTCTCTGCCCTGGAGAAGGAGAAGGCTCAGCTCTGTACTTGGGTTGGAGAACTGTTTTTGGAACTGCATAACGGCACCTACACAACTCACGGGCAGGTGAGACTGCACAAGGCATCATAGGAAGTTTGTAGACATTTCTGTTAATGCTTCACTGTAGGCTCCAGGATTCAGAGCAGTACATCTGGAATGTATCTATTAATATTATGGTTCATCGCATAATTAGCCAGATGTTTAGACCGAGTTTGGCATTTTTATGCACCTATCAAGGCATTTCCAAAGACCTGGGATAGGCAGATGTTGTTTGATGGTGTTAAAATTGTTGCAGGATGTAAGCTGCCTTTTGCAATTGACGGGTGGTGATTTTTGTCAATTCCCTTCCCAGTAAGCTGCCTTTTGCAATTGACTGATAATGATTTTTGTCAATTCCCTTCTGAGTAAGCTGCCTTTTGCAATTGACTGATGTTGATTTTTGTCAATCCTGATAGCGTTCAAGGGGTGCTCCAGTACCCCTTGAGTAATGAGTAATTGTAGTAATTTAAGAACTGCAATCTCAGTAGGATTTCCATTCCCCAAGGCCTCATTTTTCATTTTTATTTTTAAGTCACTGGACATTTTGTATAAAATCTATAATTTTCTCTCTGGATTCAGATTAAAAAGGGGAACAGGGAATGTGAGCGTTTACTCCATGATGTCGAGATCCTGAGTAGTTTGGCTCTGGTGCAAAAAAGTTCTTTCCAGTATCCTTCTGTTCAGCTTCAGCACCTTTGGAGGTACGCAAATGCAAAATTTTGTGCGTTTTTTTGGTAGAATGTAGAAGTTTGTGGAATTGGGACTGGTCCTTCTGATGGCCAATAAGAAATATGTATAAACCAAAAGAGGAAGAGAAACTGTCATGTTGACTTTCTGTAGATAAATTAGCATTACACCAAATGTCCCTTCAGAACAATGCAAGCTAGAAACATACTTCTCAACCTTAACACGAGAATCTGACATTTTAGTGGAAAGAGAGAGATAGAACTAGAGGTGTGGAAACTTATATAAAAAAAAGGAAAACAAAAATGTACACAAAGAATGACTTTCGACTTCTTTCTGAGATGTATAAGGCACTAACATTCAACTCTTAGTTCAACACCTTAAAACCAGCTTCTTATCTCTCTCTTCCCTCTTCGTCTTCTTCTTGATCGTTAGTTTATGTTGTTGTTTTTTAATCCGTATGTTCACAAAATTTAATAAAAGTACTGCGAGAATCCCGACTTTTCAGTTGGATCACCAGATCGAGGCTGGTGCAAATGACACACGTTAAAAGAGTGTAATAATTGCGAGCCCGCTATTTTAGGCCGAATAATGAGTCCAGCTACATAACACTTCTGATTACACCAAACTGTGAGTAGGTCCAGATGCATCTTTCTACGCTCTTCCATATTCTCTCTCTGTGTGTGCGATCCCTCCTCCCACTCTTCTCTTTTTCGGCTGCAGGCTGCTGCTCTTGAACCAGTTCCACGATGTCTTACCGGGCAGTTGTATCCAGCTTGTAGTAGAGGATGCCATGAGGTACTACTCAGGTGAGAAGGAACCAGCCTTGAGAATTTGGTTTGGTTAGGCAGCTGCCAAAGATCAGGGACCATAAATGGCCATTAGAGTCCTAAGGCTGTGCTGCTTGGCCTGGTTCACGAGAGGTAGACCGTGTGACTCAAAACAGCAGGTTCAGTCCTGACGTTCTGGTGATTCAGGGCCTGTCCTGATGGACATCCATGGTTGTCTGCCTTGATGGTTCTGCTCAGCGGAAGGTAGCTTTCTTCCTTTTGATAGAACCATTAAAACAAGATTGTGGTATCCTGAGAGAGAGGGCAGAGGAAAGGTCAATAAACAGTGGAAAACTAGGAAGATCTGAGATTCTTCCTCCACTGTACAAGGACTAAGAAAGTCTCCAAATGAGGGCTACGAAAGAGGCTTAGATTTATAACTCTGATTTAATCTCTTCTGCAGCACGCTAGGCCTCAAGTTTCCTTTTCCAATATGTAGCATAGCTCATTCTGAATGTGGACAGTCCTTTGATGGGAATCCTCTCTTTCTTCCTCTCCTTCAAGAAATCCGAAGTTCTGGAGCTCAGCTTCTGAAAGACGCCACCCATTCTTTGTGCGGAGCGCTGTTGGCCAACGGGGATAAGAGCAGCGATACCATCCTGGTTATCAACACTTTACCATGGGAAAGAACCGAAGTCGTTTCCAGAACTGGACCCCAAGGATCTGAGACTTTAGGTGGCAACACTGCTTCAGTTTTAGAGTCCCTACCTATAAGGTTTTGGCCACCTTACACAAATCCACTTTTCTTTAGATTGATTGGGAACTGACAGAAAAGATCTAATTCCTCTGGTCTCCTTTTGTGTCTTCCAACACCAGCTTTGGTGACGGTTCCCAGCATGGGCTTCTGTGCTCTTCAAGAGTCATCACCTCCTCCACATCCTGTGACAGTCAATAAAGAGGTGGGCTTGTTTTTTGAGGGTTTGTTGTAACTTTGAACGGTTGCTAAGTGAGGACCGCTTGCAGTTGAAAGCGACAGCCAGAGAATGACTTGTCTTTTGGGTTATCTCAGTCTATGTTACCGCTCTTTTTATAAAGATGGTGATAATATAGTGTAACGATACGTGAAAAATACCTTGGGAGACGGGTCGCAAAATTGCCTAGGGAACAGTTAGATAAGAGACAGCACAGCCCACAGCTGCATAACAGATGCAGAGTGGCTCACAAAGGACCCTTCTCTAGTTGGGAGAATTGTACTTTCGGATTGGCAACATTCTGCTAACGTAGTTTTAGAAAATAGTCAGATAAGAGAGGACATGTCCTAGAGCTGCATAATGGGTGGAGAAAGAGGCTCAGTGGGGACCCTCCTTAGCTTCTCAGGCTGTAAAAGAGATGGTGGGAGATTTGTACCTTTCCGACTTGCAACATTCTATGAATGCAGCTTTACAATAAGGTAGGAATAGCTCACCTGGTCGTGTTTCCTGTCTGCTTGACCTGGGAAGGCTGAGACATAGGGAATCTGCCATTGTTTTTTACCCCAGGCAGATGGTTCTGTTACTCTGGCCAATGGCATCATCCAAGCCTGCCTGGATCCTTTGGGAAGGATGGTCTCCCTTTCCTTGCTCCACCCAGACAGGTATTTCTTCATATAAGTACAGGGTCAGCATTACGTTCTGCAAACAGGGCATTTCTCCCTCTTGACACTTCTGCGTTGGTCTTCTTGTTGCAGAGAGGCTGTTCCGGAGGGTTGCCAGGCCAACCAGTTTGTGATCTTTGATGACGTCCCTCTCTACTGGGATGCCTGGGATGTGATGGATTATCACCTGGAGACCAGGTAAGGAGCCTGAAGCAGCTTCTGCTTACAGGGCTGGCAATCTGCAGGGGTTGGATCACTCGTGAATTAACTCCTAATAACAGAAAATCACTGGGAAGGAAAAGAAATCCCTCCCCACCCCCCACCCCCGCAAGCCATCGAGAGGAAGAGGAAGGGGCGTGGCAGGGAAAGGTAACCCCACCTACTTCTAAGTTGGCCCCACCTACTTCTTTATTCGTTGGTTGCCTTTTGTCATGTGCATTCACCCCTGCTTTTCAGTTCTTTTAAGACTATTGGAACTCTGAATCTTGCATCAAGTACTTTTTGGTGGGTCCTTCGTAACTTTGAACGGCCATTATGTAAGGACTACTAACCTATAATTTTGAGCCAGTGATGTCCTACTCTTTCTTTCAGGAAGCCCATCACCCATCTCCTCAAACCCCTGGAAATTTCCATCCCAGGCGGCTTGCGGGGCAGCGTGACTTTCTCCCTGCAGCTCAGCGAGAGCAGCGTCCTAACCCAAGAGGTTGTCCTGGACGCAGCGAGTCCTTACATCTCCTTCCGGACCCAGGTTTGCTTTTCTTCTTCTTTTTTCCCCAGAAATGTTTCACCAACTGGGTAAAATTCGGTCTTTCTTTTCCTGATCTGCAGTTCTCCCTTACTTAAGAGTCGCCAACTGGGGGGGGAGGGGGCAATATCTGCTTTTTTTTTTAATTGCTTGGTTGCTTTCCAGGTTGACTGGAACGAAGCTCACAAGTTCCTCAAGGTGGAATTTCCAGCCAAGGTTCGGAGTCCAAATGCCACTTACGAGATCCAGTTTGGGCACCTGCAGAGACCGACGCATTGGAACACGTCCTGGGATTGGGCCCGCTTTGAGGTGAGGCTCTTCTTCACCTAACTGGTATTCCCAGGATGGGAGTGATCCAAATTCTGCTTCTTTTTTTTGGTGGTTTTTTTTACGTACAACTCTTCAACAGCTCCATGGTGACCACCATCTTGAATGTTTGTACCACACCTTCATCTCATACATCAGGCTGCGCCTGAGGGAGGGAGGGAGGGAAGGAGGGGTCAAATGCGTCATCAGTCTCAAGTCCCTTCGTGCCCCCAAGAGACCTAATTCCAGCCCACCTTGAATTCCGTTGACTCTTATGTACCGCCAATTTCCCTTGACCATTAGTAGCTCAGATTCTTGTAGCGAGCTAAACCTTGCGATAACCCTTTGTATTCATTTGAACTGCCTGGATTTCCTGATTTCCACAGCGCTTGACAGATTTCCCACACGACTCAAGGCCGAATTAAGTTTGCGCCGTGCCTCGTTGACCCCCCACCCCAGTTTTAATGAAAATCCTGCTCACCAGATAGCCACACTGAAGTGTTCCAGAATCACGTTTGCCCTGAAACCAACTTCAGTTTTCCTTTTGGCTTTTTTTGAAGGTGTGGAGTCACAAATGGGCAGACCTGTCCGAGCACGGCTTCGGGGTTGCCTTGTTGAACGACTGTAAATATGGCTGCTCGGTCCACGGCAATGTGATGAGTCTCTCCCTGTGAGTTTTGGTGAAGGCTAGGAACGCCTGGGTTACGGCAGAAATGATTTTGGGAATGACTTCTTAGGTCTTGCCTGCTTTGGTTGGATTTTTTTAACTTTTGCCTTGTGTACCTGCCGACGGTTTTGATAGTTTGTAGGGTTATCATGGGACTTAGCAACTTCAAGTTGCGTTTTAACGCACCAGAAGGGCGGGATATAATTCATACCAATGTTGGCTGCTTGGACCGCTAAGAAAGCAAGCAAAGGGTGTGAATGACTGGATAATACGAGTTTTGATTCCCGTGAAGGTTACGGGCTCCGAAGTCCCCAGATGCTGCTGCAGATATTGGACCTCACCAGTTTACTTATGCAGTGATGCCTCACCTGGGTAAGCAACTCCTGAGAAGAACCTGATCTTGGCAGACTGCTCTTTTTTTCTTCTTCTCCTCCTCCTCCTCCCTCTTTGCTCTTCACCTTCTCCTTCTTCCTCTCTCCTGCTTCTTTTTCTTCTTCTCCCTCTTCCCTCCCTCCATCCTCTATTTATTCTCCTTCCTTCCTCTCTTCCTGTCGCCTCGCCCTTCCTTCCTTCCTTCCTTCCTTCCTTCCTTCCTTCCTTCCTTCCTTCCTTCCTTCCTCCCTTCCTCCCTTCAATTTCTGCAAATTGTTGATTTTGTCTTTCATAAATCGTACCATTAGCACCGATGCTGGGCCAGTGCAGGGGTAGGCAACCTTGGCCCCTTCATGACTCGTGGACTTCAACTCCCAGAATTCCTGAGCCAGCATGGCTCAGCTTGGAAACCTCTCCCTTTCCCCTCAGCATGGCTCAGGAATTCTGGGAGTTGAAGTCCAGAAGTCATCAAGGGAGCCATAGTTCCCCCATGCTGGCTCAGGAATTCTGGGAGTTGAAGTCCACAAGTCATCAAAGGGTCACTGTTCCCTCACGCTGGCTGAGGAATTCTGGGAATTGAAGTCCACGAGTCATAAAAGAGTCATAGTTCCCTCACGCTGGCTGAGGAATTCTGGGAGTTGAAGTCCACAAGTCATCAAAGGGTCATAGTTCCCTCACGGTGGCTGAGGAATTCTGGGAGTTGAAGTCCAGAAGTCATCAAAGGGTCACTGTTCCCTCACACTGGCTGAGGAATTCTGGGAGTTGAAGCCCACGAGTCATAAAAGAGTCAAGCTTGCCTACCCCTGGGCCAGTGGGAAGACACCAGGAAAACTAGAAAGGGAAACTGTACCTCCAAACTGATGGGGGGGGGGTTAGGGTTACCCTAACCCTACTTTAAATAACACTCCTGACTGTACAGCTTTGTCATCCACAGATTCTTTCCAAGGTGCCGAGGTGATCCAGCGGGCCTACAACTTGAATTTCCCTCTTCACGTAACAGAGGGCTCTCCTCCTGGGCCGCGTCCAGCCTGGAGTGCCTTTTCTGTCCCGTCTCCAGCTATTGTTCTGGAAACAGTAAAGCAGGTAAAGAGCCAACGAGAAATCCAGTCATTCAACTCTGTTCATCTGGGCATGTTTTCTTACCGGACCATCTTGCGAGCCTGGAAAAGGCATTTCTCCCCTCTTGCTTTTTCAATCCCAACAATGAAGGAAGGTCCCCTTCTGAGACACTCGCAAGCCCCCCCCTTATTCCTTCTGGGGCTCAGCTGCTGCTGTTCTGACACACAGTCTAGAGCAGGGGTAGGCAACCTTGGCCTTTTTATGACTCGTGGACTTCAACTCCCAGAATTCCTCAGCCAGCCATGCTGAGGGAAAAGGGAGAGGTTTCCAAGCTGAGCCATGCTGGCTCAGGAATTCTGGGAGTTGAAGTCCAGGAGTCATAAAAGAGCCAAGGTGGCCTACCCCTGGATTCTAGTCTGTGGCTCTTCCTCCTGTTTCCCAAGTTCATTCCCACACACGATTAACATTTTATCACAAAACTAATGGGTCTTAGTGTGCTTTATGTTCAACGCGGAAGCTAGCTTAGCTGACTTCTGGCTTGCCAGTCTTCCCCTGATTTCGATGAACATTTGAGCGAATTTGGGGGTTCTAGGTGAAGATTCTCTCAGTTTCGACTCGTCAGGCACCACCTTTCTCTGTCCCTTGCGGCATCTTACAAGAGCAGGACAGGAGGAAGGAAAGAACAAGGTTGAGCTGACGGGGAGATCTTTCTTGGGGTCTTCTTCCCCAGGCCGAGGACAGGCCAGACGCCCTGGTCCTCCGACTTTACGAGTCCCACGGCAGCACAGTTGACACCTGGCTCCAGATGGGCTTCCCGGTCCATGAGGCAGTTGTGTAAGTGGAAAGAGGGTGTCTTAATGGCCAGCTTTTCCCCCAAAGATTCATGGCTGACAGCATCACTGTCTTTTTGCAGGTGTGACCTCCTTGAAAGACCTGATCCTAGCATCCCCTTGGTTCTGGAAGAGCATCGGCTGAAGCTTTCCTTTAGGCCCTTCCAAATACTCTCGATCCTGCTGGTCTTGAAAGGACAGACCAGGACTTGAGGCTTCGAGGCACTGACTGCTTTCCTAAGGACTCATCAGCTGGAGCTTCTTTTCTCTGCCTAACAGGGTGCAAGGAGCACCAGGGATGGGCCACAGATAGTCCTCCATTTATGACCACTGTTGAGACCAGAGCTTCCATCGTTAAGTGATGCTGTAACTGAGACCCTTCAATTTTATGGGTTTTTTTTTCTTCCACGGTTGTTAAACGAATCATGTGGTTGTTAAAGGTCATATAAGCGAATCTAGCTCTCTCTCTCTCTCCCCCCCCCATTGATTTAGCTTCTTGGAAGATCAAGAAATATGCCTCCCAAAATATAATAAAAAGCAATTGTTGAATGAATTGAGTAGAGTTTGGGATCATTGCTTCAACGATCTAGTTTTCTGACATAGAAAAAAAGCAACTTTTAAAGCAGGATCTCTTTTTTTTATTAGCATATAAAAACAGTTGTTTTTTTTCTTAAGAAAAAACATACACACATTGTTATAAAAGGAAAGCATTTGATTTAATTGTTGAAGATTAAATCTTATTCGTTCTTTTGTGCGGAGAGTTCCCTGTACCGGGCTGGTTTTCTTCCCACGATCAGAAGTTTGAGGGGTGGCAACTATTCAAAACTGCAGGAGTCCTTTCAGTCCCGCTTGCCAGAACAATGTGAAACCAAAGGCATTTCCCCCCCCCCCCAGGTGCAGGTTCTTAAAAGCAGCGTAAGTAACATCCAAGAAATCTGCATAACGCTAAGTTTAAAAGTTGGTCAACGAGGCAAGAAAATATGGTCTCACGAGAGTTCTCAGCTGGTCATCTTGGATCAAAAGCTTGTATTTATCTCCTCGGCTGGAGCATGAAGCGCTCTTCCTGAAGCTCACTGGGGTCCCTCAGTTGGTAATCTTGGGTCCCAAAGCTGCATTTATCTCCTCCATTGGAGCGTGAAGGTCTACCTGGCGCTTATGCAAATATCCTTCCGCACTTTAGGAAGCCTTCACCCGTTTAGATCTTGAGATTGCTGGTGCCTTAGCTAAAAAAAGGAAAATTAATAAGAGTTAGAGGACTTAGTGCAGGGGTTGGCAACCTCGGCTCTTTTATGACTTATGGACTTCAACTCCCAGAATTCCTGGGAGTTGGAAGTCCATGAGTCATAAAAGAGCCGAGGTTGCCAACCCCTGATTCCTAGTGGATAGAGACTGGAGGTAGCCCTCATAAACCCCAGATAGGTTATCTTTCTCACTCTGTTTTTTCTGAGCAGGCATTCGCCTCTTCTGTGCTGGAGGTGGTGAACTTAGCAGCAAAGATTCTTGCAAATCAGAAGATGATTTCTGGGATCTGGTCTTGGGACCCCTGGCTCTCTTGCCCACCACACTGCCATCCTCCTTTTCTCGAATCACTCCATCCTCTGGTTTAAGTTTCCTTCTTCCCTTAACTTCTGTCTGAGCAGGACTGCTGCTTGAGTTCGTCCTTGGCTTGCCGGCCTGCAGAGACGGACACAGATGCTCAGAGAAGCCAACCCACCCCTCGAATGAGGTGGATCAAATCCTGAGATCAAAACTTGATCTCGGGCAGAAGAAGAGAGGGACCTGCAGATATCTGAAATGTGGCTCAGTTACGACAGCCGGAGACTCCCTAGTCCCCAAATTCACATTCGAATACGTTGGATCACCAGAATGACATGAAAAATGGAAGTCCCAACTCACTATGGGGAGAACGGCTACTTGAGGGATGCTATCTTAAGTAGGAAAAATCACACGGGATCAGGAAGACTTTATTCTTAGAACTGTAGGATCTCTCTGCAGGTAAGACCTTGACATTATGACCAGAAGCTGCCCCAGCAAATTCGTCGTTAATGTGGGGCTGTTCTTAAATGAGGCATCCCACGATCACACCGAATTTTATGACTTGTTGTTTGTTTTGACCATGGATTAAGCAAATCCAGCTTCCCCCGTTGAACTGAGAAGGTCACAAACGGTAAGCACAGGACCACAGGACACGGCAATGCTTGTAAATGCGAGCCGTTTGTCAACTGCCCAAATCGCAATCGCGTAGCCAAGGTCATCCAGTTAACAGATCGAAAAAGCACTACTAACTTGTGAAATGGTCAAATATTGGACTAGGAGGTTTCTATCTGCCCCGGTTTTCTTGATCTTTGGAACAATTATCCAGTTCCTTGTTTATTTTTTCTATCTTTTTTTTTCTTCACTCCGTTTCCAGGGTAGAGGAACTTAACTAATAATTTTGGGAACTTTACCCAGAGAGGCAGAGAAATAGACAAACGAGAGAGACCTTAATGTCTCGGGTAAATAATTTCCCCAGAGAAAGAAATAATATACCTTTACCTTTGAACTCTGCAGAGTTTGTTTAGACTTCGTTTGTGCCTTCTTTGTCTGAGATTTCCCCCCTGGGATTCAAAACATTACACACAGACACACACACACACAATTAGATCAGTGCCATCTTAATTTCTTAATTAACCACAATGTTATTCTGTGTTCTATGATACAGGAAGAAAAGGTGATTTCTTAGAGACATGTTTCTAGGTTAGGTTTGTTTTCCAGCAGAGAATTTTAATCCCCAGATCCTTTAATCAGAAAAGCTAGCAGTGAAATCTGAAATTTTCTGGCTGCAAGTAGAAGTTGCCTGGAACGGAGATCTTAGCAAATACCTTTGATGACAGCCTACATGCTGCTGTATGGGGCGTGGGGGGGGGGGGAGAACACACTTTCTCATTTTCTCTTTTCCTTAAATGTAAAAATGGAGCTCACCTTTTGGGGTCAGGGGTCCAGGGTCTCCCTATATGGAAGAAAAATAATTCAGGTTTCTTGGAACAGAGTTAGGCCAGGTTTGCTATATACAGGTGCTGATCATCCAATAGTAGTAGTAGTAGTAATAATAATAATAATAATAATAATAATAATAATAATAATAATAATAATAATAATAATAATAATAATAATAATAATAATTTTATTTATATACTGCCCTTCTCCCGAAGGACTCAGGGCGGTGAACAGCAATAGCCCTTAGACTTATATACTGCTTCACAGTGCTGTACAACCCTCTCTAAGCAGTTTACAGAGTCAGACTCTCGCACCCCCAACAATCTGGGGTCCTTATTTTACCGACCTCGGAAGGATGAAAGGCTGAATCAACCTTAAGCCGGGCAGGATCAAACTGCTGGCAGTGAGCAGTGCAGTGCTGCAATCTAAACACACAACTCCAGCTTGTAGTGAAAACACACATCGACATGCAGGGGAGGGTTGGACTAGATGACCTACAAGGTCCCTTCCAACTCTGTAATTCTGTTGTTGTTCTCTTAACATATATAACATGTCAGAGCATGCATAGTCTTATTGCGCTGAGATAACCTAGGAGTAAACACAGTGGTCTATTAAATGGTGGTTTATCTTACACTATCTACAATCTCATACGCCGGGAACAATATCCAACACACAACAGGAAACAGAAGAGAGAACAAGTCTGCGGAGCCTTCCTTTCTATACAACGCTGTTAGCCACGCCAGCAGGTGAGAATGGTTGCGTTTATGCACAACACACTAAGGCAGATATTGGTGCAGCCTTCAAACCAAGGCAAAGATGGCTCCATCATCTTACCTAGAGGGCAAACGTTGCTTGTCGCCTGTATCCCTACCTGGAACCAGATGGTCCTGCCATTAGCATCACGCAAGGATTTCATGCCCGGAACGGAGTAACAGTGAAGCCACTCTTCAAAGATGGCAGAATCTTCTCGGTTGGTGGGGTCATATCCCTTGCCACCTCCTAGGTGAAGACAAGCAGAGACATAAATACAGGTAGTCCTTGACTTACAAGAGTTCATTTAGTGACCTTCAAAGTTACGACGGCACGGGAAAAAAGGGACTTACGATCATTTTTCAGAGTCACGAACTTTTTGCAGCATCCCCTTAATCTTGTGATCAAGGTTCAGAGGCTGGGGCAACTGGCTTGTACTTACGTCTGTTGTGCCCCAAGGTCATGTGATCCCCCTCTTGTGACCTTCTGACCAGCAAAGTCCATGGGGAGGCCAGATTCAGATAATCAGCGGGTTATTACGTTATGATAACTTATCAACTGCAGGGATCCACTTCCCACGTGTGGCAAGGAAGGAAACGTCTCACAACCACAGAGGTTTGCGGCTCCACTGTGACCGTGACATACCTCCACAACGGAGCCCAGTGTTTCCACCGCTAAGCAAAGCGTTTCTTAAGTGAGTTTGGCCACATGGACAAGGCCTTTGATAAGCCCATCTGTGAGGCTCTGCTAAACCAGATGCTAAACCTTTTGGCCCCGTTTGTTAAACAAATCACTGCAGTTCTTAAGGGGATCTGGCTTCCCCCATTGACTTGGCTTCTCGGAAGCCCGCTGGGAAGGTTACTAATGGTGATTGCGTGACCCCGGGACACTGCAACAGTCAGAAATACATGCCAGTTGCTAAGCATCTGAATTTTGATCACATGACCATGGGGAGGCTGCAATGGCCTTAAGGGTGAAACCTGGGCCCACGTCATCTTTTTTTTCCAGTGTCCTAACTGCAAATGTCACTATACAAGTCGAGCACTCTGTAACTGCCATAAATCTCACCCATCTCAAATGGGGGGGATCCTTTGGGGGCCCCACCGGGTGCTTACCTAGATTCACGACCTCCATGGGCAACAGGTGACAGATCTCCAGCAAGTCGGGGTTCTCTCGTTTCAATTTCACTTTCTTGCTGAGGGTTGTCCCACCCGAAGCCTGAAATACGGAGACAGGAAGTTGGATAAACAGAAATATTTTCTAAACGGGGAAAAGAAGGGATTCCAATCCGATATCACTCCGCCTTCCCTTCTTTAGATGAAACTTTATGCAAGTAGTCCTTACGACCATTTGTTTAACGGTTGGTTCAAAGTTACGGCGGTGGGAAAAAAAGGACTTATTACTGGTCTTCACACTTACTACTGGTGTCACGTGATTGTAATCGGAGTGCTTGGCAACTGGCCTATGCTGCAGCTCGGGATCGCCTGATCACCACTTGGGATCTTCTCAGCCAGTTTCCAACAAGCCAAGTCAACAAGAGAATCTGGATTCACTTACTGACCACACTTGATTCGCTTTAGCACAGGGGTAGGCAACCTTGGCTCTTTTGTGACTCGTGGACTTCAACTCCAAGAATTCCTGAGCCAACCATGCTGACGGAAAAGGGAGAGGTTTCAAATGCTGAGCCACGCTGGCTCAGGAATTCTGGGAGTTGAAGTCCACGAGTCATAAAAGAGCCAAGGTTGCCCACCCCTGCTTTAGCACCTTCAACTGGTTCTCAACATTGCACCACTCTATCCTTTGAGCTTCTAACCTCTTACCTGCAGTCCACGCTGCAGATCTTCCAGAACGGTCCGTGCCTTCTCAAAAGGAGGGATGTTTGATCTAGAAGAAGTCGGAGAAAAGGCTCAGAGGGTATTTAGTAATCATGGTTGGTGCTTCTTGTTTGGACTACTTCAAAGGGTCAGTCTTGCAAGTTTGAAAGTTACTCTCCCTTCCCTTTTTTTAATTCTCTCCTGAAAATGAAGGATGTTAAGTTTGCAGGGTAGGTTGCTAGTAACTGCACTGAAGATGTTACCTAGTTGGGTCATGAAACGTCTGCAAGAAAACAACCAGGCTCAGAGAGCACCCAGGACACCACAATTCTCCTCCTCTTCTCCTCCTCCTCCCCCCTTCTAGCACTGAAGATGTTACCTAGTTGGGTAATGAAACGTCTGCAAGAAAACAACCAGGCTCAGAGAGCACCCAGGACACCACAATTCTCCTCCTCTTCTCCTCCTCCTCCCCCTTTCTAGCACTGAAGAAGTTACCTAGTTGGGTCATGAAACGTCTGCAAGAAAACAACCAGGCTCAGAGAGCACCCAGGACACCACAATTCTCCTCTCCTCCTCCTCTTCACAAACCTCACCCCCTTCTAGCACTGATGATGTTACCTAGTTGAGTCGTGAAAAGTCTGCAAGAAAACAACCAAGCTCAGAGAGCACTAAGGACCCTCACAGCATATATTGCCTGTATCCCCACATCTGGAGCTCCAAGGACAGGATTCTGACTCTAGAAATACATGGAACATCTTTCCAGCTTGAAATCCAGATGCTGTTGTCTCTGTGGTCAATCTGCCTTAACGCAACTTCCAACTTGTTTTCTCCAGATGCTTCCTTGAATCCAAAAAAGGTCTTCTGGATTCTCCAACACAGGACCACAAAGTTCCCTCTGCTTTCCAGCAGACCCCAGTGGAGAGGACCCCCCCCCCCCAAAAAAAAATAAATCACAGACTTACCGGTAAAGAATTTCAGCCCGGAGGTAGTTGCCAACTCCGTTGAAAAACCTCTGGTTTAGCAGAGCCTCACAGATGGGCTTATCAAAGGCCTTGTCCAAGAGATTCCTCAGGATGTTTTCCCTGGAGAGCAAGTCCCGACTTGTTAGCAGAAATATTTGGGATTCTGTGAAGCACAAACTTCCAAGAGCCCCAACCTTTTCAGTTGGAAAAGGTGCAACCAGCCTTAAAGTAGAATGACACAAAAAGATAATCCAACTTGATTTCATTTAGTGTAAAATAAACAAAGGTGGGCAGGCTTCCAAGATGAGACCATCCTTTGAAGTAGACTGGATCAAGAAAGAGACACTACAGAGATCCTTTATTGTAATATAGGCTGTAATAACAGAAAACTTGAAAACTTCTCCCAGTTTCTTTCTGCCCATCATGTACCAAATAAAATCAAAGTGGGCTTATGTTGAGTTTCTTTCTCATGCTTCTTTCTACCTCCAGCGCAGTGTTTCTCAAACTTGCCAAGTTTTAAGGCGAAGCAAACTTGATACAATGAATCCCAGTTTGGGTTTTAAGAGATAATCTCACGTCACCCCAACCTTCTCCAATCTGGCTCCTTCTAAATCTGTGCTGTTACAATCCTCGTCCCTCCAGCTGTTAGCTGGTGGATGATGGGAGTTGTATTCCACATCTTCTTGAGGGCCAATCACAAGATTTCCTTCCTGCTATGCCCATTCATGAAAATAAAATTTTAAAAAAAACCTCATTTTTAACTCCAAGGACATCAAGCAGTTGAAACGTACATACAATCCAGGCCTTGGGTAAGGAGGCAAGCGAGTTGGGAGGTAGCTCCTCACCTGAATTGTTCATACTCCAACATCACGCAAGGCCCTCGGTCCGGTTGCCAGGTGCCGTCCACCTCCCACTTGCCAAAACGCCGGACGTCCACGTAGCAGAGAACTCGGAGTGGCTTCTCTTGGGTATAGAACCGCAAGTGAGCGTGTTTGGGCATGTCGGAAACTGGGACCAGTTTGAAATTCCCACTCATGCCAAAACGGAACACAATATCCATAGGGGGCTCTTTCGAAGCCTCCCGTTTAATCGGGCTCAGGGTGAGCTTCAGTTCTTTGCCCCGGGAGACAGCCGAGATGAGGTATCCGTCGCTCTCAAAAGGCACCTCCGGATTTTTGCTAACTTCGGATTTTTCTACCTTCCCCGTAAATGTAATTCCTGCACACACTGCGTTGATGTACCTGGAGGCTAGAAAGAGCTCTGGGCCCTCCGGCATCCTAGAAAAACAGGAAAAGAGAGGAGGAAGAGAGACTTAAGGGTCGGTAAAACCACAGGAGAAAAGCATCAACAGGCATGTTTTAATGAGTCATTATTTCCTTGTTATATAATCTTGTTTTTACTGTATTGCTTCCAGAGTTGAAAATGTGTGTGTGTGTGTGTGTGTGTGTGTGTGAGGGGGAGGGGAATGCATTTCACCACCCTCTTTTTCATCCAACATGCACTGAGGACCCCTGAAAATCCCTCCCACCCAGACACCCACCCCCCTGGCCATCTGCCAAGTCAAAATCATTTCCCAGCTATTGAAGATATTTGCAAATATGCAAAACGATGCCCTTCTTCTATTATTTACGTGTTCTAAAAATGCACTTTTAGGACACGTATTTTAATGAAAACTAGTTTTTCATGACACCTACTTTATTTACCTTTGTCTCGCCTGGGTTTTCCTATTGTTACCTTTACACAATGCAGGAAATAAACGTTCCACCCCAGATTTTGTTTGTCTGGGTTTTTGTTTTTTTACTCAGTATCAATAAACAGAACCGGTACAAATTAAAAGGTCCACCATTTTTAAAAGCAGGAAGGGGTTTTATGAGCAAAAAAAAAAGCTTAAACTTCAAAGTTTTAGGCTAAAATACAATTACAGTTCAGCTGTTGGCTGATTGGCGAGTCAGCCTCTTCCTTGTCCCTGCAGGTGGAACTCCTGCAGGTGGAACTCACCTGAGCCTAAAAGGGGACAAAAGGGGAGGGCAGGGAAAGGGCACCAAGCAGCGCTCCCGGCCAGAGCCCACTCGCTTCAACCAGCCCAGAAGCCACGCGCTGCCCTCTTCCCCTAACGCAGGGAACCGCCCCCCTCTGCTCCTATTGGTTGAGAGGAACCACCGAGCATCTTGGGAGCTGTAGTTTCCGAGGGGCGCACCCACGCTTCTGGGATAAGGGCTTATGTGCACGCGTGGGATATTTTTTTGTGCAAACGGCGGCGGTCGTGAATTTTTTGCAACCAGGGGAGGGGAGGCATCGGGCACCGAGCTTCTGGCGTGGATTTGACGAAGATGGTTTTAAAGCAATCGTTTTAATATTAATATTACCGTAAATATTAAATGCTACTCTATAGTGCAACATCGAAGTGCAATATTAGGGGCAGCGCAATGGTGAATAGAGCGTGAAGGGTGTATATATAATGTATGTTTTTACTTGTTTTTGTGTGTACTAAAACCCTGTGGACAGCACTTAATTTCGTTGTAAGTTACACAATGACAATAAATCTATTCTATTCTATTCTATTCTATTCTATTCTATTCTATTCTATTCTATTCTATTCTATTCTATTCTATTCTATTCTATTCTATTCCTTATTTCCATTCCATTCTATTCTATTTTATTCCTTATTTCCATTCCATTCCATTCCATTCCATTCCATTCTATTCTATTCTATTCTTTCCCACAGATTAATTCATAGTATTAAAAGTTATTGTATAGCGGTTCTTCTATCCAAAAGAGACTCTAGCTCAGCACTGATGTTACCTAGTTGGGTCATGAAATGTCTGCAAGAAAACAACCCAGCGGAGACAGCACCAAGAACTCCACAGTTCAATTCTGAGCTGCAAATATTCTCTTTTATTAGAATCTGGGCAGCAGGCAAACATAGTAACAATTAAGACCATTATCACAAGGCTAAACAAACAATACTATTAAAAAATCTGAAAGATAATGAGAGAAATAATCATAAACATCAATAACAAAAAATATATAAAAACGTAAAAGACGCCTCCCCCCAATAGAAGAACAGACATCATTTAAACCTATAAAACCACTTGGGAGGCTCCTCCTGGGATACCCAGGGTTGATATTGTTGCCAATGCTGAGTGTGACAGGGGCGAAAGACGGGTACTGCCTTTAGGACTGAGCAAATCAAATGCCCACTTATTTATTCATGTATTTGAGATATAACAGCTTTTCAGGCAGGAGATCCAAGAAGCTTCCTTCAGCCTTTTTCCCCCCATAGCAACAACCCGGTGAGGTAGGCTGGGCCGAGAAGCAACTATCCAAACCTTACAGACCATAGTTAAGTTTCTGTGGGTATGGAAGTAATTGAACCTGGATTTCTCTGGTCCTTCTTCAAATGCTTTACACACTATTAAGCCAGGAGGTGGCTGGCTTGAACAACGGAGTGACGGCATTTGATTTAAACCAGCGTATGTCAACCTCAGCAGCTTTTCAGATGTGTGGACTTCAGCTCCCAGAACTCCTTAGCCAGGATGTATGGAGTCAACTCCCAGAATGCTGGCTGGAGAATTCTGGGAGTTGAAGTCCACACAGTTGAGAAGTTGCTGAGGTTGAGAAATTCCGATTTCAACTAATTTGCTTATGTGCCTCGCTCGGGACTCAAAACAAACGTCAAACCATTTGTTTATCTCACTTCCAGCCCAAAGCAATGAGGCCCCAGCTTTGCCCAATACACAGACTCAACGAAGGTAGCTTTTGCCATATATGTAAGATTTAATTTTCTGCTTTTAATGAAATACCGAAAAAAACCCCACAAGGCAGCATTTGCATATTTTTGAGGCAGAGCCACAAGAGCAAAACCTGTGCTAGGTTTCCCTTGACAACTGATGCTCAAATGAAAAAACATAAAAAAGATAGACTTCTCCTAAGGTAGCGGTTGGACGTTTGTGACCGAGATGACCGTATACTACCACACTCCGGATACCCCCCCCCCACACACTGGTTTTGCTGGTCTGGCCTATTAGGAAATGGACATTAAGCACATCTGGCTGCTTTGCTCGCATCTTGTAAGCTGGGAGATCACTATCCAGTGGAGACATTTTGGTCTGTGGTCAAAATGAAGCTTCTTCTGACTAGACCTGATAGCATCCGGAGTGCCTTAGTCGAGGGTTTTCATGATGGCTTGAGCCTGTTTTAGTTCTGAGGGAAAATAGGAGGTTAAAAGAAAAAGAACGGAATCTAACAACAAATATAAGTGGCCTAAAAGACCACGTGCCCCCAGGAGCCAGCAAGAATCACACAAAAATGTAATAAAATAAATATATCCCTTTGCTCCCGTGAAATGTCTTAATTTCAAAGGTTTTGCTTTATGTCTTGCCAGGAATGATATTCAGCAGACCAAGGCCAGGACAAGGATGTCTCTGGGATGCCATAAAATGGGTCATCCTGAACAATTTTCACCAGGATTCTACTGCAACCCTGTTCAGATTCTTAAAAAACACACCGTAAGGTTTGTTCCTTTTTAAAATAGGTATCTTTCCATGCTGTGTGTGATAAAGCAGTCTCGACCTCTGGCTTCTGTTTCCTCTACAAAGTGGTGCTCATTACGATGACTAGAAAGAGGCAGATGGAAAGGTAAAGGATTGAGACTGCTGTGGTTGGAGATTTTAAAAGAGAAATTGGATTGTTTTGCCTCTTTAAATAGAGCTAAGGGATTTCCTGATGCCTTTCTGGTTATATAAGGCTCTGGCAGACACAAGCAACCACCTCCAAGCTGTAAAAAATATTTAGCTCCTCACCAGCAAGTAAGACGCGAAACTTTTCAGCCGACAACGTCATTGCCACAGGCTCGGTCACCTTCCGGTCAACATCTTTCACATTCAGCTTGAGGTGAACGACAGATTCGTTGACCTGCCGGAGCTCGCTGGAACTAAGTGTATAATCCACTCTCCATGAAACAGAATCCAGGCAACTCACTGCAGGCAGAAAAAAACAAAAACAAACGTTTAGGCACATCGTTTGTGCAAGACGCTAGTCCTCTTGAATGTGCCAAGAGCATGGCTAAGGAATTCACCCAGTCATAGGTTGCAGCAGCTTCCAAAATCTACTGCAATTTTTAATTCATGTTTTATCTGCTACTTGCAATTCTCCAAAAGAAACAGGAACATGTTTTTTTTTAAATCCAAGTCAAATAGTTGTACCAGAAACAGAATTCCATCTGCCTTTCCAACTGCCATAAATGGAGGCTGGTTGCTGAGTGCCCCAAATGCGGTCATGTGACTAGAGGTGGGTCTAGGCATCAAAACTTTGAATCTGGGTCGTAAATCTCTTTTTAAGGGTCTGTCATAACTTCAAACATTCGCTAAATGTCTGGTCATAAATAAATCAAGGACTACATATACTCCCAGGTGCTCTGAAAATTCCAGTCTAAGAAGAGCAGCTTTGTGTGTTCCTTGACAGGGTGGTTCAGCCTTGTTGGCATTTTACAGAATCTTTCTCCAATCAATCTGTAAGCCTCTCCCTTGGGGTGCTGAGAAATCTTCCCATAAGAAAACAAAACATCTCAGCCCAGTGGGGAAAACGATGCAGAGGACAGTTTTCCTAAAGTAAGCGTTCGTTTTGTCACCGGCAAAGGAGGTTGACTTACATCTCAGACTGCACTTCCTCAGGCTATCCTGGAGAGAGCTCTGCTTCTCTTCGTAAGACCGGCACAATCCTGCAGCATGCTCTGCAACCAAAACATCCACTAAGTCAGGGGTCTTCAAACTTGGCCCTTTTATGTCTTGTGGACTTCAACTCCCAGAATTCCTTAGCCAGGCACGTGTGCCTGGCTGAGGAATTCTGGGAGTTGAAGTTCACAAGTCATAAAAGGGCCAAGTTTGAAGACCCCTGCACTATTAAGCTACGAGTCCAAATCTTCTGGCCATTTAAACCCATTTAATCTTGTCCTCCTCTAAAAAAAAATAAAAATCCACCAGTTAGATATGAAAAATCCTGAACGCAACTTTTCAAGTTATTTGGAATTCTACTTCTATTTCTGGCTTCATTCATATAGCGCAGGGGTGGTGAACCTTGGCTCTTTTATGACTTGTGGACCAACTCCCAGAATTCCTCAGACCGCCAGCATGCCTGGCTCAGGAATTCTGGGATTTGAAGTCCAGAAGTCATAAAAGAGCCAAGGTTCCCCAACCCTGGTATGCCTAATTTCATTCTCCCACTGGCTTCTAACTCAGTCAACTTCTAAAGTTTCATTTACGGTTAGAGGTAGTTCTGAGGAAGCGTTAACATTTTGCATTTTTAAAAGCAATAACCCCAAAAATCACCTTTGGGCAGCCCCAGCTGTTGAAGTTCACTGGAGAGAGACTCGGAGTCCACGTTATATTTGGCGGCACTGGAGAGAATAAAGTTGAGAACGGCAACGGTGGCTTTCACGTCTCCAATTTCTGCAGCAGAAAAGAAAGGAAATATAATTATCTGAGCTTCAGACTAACACATGTTATTGAAAAGGATGTAAGTGACTTATGCTAGCTGGGGAATTCTGGGAGTTGAATTGCAGACATCTTAAAGCTGCTAAGGTAGAGAAACACCACTCTATCTGTAGCCCAAGGCCATGAATGGCTCCAAAACTGTGTAGGTTTGTTGAAACTACTATCATTTTGTTGAAAATTTACCTGTTTGGGATCCACACTTTGGAAAAGAATGTAACCAGTCTATGTCAGTATCATGACTGGCTGGGGAATTCTGGGAATTGAGGTTCACATATCTTAAAGCTGTCAAGGTTGAGAAACACTAGTCTCTGTACTTTGGAATGAACATGTAAGGCAGAGATACTGTACAGGATCTGCCATATTTTTCTGGATGCTTGGAGATTACCAATTTTGCAAGTCTCTTGCAAAAAGATACCATTTGAAGTAAGGAACCACAGCACTTTGTGTGCACACCCCATGCGCAAATTTGCTTTCAGCACCAATACTAAACTCAGGAAATAAATGCAACCCTAATTCTCAATTTTCAGTTGAGAAATGTTGGCAGGATAGGAAATGGCTTAGCTGTATCCTAACTTAGCCTTTGAACATAGAAGGGAAGGACACTCACCAAACCTGGCATCCGATGTTAACTTCAGGATTTTGTCATACTGAGAGACAAAAGAACAATTTCTAGTTTAGCTCAGCTCAAACTTAACATTGGGGAAGTCCCAACAGCAGTAAGGTTTTTTTTATTCATCACAGAATTTTCAATATACAGAACACCTTTTGGGAGCCACTAATCTAAGCACTCAATTGCCATGGAAACACAATTATGAATGGGGGCAACTGATTTGTGAATCTATCATTTAAAAAATAACGTTCCACAGGTTTAATCGGAAAGTGCTTCTCTTACCGATTCTGGATTTATGCAAACCATGTCTGGCAAGTATCCAGAAAAGAGATTGAGAATGAACTCACGTCAATACCCTCTCCAAGCACATCTTTCAGAACCTGGGCACAGATCAGCTTGAGTTTCACCGAAGACTGGAAAAAAGACAAAAAATGTGTCATAACCATCATCTTCGGGGGTTTTTTAAATCCTCCCATGGAAAATGGTAGTTGTCAGACCAAATCTTACAATGGGGCAAAACCAGCTTCAGGTAGGTAGTAAAGTGCCAGCAACTCCCATACCTTAAAATAATTATAATTTTCATGGAACTCAAGGGGAGGGGGGGGAAAATCACTTACTATTTTAGCCAAAGTACTAATTTCTGCCAAGACCCAGTCAGGACAGTCCAAATCTCCACAGAATCGAAACCTCTGGCAGGAAGAAAGAAACATTTGAGTATTTTTCAATCACAGCAATTTTAAGATGGGTGGATTTCAGCTCCCAGAATACCCCCATCTAGCATGCATGGACTCCCAATTCCCAGAATTCTCCATCTAGCACCCATGGACTTCCAACTCCCACAATTCCTCCAGCTAGCATGCATGGGCTGCCAGAAATCCCCCAGCCAGCATAAGTGGTATACGGTTTCCTGCCTGAGCCGGGGGTTAGACTAGATGACTTACAATGTCCCTTCCAACATCATCATCATCATCATTATTATTATTATTATTATTATTATTATTATTATTATTATTATTATTATTATATTATTATTATTATTTTGTTGTTGTTGTTGTTGTTAAATTCCCAGAATTCCCCCAGCCAGCATAGGTGGACTTCAACTCCCAGAATTTCTCCCCAGCCAGCATAAGTGGACTCCAACTCCTAGAATTCAAGCTGGCTGGGGGAATTCTGGGAATTGAAGTCCACCCATTTTAGAATTACTAAGATTTTGCACTCTCCTCTAATCCTTTAAAATAGGGGTCTTCAAACTTGGCCCTTTTATGACTTGTGGACTTCAACTCCCAGAATTCCTCAGCCAGGCTCGCTGGCTTGAGGAATTCTGGGAGTTGAAGTCCACAAGTCATAAAAGGGCCAAGTTTGAAGACCCCTGCTTTAAAATGCCCCCCATTTCCCGCCTTGCTAGCAATAAAACTCCCCCCTCCCCCCACGCCTCCCCCAACTCACCATCTTCCCTTGAACTGAGCGACAGCCGCCTCCCTCTACAAAGCGAGTCACCTGACTTCTCCTTTCTACCCAATCTCTGAAGAGCTCCCCTTGTATCAGCTGACTTCCTTCTAGCCAATCCGTGAAAAGCTTCTTTTTTTCCAGCTGTCTGCTTTCTAGCCAATCCCTGAAGAGCTTCCCCTTATTTACTTCTTTCTGGCCAATCCCTGAAGAGTTTTCTTTTTTATTTTTTTAGTTTGCTTCTTCTAGCCAATCCCTGAAGAGCTTCCCTTGTAATCAGCTGACCGTGAACAAGTCAGCTGACCGTCAGAGGCTCTTGCTTCTTGCTGTAGTAGCGACACGTGTTCTCCTGTTGGTCGTGGGACCTGCAGATGTTTAAAAGAGCTAATGCGTGTCTTAATCCTTTTTTCAGCCTTTACTTCAAAATCTCGCCTTGCGTGTCTAATCACACTTGGTCAAAACAAAACTATTCTGTTGTATTTGAAATTACTGGGCTTCTCTGCAGCATTTTTTAAATCAGAGCCATTATTCTGCTTTTCACTGTAGTCTTCCCCCCAAATCTGCAAAATAAATCCGTTTCAATATTTTAAGCTGTTTTTAATGTTCTTTAGTTCTGCAGGCAGCCCAGAATTCATTGGAGCTGGTTGGGCAATACATTTAAATAAATGAATAAATTTGCAGCATGATAAGAGGAGCTGGTAATTTTGAGGGGTAAACTTTAAAACAGGAAATGAGAGTCAATGGACTAGTTTGTTCTCGAGAAACCTAGTTTTCATCGTTCAGTTAATTTGTGTTTTATTTACAAGGCAATTCTATTAAGTGATATTAAAGACTTAAGCTAAATATACTTAGCATATACCCAAATGTTTGATTTAAACCACAATTAACCAAGTTCACACATGGCCTTATTTTTCAAACAACTTTGAAGCAAGTCATATCCTAACATAACATTAGACCACAACCTTAGGAGGACCCATAGAGGACTGAATGGGAGTTATAAGAAAGTATCTTTGCAATCTTAATAGTGAATGCAACTCTTTAAATCACCCCTTGTTCTTCAGGCTCAGTTGCAGCCTTGAAAAATCAAGCCTTACTTCATTTAAGAGCAGGGAGGTGTGATGGTTATGTGAAGTCCGAAGGAATTCTGTATTATTTTTTTGAAGAGAGCACAGTCCTAGCAGGTACAAATCACCTAATCTTTGGTTTTGATGCTTCCGAGATGTTTTCTATGCAAGCACCATTATGTTTTTCCCCTCAACCTTGTTCAATAAACAAGTCTTTTTTACACCTTGATTTGTTTATTTTAACTTTCTTCCACATTGCATAACATCTTAAGAAAAATTAGAACGTCTTTTTCTAGTACAAAAGATTCCTAGAGTGGTCAGGGCCAAGCTTGTAGTAAGGGCTATCAGGATGATGCCCACCAGCATCCAAGGAATTTGGAAAAATCCTGTAAAAAAAACAAAAACAGAACAGTACTGAATTCTCTTAAACAGCTTTTTTTTTGCAGTGAAAATCAAAAGTAAAGAATATCATACACAGTAGAAAACAAAGAGCTTAACATTCTGGAGTCCTTTCCCTTCAAACCTAAAGAGTGCAACTTAATGATAAGCAAGTGCCATTGAGGTGACTTTTATCCCAAATTTCTGCTTGGAGAATCTCCTGCTACTGTCAAAGGTCTTAACAAAAGTTCCATGTGAATTTATAATTGGGCGAGATTGTTGCCAGTCTGTTGAAAGAATAAGGGGAACTTCAACCAATTCCATTCTTCTGGCTCCAAGTCAAACAATTATATAGAATTTCACTGAAATTCATAGAGTTAATACTAAGTCTACTGAGGGTAATGGTTGCAGACTGTCAGATCAAAAGATTGTAATCACACAGAAAATTTCTGGGGGCTGTTGCAGCCCCAAGGTTACAAAAGCCACGCACCTCTGACTTAGCAAGTGGTGTGAATATATCCGGTTATGGTTTAGTCATCAAATCATGGATTAACACAATGCTTGAACTCCACAATTAACATGTTACAGTACCATGTTCTGCTGAGAAGACCAAATTCTTATTCTGATTATCAGGAGGAGTTCTGGAAGTCATGTACGAGTCAAGAATGAGGATGGGACCGAGCATCACGTCAGCATCTGCCTCCTTTGATATATCTGCACGAGAACAAGATTAACAACCAGTTTGGTGTAGTAGTTAAAGCATCAGACTAGAAACTGGAAGACTGTGAGTTCTAGACCCAGCTTAGGTACAAAGCCAATTGGGTGACCTTGGGCCAGTCACCTTCTCTCTGTCTTAGAAAAGAGTAAATGACAAACCACTTTTGAGAAACCTTGCCAAGAAAACTACAGGGACTTGGTCCAGGCAATCTCCGAGAATGTGACATGATTGACCCTCTTCTAATATTCCCAGAAGTAGAACAGTTACTTCTGAATATCATTCAAGGGAATAGTTCTCTTCTTATGCCGCCTAATCTTGATTACATACCCAATTTAGCAGCCACGTCTCTGCCCAATCTTCTTCCCCATCTGTCCCAGATGGCTTGACTGGTAGTTCGAACACAATTCCGTGTTTCACAACAAGAGCAAATATCTGCGGTTCCTTCAACTGGAACCCAGCTGTGGTGAAAAAAAGGGAAACATTTCCTGTAAGGTTGTGCCTATATAATGAGAATTCATCCAATACTTTCCCCTCTTAATAGACCAAAGGATGGATACCTGGCTATATCCTAAATTACTGGTAGTTAATTTCTTAGGTTCAACCATTGATCTACTTAGCCTAAGAGCAACTGGGCTTACAAGTTTGTTAAGTTGGAACCCAGGTTGGTTTCTGCTTAATGAACTCCGCCATCTGTGGTTTATGCAAACCTCTTAAGTTCACCATATGCAAAATATCCTTACTCTATTTGTACCAAGCACAGCTAACCCCTCTATAACAAATGTTAATATTTTGAATGTTTAATAAGTTAAGCCTTAACCTCTTAAATGACTTATTCAAAATATTAACGTTTGTTATAGAGGGGTTAGCTTAAGGGGTAAGAGAAAAATCAGGCATATGAACTAGTATACAAAGTTGAGATTTCTAATAGGTTCACCTATCAGGACACTCACTTATGGAATACGTGTTCAAATATGGAAAAGTGTGTTCTTCAAACCACTGTATGAAGCCGAGAAGGTCCTTACTGTTTATAAATTAATCTCTCTTGGAATCATAACAGTATGCAATAGCTAGTTAGGTTAGAAACAGATTTCCAAACAATTGGTGTGTAGCTCAAAACAAGATAATCACTAAATCTTCCAAAATAAAACGAATCTAAAACATTTTTCTCCAAAGAAGCAGATAAATTATATCAAAGGAACTAGTTGCATGTTCCCATTTTGGTCGACTAACCCTACTAAGGTCCTCCTATAATGACACATGGCTTAGCACAGTGGCATCACCCTGTAGGAATGTCCGTTTGCTTACCTGTTACTAGCCTGATGGAAGGAGCAAGCTTTGTTCTCAGGATCAGGGGCTTGAGTAGCCGCAGCGACTTTCAAATGACAGGTGATGTAGATCTAGGAACAAGATAAAAGGTGGTTTAAGCTAGGTTACGGCATGACGAAGAGTGAAACTTCAAAAATATGGCTGCTCAGCCCTGGGCTTCAGAAGAAAACCTCTCACCAGATCTCGGGGGTCTTCGCTAAACCGGAAGACATCTACTGTGAATTGGAGGACGTCGTCCCTGAGCCTTGGTGTTAAGAAGGTTGAGCTGGAATCATCTCTTCCATCTACCAGGCAGCTGGAGGACACAACACCCGTCAACAATGCTTCCTGCTATTGACACACTTGGTTACACATTAGTGCACTCGGCATTTTAGCGTGCTTGTGCAGACAACAGGCCTATCTGAACCTCGTGTTTCAATGAAATTGCGAGTCTGTTCTTTAGCCCCAAAGCTCCCAGTATGGCCCAGAAATTGTTGTCCCCCAAACTGTCTCCAAAACCTGGTGTCGAAGCCAATGGATCACCAAACAGAAGGTGTGAGAGAATTATTTTGGTACCAAGAAATAAGGACGCTGGCTTTGAAAGCAGCCAAGGCCAGTTTTAAAGCATTTTTTTACAGTTGAAGTTGAATCATAATACATCCCTTTGCCCTCCTCCTAATAATGCCCTTCCGTATCCCAGATCACGGCTATCTTGCAAAGTTTCTAGTTCTATGTTCTAGCTATGTGGTTTGGGGTTTTTTTTCTTGCAAGTGAGCTATTTTGCATCCAACATCCTGGTTAAGTGGTTTCTGACCCATACCTCCCCTGCCCTCTTTCCACCGCAGCCCCCCTCGTAATGCTATCAAGTATTGGCAACTGTTAGGAAGCTTGTATTGCAAATCCCCCTATTACACTGGACAGTAAGCAGGATGAAAGAAAAGCTTTTTTTCTCGCTTGTTTGGAGGCCGTGACATGAAGACAAGAGAAAATATTTCTCTCAGAATTCATATTATCTCCACATACGTTCCTTCCTCTGATCCCCCGGGACCTCATCTGTTTGTGTATTCCTTCATCTGACCCTTCAAAATGACCAGGGGAAACCACATTCCCTGCTGGATTACACCGAAACACAAATGACACACAAGGGCAGGGGTAGACAACCTTGGCTCCTTTATGACTCATGGACTTCAACTCCCAGAATTCGCATAGCTGGCTCAGGAATTCTAGGAGTTGAAGTCCATGAGTCATAAAAGAGCCAAGGTTGCCTACCCCTGCACAAGGGGATAGATAGAAACCAAAGCAATCAACGCCATCACTTCAAGTTAAAATATAATTTTTATGCAATAGAGAGAGAAAAGCAGCTCCGGAGGAGATTTAACAACCCAGCCGTGACAATGGGGGTGAGTTGATGGCTTTCTTTGTGGACGCAAGCATAGAACAAGAACTTCCTTGCAAGTACGGGCCAGAAGGCAAAAGATAAAAAGGGAAGAACCCGATTCTTCGTACAAATTTAGCAAGCTTCATGAGGGGTTCTTGAGCTTGTTTTTTTGCAGACATTTCATCACCCAAACTAGGTTACAGCAGCATCAAGGACCCCTTATTTCAACCGAAATGTTCTCCTTTATTAGCAATTTTCATATGTAAGGAAGGATATTGCTCCCGATGGTCATTCCACCCCATAGTATTGCTAAGCACATTGATTTGTGCTTAGATTGTAAGCCGCCCTGAGTCTTCGGAGAAGGGCGGGATATAAATGGGATTAAAATAAAAATAAAAATAGTGATGACCATTTTAGGTGGACATAGTGCAATTTTGCTACTGAACAAGCAACTTTAAGATCTCCAGGAGCAGTGAGTTCTCTCACATAAAAATGTTCAGTGCAAGTGCGAAGAGAGATAATTAGAATTCTTACCCCTTGAAATCAATGATGGGATAGCGGGGACTGGAATCTGCCTCTGGGCTCAACGTGGCCACACAGCTGTCAACAAAGAGCCGGAGAGGTGTGTGGTTTTCTGCAATTACTTCAGCCTGAATATACATGATTTCTCCCAACTGATAGCCATTGGATGCTCTCTCTGCGCTCCAGTCATCTGAAAGCCAAAACCATCATACCCAACATGGAAGGACTTCTTGGATGCAAGTTTCAACCTAAGTGAGCCCAGTTCAGATCAGGAATGCAACTTGGACAAATAAGTTTTTTTTTCTCCCATACAAACCAATGTGCATCCCATCCTAATTTTTATATTGGCATGTCAAACTATTTTTAAATTTTGTATACCACCAAATCGGCTGCAGTCTTCTGAAATATGCAGAATCCAGAAAGTACACCAATATCTGCATTTTTTCCCAAAGCAATGCGAAAGTGGAATCATTTTTTTTAACCAACAGTTAAAAAATGGTTTGACTAATGCTAATGTGAAGAAAAAGTTATTTGTGTACAATTAAGGTTTAATCTCACTGGACCCTCATGTTCCTGAAACTCATGAAAAAAAGGGGGGTTCTGGAAGTGATTATCAAGTCATTTCCAACTCCTAGCAACCACATAAAAAGGAGTACCATTCATCAAACGCAAGGAGAAACGTAGTTTTTCTTCTGCAGAAATAGTTGATGTGAACGGAATCCATGTTGGCTTGATTTCATTACTGCTTACATTGTTTCTCCTGGAAATAAAGACAAGTAAAGTCTCCAAAAGAGAACAAGTGATTTAGTGGTTTTTTCCCCCCACCAGGGCTAGTCTCAGAAATCCTGTTGCCTTGGGTGAAGAAAATGATACACTATTTCACCCTCTAGAACAGGGTTCTTCAAACTTGGCCCTTTTGTGACTTGTGGACTTCAACTCCCAGAATTCCTCAGCCAGGCATGCTGGCTGAGGAATTCTGGGAGTTGAAGTCCACAAGTCACAAAAGGGCCAAGTTTGAAGAGCCCTGGAATAGAATATTTATAGCTCAGGATAATGAATTCCTTGATGCATTCCGAGCTTGGTGGTTTTCTAGACACAATCAAACTCATCATCAAGGATTCCACCTAAGTAGCAGGCAAGTCTCTTCCTTCAACCTTGCCAAATTCTGGGTCCATTCTAAGCCATGAATTGGGGTTAATTGGTTTTTCATTTTGTGTCTCATGCTAACTCTGTAACACTGATTTATTCCATGAACCATATGGCGCCATTGCTCTAGCAGCTATGGTAAACTAGTTGGGACCACCAGCTTGAAAGAGATGGCTCAGTTCTTTTATCCAACAGCATGTTCTCATCTCCCACCGCCAAGGTAACCATCTCTCCCCCCAAACCAGGGCTCTTCAAACTTGGCCCTTTTATGACTCGTGGACTTCAACTCCCAGAATCTCTCAGCCAGCATGCCTGGCTGAGAGATTCTGGGAGATGATGTCCACGATCATAAAAGGGCCAAGTTTGAAGACCCCTGCCCTAAACAGTCAAGCCAACCCCACATTTTGGTTAGTTTCATCCTCCGAACTTACCTTGGGTAGTGACACTCAATGGGGACATCGACTGGGCTGGTTCTTACAATGACACTGTGGGAAGAAGGGGTGGGCTTATAATGGAGACTGATGCTGTAGACCAGAAACTCAGCAGTCATCTAGAGAAAAAGAAGGAAAGATGGGACAAGGGAGATGCAGCAATAAACCAGAAGTGGATTTAGTGCTTGCAATCTACAAGGGGAATTTCTTGGCATGGGAAAAACAACACAGGCTTGCAGAATCTTCCACCCTTACCTGCAAGACACTCCCGCACTCATGAAGATCTACATTGAAGATCACCGTGTTCTCGGCAGCATTGTAGGCCATGGGTTGGCAGCCAGACGGACCCAAACTCAGGTCCTCTATCTGGACGAGTCTCCCGGTGCCAAACAGGTCTCTCTTCACAGTCACCACCACTTGGGCCTCTCCACACTGGACCAGCACAGGTGACAGGAGGGACAAAGCTCGGGCCTGAGAAGCATCTACCCAAGCATAAGGGTAAGTCTCAACTCCAGCAGGTATATAAGGCTGCCTTGCAGGGGCAGGAGTGTTATAATACTCCCAGACATAACCCCAGGGATCCAAGGAGGCCACTTCCCCAATTACCCAACAAACTAAAACAATGGCCAGATTCTGTAACAGTCCCATCCTGTCTGTTCTAGGAAGCCAGAGAAGAAGAGACCAACATCTGCCCAGGATCCTTTTTATTCCAACCCGAAGGCCAACCTTCCCTCACCTGGCTGAGATAATCAGGCAGCTAATCAGCTCCCTTTGCAGCCAGTGCAAATCCTGCAAAGCACCCAAAAAATACAGAAGTTTTGCATCTCCTCCAGCTGCAAGAGCTCTGTAGCCAGAGGGAGGGAGGGAGGAAGAAGAGATTAATGTAGGTTAAAAGTTTCAGCCACTCTTCTGAAAGTACTTAGATTTGCATAGGGCCAAAGAGGATTTGAGTATTCCAAAGGGGCTTTTTCCAAAAGGCAAGCAGACTTTTTTTGGTTGTTTTTTTAAAAAAGATTTTGCTTCTCATCCAAGCAGCTTTGCACCAGAGAAATTTCATGCAAGCCTGAGAATCGTGGACATGGATGCGATATACTGAAGGGGGGAATAAGGGAGTGTGCAAGAATGATTGATGTCTTTCTTATGATGTAATGGCTCTCTTGTCTGATTTTCATGGGCTAACAAAGTTTATAAGGCAATGCTACCAACTTTAAAAGGTGTGGCACTTCTGGATGTCACTCTGCCAGCGTTCCAGTTTGTTGGCCACCCAGCTGCTTGATTTGATCAAATAAAAGTGCTGCTTGATCAAGAAGTCTCCACTTGGGTTATCTGATTAAATTGATATGGTATCTCAAGTTCGCGTAAGGAAGTGGGACCGTACACAAGCTACAAATAAACTATGATGGCTCGATGCAGTATCCCTGCTTGGATTTTATAGTAGGCTTCTCCCACCCCCACCCTCAACCCAAAAAAAATGCTGTATAACAATGTGGTATTTGTAGGAAAGACAAACAGATGTTATCTTTCCCTTCTTGGCAACCTGAAAATGTCTGGACCTCAATTCCCTCCCAATTCTGGGAAATGAGGCCCAGAGATTTTCAAGTTGCCAAGATTGAGAAGCACTGCCTTAAAAATAGTTGTATTCTGCATTCTAGCCTTACCATTTTCTCTACAAAAACCAGGTATTGTACACGTGTGTGAAGGTCAGCTTCTAAGAGACAGCAGCAAAATGTGTTTGTGGTTTCAGACTCAATGCAGGAGAAGAATACATGCAGCTAAAGGATCACCAGGTGCATGACCAGGTTTCAAAGAAAATAGAGAAGAGAAACTCAAGAGGATAATGTAGCTTTACGGGTTTGCACTGATGGTGGGAAAAGGAGTCTGTTGAAGGAGCCTGTTCTTAATAATTTCACATTCCCAATATGTAATTTTCAGGATAGAAGCTTGACCTCAAAAACAACCCAGATACTTCAGGATTCCAAGTGACCAACTAGATTTTGAGAGGGGGAAAGAGGTCAGGAGCAAACTTAGTCTGAGACTTCACACAGAAAGTTGTTGGTATTATAACTTTATTGCAACTTTTAATATTGTCATTGCATTTAATATTGCTAACTATGTTTTTTGGCTTTTCTTCTTACTGTTTTTTTTCTTTTCTTCTGGAGCTGCTGGTAGTTGAAGTTCACCCAACTACAAGCGAAGATGTTCTCAGCTTCTTAAAACACTAGCTGAGCTTTTGTGGTGGACATTCAGATTTCATATCATCAATTATTTCATCTCTATGAGCAAAGAATCCCTTGAGAGATACCAAATAGGATGGAGATGGCCTTTTGAGTTGGACTGAATCCTTGCCTTCTTAAGCCATAATGCAGTCTGCACGGTGTTGTCCTGTGTGACCTTGTCACGTTGTGGCTTGTAAATCAAGGCTCATGGCTTAGCATAATGCACCAACCTAATAACCCTCTTTGGTGGATTCCATAAAACACGATGATGCAGTCTATGCGAACTCAAGTCACAGAAATGTCAGAGACTCTTTGGCCAGATGTACCAGCCAACCCGTGTGGTTTTACCTCAAGGTAATTTCCTTGTGTACAGAGGGGTGACTTAATCCCTTAAAAAATCAGAGTGTTGCTTAATACATCTGTGGAAGTGAAGAACATTGAGAAGACTTCAAGGTCGTCAACATCTTCATCAACAATTTGGATGAAGGAATAGATGGGGAACTCATCAAATTTGCAGACGACACCAAACTGGCAGGAATAGCCAACACTCCAGAAGTTACAGGCTTAAGATACAGGAGGATCTGGACAGACTTGAACACTGGGCGCTATCTAACAAAATAAAATTCAGTGGTGAAAAAAGTAAGGTTCTACATTTAGGCAGGAAAAATCAAATGCCCAGGTATAGTATAGGGGGTACCTTGCTCAGTAGTAGTAACTGTAAGAGGGATCTCGCAATCCTAGTGGACAATCACTTCAATATGAGCCAGCAGTGTGCTGCAGCTGCCAAAAAAGCCAACACAGTACTAGGCTGCATTAACAGAGGGATAGAATCAAGATCACGTAAAGTGTTAATACCACTTTACAATGCCTTGGTAAGGTCACACCTGGAATACTGCATCCAGTTTTGGTCACCATGATGTAAAAAAGATGTTGAGACTCTAGAAAGAGTGCAGAGAAGAGCAACAAAGATGATCAGGGGACTGGAGGCTAAAACATATAGGGAATGGTTGCTGGAATTGGGGATGTCTAGTTTAACGAAGAGAAGGAGCAGGGGGGGGGGCATGATAGCAGTCTTCCAATATCTCAGGGGCTGCCACAAAGAAGAGGGGGTCAAGCTATTCTCCAAAGCGCCTGAAAGCAGGACAAGAAGCAACGGATGGAAACTAGTCAAGGAGAGAAGCAACCTGGAACTAAGGAGAAACTTCCTGACAGGTAGAACAATTAACCAGTGGAACAACCTGCCTCCAGAAACCGTGAATGCTCCAACACTGGAAGTTTTTAAGAAGAGACTGGACAGCCACTTGCCTGAAATGGTATAGGGTTTCCTGCCAGAGCAGGGGGTTGACCTAGATGACCTCCAAGGTCCCTTCCAACTTATTATTATTATTATTATTAAGATGATGGGAGGTTTTTGAAACAGCTGCGGATCTTGCTCAGCCTGTGAATTTTTTTCTCGCCAGTCCTCCGTTTGGCGTTCAAACGCCTGCAGAGTCTCGTTAGCCCGTTTTCGGGGTCCCTTTGATAGGTAGCCTGCAGATCGGGAAGGGAAATGTTGTGTAGGGCCAAAGTCTGCATGGAGGGCCGGGACAGGACTTTCTTCTGCTGGAGAGGTTGAAGGGAAGAGTAACATCTGAAGCTGGAACAGGCAATTACCTGCTCTTTTTGGGTCTCAGGTTTAATTTTGAAGTCGGTACAGAGATCCTTCAATGCTCTGGCACATTCACCCGTGTTGGTGCAGTCCGGCTGTCCCTTGTCTAATTTTTTCAGTGTGGAATTCAAGTTTTCAGGCAATTTCTCTGTGAAAAAGGGCAAAACATCCAGGAAACCAAAGATGGAGTCTTCAAACTGTTTTTCCTTGTCGATCTTTCGAAGGGCATCCAGCAGAGCAGGGAGTTCCATGGACCATAACTTGTATCCCACAAAAATGGGCCTCTGAAGGGTGCTTAGATACTTGAGGAACTCATTCATTCCATTCACACAGACTTTATCACCCGTGTTTCTGGGGTGAGAAATCATGACGCTGAAAGGGGGCATGTGTTCTCCAAGCGCGACCAGGTGAAGGATATTTCCTGCTGCAATGAAAAGAGAGACTTCATTGGTCTGGGCTGAGGGATGAAAGATATGGATCTTAAAATGTTTCTCATACCTAACAAAAATAAGAATACAGGTAGTCCTCAACTTACAACAGCATAGTTGGTGACCGTTTGAAGTCACAATCGCTCTGAAAAAAGCGACTTGTGATCGGTTTTCACACTTATGACCATTGCAGCCTCCCCGTGATCATGTGATTTACATCTGGATGCTTGACAACTGATTCACATTTATGACGGTTGCAGTCATGTGATTCTCTTTTGCGACCGTCTGACAAGCGAAGCCAAGGGGGAGTCCAGATTCACTTAGCAACCGTGTTACTGACTTAAACAACTGCAGTGATTCACTTAAGAAATGTAGCAAGAAAAATCGTAAAACAGGGCAAAACTCGCTTAACAAGTTTCTCACTTATTAACATAAATTCTGGACTCAATGGTGGTCATAAGTCAAGGACTACCTCTACTAGGGGAGCAGGGAAGAAAAGAGATACATACTGAAAGAGCAAATAATACTGAAAATTTCTTCTTGGGTGCTAAATAAAAAAAAGATTGTGATCAACCTTTGAGACCCAACATGGAGTAAGAACATTCCTTTACAGAAACAACTGAAGAAGAGCGAATGATGGAGTCTTCTGGGGATACCTGCACCCTGCAAGGCCATGGGTGAGGTGATGGTGTCACTCACACTTTGTGGTTACAGGTCATTCTAGGAAACAGAAGGTTGAATTGACCTACTTCGGGCAAGATGACCACATTTGGCTCCCAGGATACACATGATCAGAAATATCCTGGAGGCCAAGGACACTTACGCAGAACCTTGAGGTCAAAGAATATGATCTTGGACTCCAAGCTAAGATCTTCAGATTTGCTGGACGGATACTTCATTGGGCTTTTCTGGCCAACTGGTGATGTAGGATTGATGTCCAGGGGCAAGACTGAGGCCTGCAAAAAAGATGAACAAGCAGTGTGATGCTCTGGAGATCCAGAACTATTTGACTTGTCCCCTCAGTCATGATGATTTGGCAAAAACTGGAAGAATTGAACCATGAAACTCAATTGTCAAGGGAAGAGTCTTGTAACAACTTCACGAACCAACAGATATATTGCAGCAAATAAATTGAAGTTAAGATCTCCCTTTCATGACAAGAAATCATATGAAACGGGCCAAATAACCTGTTTTCTATGACATGGTCATTTGAGATACTGCTGTCCCAGTCAATACAGTGAAGGGAGGATCCGTGAATCATTTCTTGAGGTGGCACAGATAGGTGTGCTCAAATTTGTTGGTCTACAAATCATCGGGGGAGAAACTCATGTTATGAGGAGAATGCCAAGGAGGTGGCATTCTGGAAGTAGGTGACTATGCCCTCACCCCTGTTTCGTCGTCAGTGTAGTCTTCTTCTGAAGAAACGTTCATTGAGGAGTCCTCTTCTGCCAAAGAAAGGACAAAAGTGAAGGAAAAGCCACAATGAAATCACAATGAAAAGCTACTTCTATGATATGATAACATTCCATCAAGTCAGCATCAAGTCTTTGTGACCACATAGATCAGGGATGTCAAACTGCCGGCCCGCAGGCTGGTTGGATCATACGGAGGCCGCACCCACCCCAGCTCTGGCAATGCAAAAAACATTGCAATACGTTGCAACACGTCACATGGCGAGTTTGACACCCGTGAGATAGATGGGCCTTCTCTGGCAGGTTCATAACTTAGTCCTCCAAGCCTTCTAAAAGGGCCCTCATTGGTCCTGTAATTGGGTCTGTCTACCTCAGGGGTCTTGAAACTTGGCCCTTTTATGACTTGTGGACTTCAACTCCCAAAATTCCTAGCTGAGGAATTCTGGGAGTTGAAGTCCACAAGTCATAAAAGGGCCAAGTTTAAAGACCCTGATCTACCTGCTGGTTGTTCTTTCCTTCCATCTGCTTAGCTACTAAGAGTCTATAAATGCCCCATTTTCTCTGGCATCCATAAGTAAACTAGGACGCCCATGCAGATAAGTGAGAAGGCGAATTTGAGGCAGGTAATAATTGAAATACAATTTCTCAAGTGAATTATTTAGGATAGTCTCTAGAGATCATAAAAAAAATAGTTTCAAGGAATATTAACACTGATCAACTTAAAATATATGGAATATTGGTTGGCATCTTCTCTGAATAATTTCAAACCAAACTTAGATCTCTTTGGGTTCAGAGAGAATTAGATGAAGCACCATCGAACAGGGGTCAAGGTCAACTTAGCCAATATTTTTTTTTCAAATTAACACTTACTCTATCCCTTCCTTTTTTTAAAAAAAATTACTTTTGGGTAACGCAAGCTTGCATTATAGTTAGAAACCAGGAGGCAAGGTGAGTTCTTGTTTCACCTTAGGCATGAAATCCAGCTGGGTGACTTTGGGCTAGTCTCTCTCACGAGGTTGTATTTTTAGGGAAAAAGAGGCAGAGGAAGGAGTATTAAGTATGTTTGCCGAAATTATTTATAAACATCATAATGGCAGGGGTACAAATAAATAACCTGCTACTTGCAATTTGTATAAGGCATTGATAACTGCTCCTTTAAGTGACCAAAAGCTCTTTTCATCGATCATTATATCGTGGCAGCTTTATCTCGGGCCTTCCTTGGAATGAACCTCACCCAGAAAAGAAACTCCTTCACACCTCCCAAAAAAAGAGCCTCTGTTTTATGCGTGAACTGAAATGCTCTTGAAATTTCAAGACGAAGCATCCTGAATACAATGCTACCTAGATCAGATACATCTGAACCGCTGACAGCAAACTCTAGACAATCATCTGGGTTTTCGTTGAGGCCCCCTTCACTTCCTGAGTGATCTCTGGTGGATCCATAACTGGTCCCTGGTTCATCCATCGTCAAACAGCTGTAGGAGTCTACGGTGGAAGCATTAAATTCCTCCTCCGTTAATGGCTCAATTTTGATAATTTTTAGATGGCTGCCAGTGTTGGCTTCCCCTTCAGTGGATTTCCTTTTTAGCGGTGACCTTCCCAAAAGGTCCTGGAAGGAAAAACAAACAAAGCCATGATGATATTCGCCTGTATCTTGGTACAGGTCATTCTCAACTGACAACCATTCATTTAGTGACTGATCAAAGCTAAAGGTAAAGGTAAAGGTTCCCCCGCACATGCGTGCTAGTCGTTTCCAACTCTAGGGGCCGGTGCTCATCTCCATTTCAAAGCCGAAGAGCCAGCGCTTGTCCGAGGACGTCTCCGTGGTCATGTGGCCGGTATGACTAGACGCCAAAGGCACACGGAACGCTGTTACCTTCCCACCGTAGTGGTCCCTATTTTTCTACTTGCATTTTTACGTGCTTTCGAACTGCTAGGTTGGCAGAAGCTGGGACGAGTAACAGGTGCTCACTCTGTTACGCGGCACTCGGGATTCGACCCGCCAAACTGCCGACCTTCTGATCGACAAGCTCAGCGTCCTAAAAAAAAGTGACCTAAGACCGTTTTTTGCACTTAACGACCTTGGCAGTATCCCCAGGGTCACATGATCAAAATTGGGATGCTGACTCATATTTAGGATGGCTGCAGTGTCCCAGGGTCACACCATCCCCTTTGGCGATCTTCTGACTGGCAAAGTCAACGGGGAAAGCTGGATTCACTTAACCACCGTGGGACTACACAACTGCAGAGGTTCCCTTAACAACGGTGGCAAGAAAGGTCATAAAATGGGGCCAAACTCACTTAACCAATAAGTCAAAAACTATTGGAAGTTTTTAAGAAGAGATCGGACAACCGCTTGTTTGAAGTGGCATAGGGTTTCCTGCCTGAGCAGGGTGGGGTTGGACTAGAAGACCTCCAAGGTCCCTTCCAACTCTATTATTCTGCTGTTCTGTTATTCTGTTACCACCTGCACAGGAATTTACACAATCTAGTACAAAACCTGAATCTTCATTTTAAGGGCCAGTGCTGATGTCTTAATATTTTGATTGGCAATAACATTCCCATCTGGTAACATGCGCTGTAACTCACAAAACCTAGGCCTTTCAATAAACAAATTCAGAGTTTGGAAGGGCCCTTGGAGGTCTTCTAGTCCAACCCGCTGCTCAAAGCAGGAGTCCCTGCACCATTTCAGACAAACGGTCATCCAACCTCTTCTTAAAAACCTTACATTCCTTGACAAAGGCTTCTGATTTTGAGCTGCCGCAGGCTAACAGCTCTCTGCTGTAATGCAACATGCTGTCGGTATATAAGATGCACATGCAAGCCTTCTCACCTCTTGAGGCTCTGTTTGAGTTGTAGCTGACTCTGTTTGAGCTTTAGCTGGCTCGGCTTCTGAAGACGACAGAAAAAAACCAAAGGGTTAGAAAACAGGGCAGCAGAGTGAAAGACACAGTCATAAAAACGTCATTCTACAATTTCTTCTGGTTTATGGCAACACTGTCTCATCCAGACAGCTAGGTGTTTGGGACCTTGGAAAGAGCGATAATAAGATTAAATTCAGCCGTAATTACTAAAGTCGTTCCATGCCAGGACTCTAGCCCAGGAGGGTCTCCAAACTTGGCAACTTTTAGACTTGTGGACTTATGCTCCCAGATTCTGGGATTCTGGGAGTTGAAGTCCGCAGGTCTTGCCAAGGTTGGAGAGCCCTGGGCTAGCCTCTTAGAAGGCACTATGAAATTGGCACCTGGTGTTGGTTTTGTAGCTCCAGATCCTCTGGGAAAGAGCTGATTGTGCAAAGATCGGTCTCGTGGAGTAGCCACGAGGCTCCACGTTTTTATTTATTTATTTATCTATTGATATTTCGTATTTTTAAACTGTCCCCCCCCCCCAGAAAAGGGCTCTGGCTGGCATAAAATAGAAGCAATCAACTCAACATTAAAATCAGAATTAATATAAAAGCTTTAACATGATAAAAACATTATAAAAACAGGTGGGGGAGGTGTTCTCCTGGGGGCAGCTAACCCCACGGTCATGTGGGTCTCTGTGTTCCCCCAAGTAAAGCCGCGCTATTTTCTCTCGGTGATTTTTTAATTCAAGACATTTAGGATGTGAATCTGGGACTTTAGCCATGCAAAATAGGGTATCTGGTTACTACTCCAGGTTAAGGATGGTTTAGTTAAAATGGCCCTGGGGAAAAATGACTTATAACCCGTTCTCAAAGTTACGACCGTTCCCACGATTATGTGATCGTAATTTGGGTGCTTGGCAACCAGCATCCTGTGGTCAACTGCCATAAATGCTATTTGTGTCTTTCCTAGTTTTATTTATTTATTATGAAATTTATTTCCCCCCCCCATCTCATCTCCGACGCCTCGGTGTAGCTTACAACACAGTTGGCTTCTGACGAGCATAGTTAATGGGGGGTAGCTGGATTCCCTTAGAGACCGGAGGAGTCGCTTTAATGACAGTGGTAGAAAGGGTCCTAAAATTGGACCCAGTTCCCTGACGACTCGCTTCATAAATGCATTACTTAGCAACAGTGCTTTTTTTGTAAAAGAAAAAGGTGCCGGAACTCACACATGTCATACAACCCGCCTTGCCTACCCTACAAGGTTCCATCCAAAAAAGATGCCGGAACTCCATTCTGAGCGTTCTATGACAAAAAAAGCCCTGCTTAGCAACAGAAATCCCGATGGCAGCTGTAAACCGAGGACTGCCTGCGTGTCTTTGCAAAACCTTACCTTGGTCTTTCGTCACTCTTTGGAGCAAATTTTGAAGTTGGGCCTTGATTTCCTGGTAGTTCTTCACTTCGATTCCCTTTACAGCAGATGGCTTCTTCTTCTTGAGGTCCACCATGGACATTCTGAGGAAAGGATACATCTCCAACACCTCTTGGCCAGAAGCATAGAGTTGCAACTTTTTCACAAACCTCTGGCTGGATGTAATTCTCTGAGCCACTCCATCCGTCTCCTGCAGCATCTTATTTACCTCTTGCAGTTGGTGGTTATGGTGGGCTTCTACTTCGGCTAAGAATCCTTTGCCCTTTTCTTGCAGCGACTGGATCATCTGCTCTATCTGCTGCTGGATCAGCTCTTTCATGTTGTTCCTTGACTGCTCCATGTTCCTCACCAGTTCCTCAAGCCTGCTGTAGGTTTTGTTGTAAGCGTTCTTCTTCTCCTTCAGCTCCACGCTCATGTTTTGCAATTCTTCTTGCTTGCATGCTATTTCCTGGCTGATGTCGCAATGTTGACCCAGATGCCTGCTGTCCAGTAGGGTGCAAATGGCACACATAGGTTGAGAACACTGCTTGCAGTAGAGGCTGGGGATCAAGAAAGGGAAAGCATATGATTTTTGATTGGAGCTGCCTATCCAGCCCCGATCACTTCATTTGCACGGGGATCTCAGAACTGGGTCTTTAGCACCCAGTCAAGTCACATTAGAAACCTGAGCGTCTTCAAGCAATGTCACCATCCCATTAAAGAGGATAAAACCATTTACCAGTTGAGTAATATTTGAAACTACTAGATTAAAAGTATGGAGGAAATACACTATTTACCATGGAAGATTGGAGGAAATGTCTTCTTAGGAGGAGCAGATGGAGAATAGAAGTGGGATTCTAGCTAAGCAGAGATTGGCCTAGTTCAGCAGTAGGCAACCTTGGCTCTTTTATGACTCGTGGACTTCAACTCCCAGAATTCCTGGCTCAGGCTGGCTCAGGAATTCTGGGAGTTGAAGTCCATGAGTTATAAAAGAGCCAAGATTGCCTACCCCTGAACTAGGCCAATCCAACAAGGCTTGAAAAATTGTCCCTAAAAAAATATCCAGATTCATGACTGTCCAAGCTAAGCTGAGACTCATCTGCAAGAATGAGATCTCGTTGGGTTATGTATGTGTACACTTTGAGAGCAAGCAACTAAATTTCATTTTAATGTGTGCCATTGTGCCCACAGTAAAAAAAAAGACAATAAAGGCTATCTATTTCCTGAAACTTTGCTTCGGAGGCTATTCACTCATTGCCTTATGCCACAGAATGTTGTATGAACTGGGACGTATTCTACAAACTGTGTGGAGTGTTCTGAAAACCCAACTGGGGCTTATTTCATTAGAGCTGGGGGCACTTCTCTTTTTCCCATCATCTTGTTCAATCTTAGCTAGTTAGTTCAAAACCTCTCCGCGCCTCGCTCTAGATGTCCGTTGGAGCCACAAAGCTCACTGCTTCTTGCTCCAGATTCTAAAACCATCAGCCTTGGCGCAGACAGGAAAGCCAGCCAGTGGGTAACAGGGTGGTGGCTTAAAAGAGGTTCTCCACTTTGAGAATGAAGCATAGATGGACAACCCTACCTTAATATTTGGATGTTGTGTCCCTCCTTAGAACAAAACATGGTGTTGGGCTTTCTGATGGTTGAAAGGAAGTCCACACAAGATTCTAACTGGAAGTCCTTCAGCGGCCTGGCTTCATGACTCTCTTTCTTCAGATATCTCTGGTGGCTTCGGAAACACGTGAGGCAAAGAAACTCTTTGCAGGTGAAACACCAAAACTCTGCCTCTGCCTTACAGTTATTACAAACCGACTCTTTGTTCCCAGTGACCTTCTGGTAGAGATCGAAATTGAGTTGGAGGTTGGCGAAGAACACGTTATCCTGCTTTTCGGAGGTCTCTGCAAGGTGGAAGTAGGGAGTTCCACAGATGGCACAGAGATCGATTGGCTTTTCTTCAAGGCACAGGGAGCACAGATTGTGAAGGCAGGGCAAGAGTTTGGGGTGTGAGACCTCGGAGTGGCATCTGTCGCATAGGAGGAACTGAAACTCCTCATTCATCTCCTGTGGAAGGAGAAGATGTGAACGGAATGTCTAGATTAACCCAACTCAGTTTAATGAATGCAACTGAAATGGAATAAAATGCAAGCAGGAAATGAAACGCTGCCAGCTGGAATGTGTAGGAAGTTGGGTGTGGCGGAGTACTTGGCCATTTTTCAGACCTCCTCCCCATTCAACAGTATTGGTTTTGGTCAATTCTTTCTGAGGAGAAAGTCAACTGTCAATCAAAAACTAACAAGACAACTGGAATTAGTTTCCGTTGATTTCCCCCCAACGCTGTGGATTTGGCTTCACCTTTCGGTAAAAATTCTAAACCCAATCTATGCCAATCTCAGCCGCTTCCAGATGGGTTGATTTCAAATCCCAGCATTCCCCAGCAAGCATGGCCCTGGCTGAGAATTCTGGGAGTGGAAATCTGGAGGATTGCCAGATGTCCTGGAGAGTAAATCTTCAATCCATCTGCCCAGTGTTTCTTAACCTCAGCCACTTGAAGACGGGTGGACTTCAACTCCCAGAATTCCCCCAGATAAGTGGCTAGGAGGGGGTTCCTGAGAGTTCGAGTCCACTCCTCTTCAGGAGGCTGAGGTTGAGATCAATGGTCCAGTATCAGCTGCTTTCTCTAGCTCTCAATAATTGTAAAGGAACTTGTGGGCGACCTTGGGGGACGAAGGGAAGGGAAGCTACATTCAAAGAAGAGAGGCAGGAACCCTCCGTGGCTCATTGGTCAGAGGGATAAAATTGGGAAGGAACCTCTTGAATAAATCAACCTATTTAAAGCAGGAAGCCCGTGCCTTCAGACCCGCAAGACTCTGTTCATGGATCCTTACAATAAAGTAGAATCAGTGTCAACACTGCAAACGAATTTGGTTGAAGCCATTTCCACCTCGTTTTCGGTTGCCACAGAGTTTGGAGGGGAGATGAGTATTTTTTTAGTTTAGTTAAAACAATAAAGTGTTCTGTGGGAACCAAGGTCCTTGCTCTCGGCTGAAACTTTCCACGCCCCCCAAAGTAGTTAACTGGGGAATGTGATTTATGACTATTACTGGGGTGGAGAAATTAACTTTGTAACATTGTAACCAATGGGGGGGAAACTTCAGTCTTGGTTTCACTTTTGAAAGTGCTGATACTTTGTAGCCAATAAATGTGTTCTTTAAGGAAATCTCTTGGCTTGGAGTTCTGTTTCTAGTGGTCTCGTCTATCAGAACCATGGCAATTAGTTCATATCATCCTACAGGTAGTCCTCAACTTACGATAGCTCATTTTTGTGACTGTTTCAAAGTTACAACAGCACAGAAAAAAAGTGACTTATGACCATTTTCTCACACTTACGACCGTTGCAGCCTTCCCTAGGATCACTTGATCAAAATTCAGATGCTTGGCAACTGACTCGTACTTATGACCATTGCAGTGTCCCCGGGGGTCACGTGATCCCCTTTGGCCACCTTCTGACAAGCAAAGTCCACGGGGGAAGCCAGAGTCCCTTAAGTTACTCCTTCCTCTCCCTCTCTTTTCTTCCTTCCTTTCTTTCCTCCCTTGCTTCCAGATCTCTCTCTCTCTCAAGACTCTTAGATGGGACCAAGTATTTTTTTGGGGGGGGCTTCTTCCTCTCCCCCTCTCCCTCCCACCCCCCCAAACTGGAGGACAGTGTTCTGCATTCTGGGCCAAGTAAGTCTCCGCTCTCTTTCTGCTCCGGAGTTGCCCGCCCTCCTTCCCCCCCCCCCCGTTACTTTGGAACAAATCGCGGAAACCTTCCCCGAAGCTTACCGTCGAAGGGGAGCCGGACGACCCCGGCTCCGAGGCGGCTTGTTCGGCCATCGCAGCTCGTTAGCAACGTGGACTGGACCCTCGACTCCGTCAGCTGGGGAGGAGGCAGCGATCTGCCAAACTAAACTTTAACTTTCGTTTTCTCCGCAAGCCGCTCTCTGACCCGCGGGAAACGGAAGCCTGTGGCTTTCTCTGGCGCCCGCGGGCGCACTTCCACCCCTCCCTCCCTCCTGACAGGAGGATTCAGAGGTTTCTCGGGCACTTCCTTGCAAAGAGAGAGAGAAAGAGAGAGAGAGAGAGAGAGAGAGAGAGAGAGAGAGAGAGAGATCTGGAAGCAAGGGAGGAAGGAGGAAGAGAGAGAACAGGAGGAAAGAAAGGAAGAAAAGAGAGAGAGAGGAGGGAAAGGAGGGAGGGAGGGAGGGAAGGAGGGAAGGAGGGAGGGATGAAGGTCCACATCCCTCCATTGCCCTCTTTCCACCTACTTCTGGGCTCTGAAATTTCTGCCCAAACTCACAGCTCAAAGGCCAACGGATGTAAGAAGTTCCCCATTGAACAAAAAGCTGGAAAGGCATAACTGAAAAAATAGAAGGTAAATCGTTTGCCCCTGTAAACCAAGAAGCATGGCCGCACCTTTTGGAAGCATCCGAACCATCTAACTTTTGTAGCCTCTCCTTCATCTTTAGAAGAAAGCTGGGCCCCTCCCCCACCTTTTGAAGATGCTCACCCAAAGACCACTATTGTCTTTTTTTTTCCCCAAGAGGCGCCTGAATGGGGCGACCCAGATGCCTTGGGGAAAGACTGGGCCATAAAATCTTCAGAAGTGTTCTGGGCTGTTTCCACACACTCTCACCCCACTTTCCTCTCCTGCCCCCCAACCCACCCGTCCCCATTTCTCCAGCTGGCTGCCAGGGAAATGTTGGACAAAGGAAGACCTGATTAAAAAAACAAAAAACAAGAAGCCTCATTCAGTGAGATGGTGCTTCTTAGGGACTGAGCGCCAAAGAATGGAGGCCTTTGAACTGTGGTGCTGGAGAAGACTCCTGCGAGTCCCTTGGACTGCAAGGTGATGAAACCGGTCAGTCCTAGAGGAGATCAACCCTGACTGCTCTTTGGAAGGCCAGATCCTTAAGCTAAAACTCAAACACTTTGGCCACCTAATGAGAAGGAAGGACTCACTGGAGAAGAACCTCATGCTGGGAAAGATTGAGGACAAGAGAAGAAGGGGACGACAGAGAATGAGGTGGCTGGACGGAGTCACTGAAGCAGTAGGCGTGAGCTTAAAGGGACTCCAGAAGATGGTAGAGGACAGGGAGGCCTGGAGGAACGTTGTCTGTGGGGTCGCAATGGGTCAGACACAACTTCGCAACTAACAACAACAAGAAGGGCAAGAAAGAATGGAGGAAACTCATCCAGGAGAGAAGCAACCTAGAACCAAGGAGAAACTTCCCAACAGGGAAAACAATGAATCAGCGGAAGGGCTGGTCTCCAGAAGTTGTGGGTGCTCCATCGCTGGAGCTTTTTAAGAGGAGATTGGACAAAAGTGTTCCCCCCACCCACCCCGCAAGCAACAGGACTTTCTTGTGTTCCTTTTGAAGACGTTTCGCTTCTCATCCAAGAAGCTTCTTCAGCTCTGACTGGATGGTGGGGAACGGAAGGATTTATAACTGCTTGCAGACAGATGATCGTTTGCATTCCTTGGACAGTCGTGAATGCAAATGGCCACCTGACTGCAAGCAGTTATAAATCCTTCCACTCCCTCTAGTGCAGCGTTTTCCAACCTTAGGAACTTGAAGATGCGTGGACTTCAACTCCCAGAATTCCCCAGCCAGCATAGCTGGCTGGGGAATTCTGGGAGTTGAAGTCCACGCATCTTCAAGTTCCTAAGGTTGGAAAACGCTGCTCTAGTGGAGCTGAAGAAGCTTCTTGGATGAGAAGCGAAAGGTCTTCAAAAGAAACACAAAAAAAGTCCAGTTGGGGGGGGGGCGGGGGGCGGGGGCGGGGCGGGGGGGGGAAGAAAGGAAGCACCTTTGGGACAACCGTGACCTGGATGACTGAGAACCTCCATAGACAGGGAGATTGGACAGCCAGGTGTCCGAAATGGTTATAGGGTCTCCTGCTTGAGCAGGGGGTTAGACTAGACGACCTCCAAGGTCCCTTCCCACCTGCTCTATTCTGTTCTGAGATTGGAGGTGGGTGGTATTCAGAGAAGGAGAGAGCGCGCTCTGAGTCAGTCGATCGCACCAGATCTCTCTTCTCTCTCCTCCCCTCCCCTCCCCTCCCTCCCCTCCCCAGGATTTGCAGCTGATTCTCCTCCTCCTTGCAAACCGCCCCTTCCTGTCCCTCCCTCCCTCCGCTGCGCTGCCTCCTCGCGAGGAAGAAACGAAACTTTCGCTTCTCCGCCTGCTCCGGGCTGGGTGGAGAGCGGGTGCTTAGCTTCCCACTGCCTTTCTCTGTCCAGCGGCTGCAGCTTCCAGCAGGGTAAGGACACCCCCCCACCCCCCCCCAAAAAAACCCCGCACTGTTCCTTCCTGCAGCCGATTTCACGGGTGCGTTGGCTGCGTTGCGCTCTGGTACCCGTTTCCTTCTCCCGGGGGTCTCGGAGGGAGAGAAGGGGGGGGGGGTGTCCCGTTCTCACGTTACGGGGTTGCAACTCGCGGACGAGTTTGCAGGACCTTCTGCTCCCTTTCCCACCACCACCACCACCACGGTCAAAGAACGGGGAAGCGGCTCGTTGACTTCGTTCAGACGTGCTGAAGCAACCGGGTTGGGTTCAGGGACGACCGGAGAAAGGAGGAGACCTCATATTCAGTCCCGGGTTTATTAGAGTCCCCTGGTGGTGGGACTCGGGACTAAAAAGGTTGCGTTGGTGCTTTGGGGGGGGAATTTCCTCTTTTTGTTTGCACACAGGGGGTGCAACCCCAGTTGTTTTGCTTGCTTGCTTCTTGGCACTCATCCTTGTGTGATCCAGCTGCCTGTTGCACTAAGCCCCCAAATCATACTTAAAGCATACTCTGCTCAGGGACACTTATTCCCTCTCCCCCACCCCCTTGGAGAGTTCCCTAAATTAATTAGACTGTGGAGGGACAGGAGACCACCAGGAAATCCTAGGGTGGTAAACCAAATTGGGCAGGGGGAAAAAAACCCAACATTCTAGAAAAGAAAAAAAAAAGGCTGTGGTGATTTCGTATCCTTGCCAAGCAAACTGCACAAACCTGCTCCTGGACTCCCCACGAGATTTTGGGCTTCACATTAAACTATTTTATTTTGTCCCACAGTGGCGGAAGCTCCCGGCAACCAACCAGGCTCCCTTTGCTGGGAACAGAAATCGGAGTAAAGTTAGACGTTTGATCTGAATTTCCAGGAAACCTTCCCGACTGTGTGCATTCAGGTAGTCCGTCACACACACACACACACACACACACACACACTCACACACACAGGGGATCACATGACCCTGGGACGCTGCCACCGTCATAAATATGAGTTGGTTGCCAAGTGGGGATGCTGCAACGGTTGTGTGAAAAATGGTCAAAAGTCTTTTTTTTTAGATCCATTGTCACTTTGCACATCACTAAATTAAATAAATAAATAAATAAATAAATGCACTTTTGTAAGTTGAGGACCACCTGTACTCAAAAAGCAACTGTTACAGTAATGAAATAATGTTTGCCTCTGCTTTTAACAGCTTCCTATTCCACACACATTTCTTTATGTGTGTGTGTGTGTGTGTGTGTGTGCGCACATCTGGGGCATATCTTTTCCAGATAATGGGAAAATAACTTTTAGGGGGGGGGGGGAAATCAATTCGCTTTCTTTGGGAAGCAGCCTGACTCATCTTGCTTCTAGGAAAGCGTGGGGTTAATCCTCCCCTTTCCCAATTAGTTTTATATTAAATTAAAACTCCCAGCAATTCCCTGGGGGCAGAAGCTGCCTAATGCATTTGGAAGGCCTCAAAGCGCCAAGGAAAGCTTGTTTTATCAGCCTGGTTTGAATGTGAAACGTGTGAACCCAACTTAAAAAAATAAAATAAATACTATAGCACCCTGTTTCTCCATCTTTCTCGATCTTGGAAGAGGTGTGGACTTCAACTCCCAGAATTCCACAGCCGCGATGCTGGCTAGGGAATTGTGGGAGTTGAAGTCCACCAACTAGAGCAGCGTTTCTCAATCTTTGCGGCTGGAAGAAGCGTGGACTTCGACTCCTAGAACTCCGGAGCCAGGGGAATTCTGGGAGTTGAAGTCCAATTATCGTCCGGATGGTCATTCCCCTTAGCTTGGGATAAAGAGTCCGTGGGCTTCATCTTGTCTTCTCTCCTTTTTCTCCAAGGATGGAGGGAGACTTCCAGTTCCTCTTGTGTGAGAAGTGCCAGAGAGAAGCCAGGAACCCCAAACTCCTAGTCTGCCTGCACACCGTCTGCAGCGAATGCCTCGAGGAGAACAAGCAGTGTCCGGTCTGTGGCATCTCCATCCAGACCTTGGAGAGTTTCCCGCTTCAGGATAACCTGCTTTTCACCAGCCTCCAGGCCAAGCTCAAAATCTACCAGAAGATCGTCAGGAATCAGGAGCTGCTTTGCAATCGCTGCAAAGGAGGAGCGGAGTTCTGGTGTGTCGAGTGCGAGGAGTTCCTTTGCCTGAAGTGTTACCAAGCCCACCAGTGGTACCTGAAGCAGAAAAGCCACGAGACCCAGCAGCTGGCCAATCTGAGGAAGGAGACGGCCCAGAGTTTTCTAGAAGGGACGAGGAAGTCTTGCAACCTGTTTTGTGCCGAGCCCAGCCACAACAATCAGCCCATAAGGTGAGGATCTTTCTTGGCAGCTGAGAGAGGAAAATCAACCGAATATAAAGGTTTATTTGGGAGCGGATGATCTCAGCGAGAATCTGAACTACTAGCGGTCAAGGGAAATTAGCGGGAATTAAGAATAGAAGGAATTCAAGGTGGGGTGGATTTAGGTCTCTTGTGAGCGCGAAGGGATTCAAGACTGGTGATGAGCTTGACCCCGCCCTCCCTCGGGCTCAGCCTGCTCATCTCCTACACCATCCTAACTTCAAAGGGTTGTAACTTGAGATCTACTCATTTTACTTGAAAACAAATTGGCAATGCCATCTTTTTAATCCAGGAAAAGACAGAAGGGATTCAGGTGTCTTTTTTTTTTAAAAAAAAAGCAACAACAACAACTGGTCTTCTTGTGCCTAACAGCATCTACTGTCGTGGCTGCCACAAACCCCTGTGTTGCTCTTGTGCCCTGCTCGATGGAGAACATTACAACGCCAAGCTTTACAGTGACATCCGGGTGGAAATTGAGAGCCAGAAGGAGGAACTGAGGAAGGTCAAGGAGGAGCTGGTGGAGAAGAAGAGGAGTTACGAGAGCACCCACCACAGCGTCCAGGAGCGACTGCAGAAGCTGGAGAAGGTACGGAACGAGACCCGAGAGCTGATCCAGAAGAAGGTAGAGGACATGGTCCAGTGGATTCAGCACAAGGGGGAGCAACTTTTGGAGAAAGTAGACCGGCAACTGTGTGTGGAGCAAGAAGAAGCCAAGAAGAAGCTGGAGTCTACGGAGCAGTTCCTCAAGCGAATGGAGGCCGGCGAGCGGCTGGTGGAGAAGATGGACCTCTTTGCTTCGGACCAAGAGGTAATGGACATGCAACCCTTCATCAAAGACTCCCTGGAGAAGCTCAAGAAAGAGAAGCTGCCCGCTTCCAGCTTTCGGATCCAAGTGGATAACTTTGATGAGGTCAAAGGGGAGCTCCAAGTTTTGCTTAGGAGAGTCAAAGGAGAAGGTGAGAAGCTTTTGGAAAGCCAGTTCTTGTGGTTGTTCTTTTTTTCTGGGGGTGGGGCAATGGTGTCTTAAACAAGGCTGGGAGATCATGAAGGAACATCTGTGGAGGCATCTGTGGGACAACCATGAAGGAACCTACAGCCATATCGATACCAATGGTATTTTTGATGGGGAACCCAACTTTACAGCCCAAAGCTGTAAAGGAAGGGTGTGTAAGCTTGGCACCTCGAAGACCTGTGGACTTCAACTCCCAGAATTCTCTAGCCAGCTAATTCTGAGATTTGAACTCCATGGGAAAAACAGGATGAGTAACACGACGATTGGAGAAGTTGTAGTACCAATAGTTTGGGGCGCTAGAGACTGTGGAATGTTGTTTAGGAATCGGCTCTGAGCAGCTGGTCTGTCTCTTGGTTGAAGAATCGAGGTAGAACCCTAGGCAGATGCCTTCAGCCCAAGCTTTGATCACCTCAATCTACTCTTATTTCTCTCTTCTGCTTCTAGATGCCTTTGGGTGTACAGCTTCCACGCCCGGATCTTGCTGTTCGCAGGCCAATTCGGTAAGCTTGAGTTGGGTGGATATGGAAGTGGACACTGCAGTCGCAAATGGTGAGGGCCACTGATGCTGGGCCTGGGTCTGGCTCACAGGACCCTATTTCGTCACCCATCCTGTGGGCAGAAGGTTGATCAGTAACAACAAGTCGCCCTCTTCTTAAGACCACCACTGAGCTCAGAATTTATGGCGCTAAGTGAGAAACCTGTTAAGAGAGTTTTGCCCCGTTTGGTGACTTAAGTGAAGTGAATCACTGCAGTGGTTCAATTCACTTAACGGTTGTTAAGTGAATCTGGCTTCCTCATGGACTTTGCTTAGCGGCTGGCCCAAATGATGACACTAATGCCGAGCTCAGTTACAGTCATAAGTCGAGGACTTCCTGTATAATAGCATGTCTCAAATATCTTTTATCAGGAATATCATGCAGACCAGCTTCCTTCTCCCCATCTCTGTTCGCATTAAAACTCGTTTCAATCTCTGCTTTTTGTTGTTGTTGTTGTTTGCAGGATAGTCTGCCCAATGAGAAAACTCCATCCAGATATAAAGGGATGAAAATAAAAAGGCCCATGTACGCCGTCAGTGTTGCCAAAACACCACAAGGCTTTGTAAGTGTTGGTTATGTGCCTTAGCAGGGGGTTGGACTAGATGACCTCCAAGGTCCCTTCCAACTTATTATTATTATTATTATTATTATTATTATTATTATTATTATTATTATTATTATTATTATTATTATTATTATAGCTTTTCGTTGTTTCACCTGTTCAGATTTCTCTACTTGTCAGTTTCAGCTCTTTTGGCGGTGGGGGTGGGGCTTCCAATTTATGATAACGGGGGAGGGGGGGAATTGTAAATTTTCACTGAATTTTCCTTGAAGCAGGGGTAGAAATATTTCTACTCTGAAATTAGTTCTTCTTGGCTTTGCTTCTAAGCTAAGCTAACGTGCATTTGACTCTAAAAAATTAGTTGTTCTTTCCCCCCCCCAAAAAAAAACACCAAGCAGGTCTGACTGAAATAATGTTAGTTTATCCACTGCTTTATTTTATTACTTTTTTTTAAACATCCAATAATGTAAGCAGTGAAACCTATTCTGATAGGAAAGGAAATTCCTGTTTGAGGCAAAGACCAGACAATTAGGATTGTTTTAAGGAGAAATTGGGGAGGTGGGCTTGATGACTGACTCAAGAGCTGGCCAATCAGCTAGATTAGGGATCTATCACAAAAACCTACGTTGGCTCAGTCCAACTCTTTGACGGAAATCTCTTTGATCCGGATTGTAGACCACCTCGATTACGTCGCCCAGTACTAAGCGACCGATCCAGTTGGAGAAGTCCATCCAGGCTTCACCCAAGCTGATGAAGTTGGAAGAACATGAGGACGACGCTTGTAAAGTCTCCAACAAGGAAGTTCAGGAGAAGGTCCTCAGCCCTACACCCCTTTTGTTGGGTGAATCGACCCCACAGAAAGAGCAAAGAGAAGCTGTCAATTTATTTGGGCCCAGGGAAGACTCACTTTCTGGGATCTGTGAATCAGGTAGGAGAGAAGCAGGTGTTTACAAAAATCAACAACCACACAGCTAAAGCCACGGGAAGACGGTCTTCAGGGGAGAGATGAAGGGACACCGTTCAAAGTGGACCTGGAAACAGAATCAGAGTAGAACTAGGAGGGACCTTGGAGGTCTTCTAGTCCAGCCCCCTGCTCAAGCAGGAGACCCTATACCAGAGGTAGGCAACCTTGGCTCTTTTATGACTCGTGCACTTCAAGGTTGCCTCCCTCTGCCATAGAACTAGGGAGGGTCCTTTCCAAAGTGCATTCTCCACTCCCCTTCCTTGTAAGGGCCATGCTTTCTCTTATCCAGTCGTTGAGCTATGGATCTGCTTCCCGAGGGGATTCTCACAGCCCTTTACACACCAATGGGCCGGCCCGAATCCTCAGATGTTCCCTGCCTCCAGGATGCTAAATAAGGAAGGCTCGGTCCATTGTGTAGCATTCACACTTGTGTTTTTCTGCAGAGGTCGCCAGCATTGTGATCAGTAGTTCTGAAGACACCGAAGATGACACTGTGGTGAGTGTGACCAGGAGGTCCTTGCCCTTCAGGACTTGGGAGGCCTTTAGACAGTGCTCCTCAACCTTGGCTGTTTGAAGATAAGTGGAGTTCAACGTGCAGAATTCCAGGCAGACGGGGGGGAATTCTAGGAGTTGAAGTCTGCACCTCTTCCGAGTTGCCAAGGTTGAGAAACACGGCTTTACATGTTGATTGACTACATTTCTCATCCTCCCTGTTGACGCAACAGGGAGAGTTGTGGCCATAACAGCCCTGGAATTCTGGGGTTTGTAGTCATAAAAGCCCTGGAATTCTGGGAGTTGTAGTCACAACAGCCCTGGAATTCTGAGGTATGTAGTCACAAAAGCCCTGGAATTCTGGGATATGTAGTCACAAAAGCCCTGGAGTTCTGGGATATGTAGCCCTGGAATTCTGGGAGTTGTAGTCACAGCAGCCCTGGAATTCTGGGAATTGTGCTCACAACACTGGGAAAGTCTTTTGGTCTGATCCAGTAAAATTGGTTGAGATTTCTGTTCATTTGTTTGTTTTCTTCCAGTGACGATCTGTTTGTTCCAGACCGGTTTCCAGTAAGCTGAGCCTGACTTAGCAGCCGCACGATGGTTGTGCAATTGGCACTTTTCTCCTGTGCTTCTGCTAATGACATCCCTGCAGAGTGAACAGCTGCCTCATAGCCCCAATTTGGAGCCGTTGTTTCACTCCAGAGCCTTTGAATCATGGAAAACGACTGTCTTTCTTTTTCCTTCTGCATAGTTTTAGCCAGCCTGCCATGAATCATGCATTGCTAATCTTCTCCGGATCCACAGGCCTTCCACGGGTGGCAGAGTCAGACGGGATTCCCGAACAAAAATATTTGATCTCTCCGTTCAGCTCCTGAGTTTTGCTACCTCCCTCTTCTGCTAGGTAAAGATAAAGGTTCCCCCGCACATGCGTGCTAGTCATTTCTGACTCTAGGGGCGGGTGCTCATCTCCGTTTCAAAGCCGAAGAGCCAACGCTTGTCCAAGGACATCTCCATGATCATGTGGCCAGCATGACTGGATGCCAAAGGCGCACGGAATGCTGTTACCTTCCCACCGTAGTGGTCCCTATTTTTCTACTTGCATTTTTATGTGCTTTCGAACTGCTAGGTTTGTAGAAGCTGGGACGAGTAACAGGCGCTCACTCTGCTACGCGGCACTCGGGATTCAACCTGCCAAACTGCCGACCTTCTGATCAACAGGCTCAGCGTCCTAACCCACTGAGCCACCGCGTCCCTGCTTCTGCTAGGAGTTCCTTCCAAATAATCCTAGGGGTTTTTTGCCTGCTTTATAGCTCAGTAACTAGAGGAATAAAATGTGTGTGTGTGCGCGCATGCGCACTGCCTTATATTTTTTTGTAAAAAATAAAAGGGGAAATAAACAGGTTTTACAAGCTCTCTTGGCTAATTTCTCCCAATGCGCTAAGCCCAAAGCAAATAAAGCACATTATGATAGGCTTGTTTTGTGAAGTTTGCATCCTATTTGTTGTGGTGTAAAGACAAGAAACAGCAGGTGGCACTCTAACACAGGAAGAGTTTGCGTGCCTTGCCTTGCTGCCTCAAAAGGGCAGAACAGAGGAGAATATTGTAGCTCAGGGTTGAAATGAAGGCTCCTTGGTGCTTCTTCGAGCTTGGTTGCTTTCTTGGAGACGTTTCATTACCAAACTAGGTAACATCATCAGTATACTGGGGTCATTAAGTGAATCAGACAGATGTTAAGCAAATCAGAATAGAATAGAATAGAATCTTGTAGTCTTCAGCCCTCTGCTCTAGCAGGAGAACCTAGACCGTCTCAGACAAGTGACTGTCCAGCCTCTTCTTAAAAATCTCCAGTGATGGAGAACCCACGATTTCTGGTGGCAAGCTGTTCCATTGGTTAATTGTCCTCACTGTCAGGAAGTTTCTCCTTAATTTCAGGTTGCTTCTCTCTTTGATCAATTTCCAACCATTGTTTCTTGTCCTGTCCTCTGGTGCTTTGGGGAATAATGTGACCCCCTCTTCTTTGTGGCAGCCCCTCAAGTACTGGAATGCTGCTATCATGTCTCCCCTACTTCTTCTTTCCTTTAGACTAGTCAAACCCAAAGTCCCGCAGCCGTTCTTCATATGTTTTAGTCTCCAGGCCTTGGATCATCTTAGTTGCTCTTCTCTGAATTTTATTTTAATTGCCCCAGACCATTGCCCCAGATCATTCAAGTGAAGAATGCGTGAGCATTTTAAATTGCCTGTAAAATAACAGTTTACCTTTCGGAGCCGTAAATGGCACTGCCGGTTTGAACTAATCCCCTGAAATGGCAGCTGTAATATTCAGCCAGCTCAATTTGCAGCGATTAATTATGCATTGCTTAATTTAAACGGTTCTCAACAATCTCTGCAAGAGCCGGTGGCAGAGTTTCCTTCGCAGCGTAGAAATCCACTGCATTTATGAAAATTGATTTCACTCGTTCGCCTCCCCTTTGCAAAAATAGTGAAAGCCGAGGGGCAGAGTTTAGGATTTAATTTATGCCGCCTGATTTCAGCGACATAAATTCTCCGTGAAGTTAGCTCGGAGAAGCAGTGAGCTTTGTAACTGGCTTATGCTTCTAATCAAAAGCCTTTATTCAAATATTGGGATGAGTCCCTACTGACCAAGGACAGCGGCTTGCAAGCCACTGTTGTCCCAGAAAACTGAATGGAATGGAATGGAATGGAATGGAATAGAATAGAATAGAATAGAATAGAATAGAATAGAATAGAATAGAATAGAATAGAATGACAGAGTTGGAAGGGACCTTGGAGGTCTTCTAGTCCAACCCCCAATAAGCTAGACACACGGAGGTGGAGATATGCAAAAGCTTTACAGATGGTCCTCGACATACAAAAGTTTGCTTAATGACCGTTAAAGTTACGACTGCACTGAAAAAACATGACTTATAACAGTTACGATCTTTGCAGCCTCCCCATGATTGTGTGATCAAAATTCACATTTGACTGCTTGATTGTGGATCATCCTGGCATTTGTCTCTGGTGGTCGTGGTGGTGTCTGAATCATTAAACGAATCAACCCAGAGTTCTTGCTCAAGGAACTAACAAATGGCCCGGCTCAAATAATCCCACTTGGGGCACCTTATGGGAAGATCCGGCTCTCTGGAGAAGGCTTTTATGTTGGGAATGGTGGAAGGAAAGAGCAGAAGAGGACCAGCAAGGGGGATGGACTCCAATACAGCGGTGATGGTGGAAGACCTGAAGAACCAAATTAGGGACACATCATCGTTGGGTGGGGGGGAGGGGAAATCTATGTGGTTGCTAGGAGTAAAAAAAAAAATGACTTCGTGGCACATCATCAATCCATCTATCAAATCCCACCGGAATTCATATCTCTCTGCAAAGTAAACCAGTATTTCTCAACCTTGGCGACTTGAAGATGGGTGGACTTCAACTCCCAGAATGCCTCAGCCAGCTGTGCTGTCCACCCATCTTCAAGTCGCCAAGGTTGAGGAACACTGAGGTAAACCATTTGGGTTATAGTGAAGTGGGAGAAACGAGAAAATTTAAAGGGAGTGGGTTTCTTCTGCCCCGCCAGTCAATGAAATAAATGACTCTTAACTTTTTCCAAAATAGACGACGATTTCCAAAAACAGCGAATCAGAAAAGAGCAGGAATAGGTAGGTGGCTGGAGAATTCTGGGAGTTGTAGTCCGCCCATCTTCAAGTCTCCCACGTTGGGAAACACAGCATCAGCACCTTGAGTTGCGAGAGTGGAAGGAAGGCCTTTTTGTCAGGAGAGCAGCCTGCGCATTGTTGTTTTGGCACCACTGCAGTCTGCTACAGAGGCATTGTGGGTGACTGGGCCAGTCACCAGGAGACAGGAGTTCTAGTCTTGCCTTAGGCACAAATCCCCACTGGCTGATTTTGGGCCAATCACCAGAATACCGTGAGTTCTAGTCCCGCCTTAGGCACGAAAGCTGACTGGGTGACCAGGAGATGGGGAGTTCTAGTCTTGCCTTGAATACAAAAGCCGGCTGGGTGAATTTCGGCCAGTCTCTCTCTTTCTCAGCCCAACCCACCTCACAAGGTTGTTGTGCTGGGGAACATAGGAGGAGGAAGGAGTATCAGATACGGTCCCCGCCGTGAGCTATTTATACAAATAAATAAAAATCCAAAAGCCTACCCGCATAGACCCAGCCCCATGCACCGATGTTAATTTCAAAGGACGGTGCGAGGGGGGCAGTTAGGAGACCAAGGGGCAGCCCTCTTTGGGCCACCAAGGCAGGAAAGTGAAAGGGGAAAGCCAGCTGAAGAAAAACCCCATTTATTCTGATTTGAGTTCGGGATGGAAAAATCAGAGGGAGAAAGAGAGAAAACCCGCTGCGAGCAGAGGAAGAACAAGCATAGCGGGACCATTCAGATGATCGTCTAGATTTCCCCCTTCGTCTGGATCCTGGGTTGTTGGAAACGGCTTTCCGGCCACAGCTGCCCAGTTAAAGGAGGAGGAAGAAGAGGAGGAGGAGGAGGAGGAAGGTAACAATACGCACTCCGTCCTTGCTTGGGCTGGCCAGAGGGGGAGGGAAAGGCCCGGTGGCTTGACATGCTAAATATTGCATGGCTTTCGCTGGGGAGGGGGCTGCGCTTTCCACACCCACTCAAGAAACGGGAGGGGGGCCGGGGCGGGCCGGGCGCGTCCGCGGGCGCCTGGGCTGCGCGCTCGGGCTGGCCAGCTGCGCTGAGCGAAGGTGAGGCTTTGGCAAAGGGGCGGTGGGCGGCGATCGGGAGGAGAGGGAGGGGGCGAGACCCGCTCGGGCGATCCGGGGAAAATCGGAGACTCGGAAAGCCGCTCCCATCCCGACGGCCAATCTCATCTCGAAGGAAGGAAGGAAGGAAGGAAGGAAGGAAGGAAGGAAGGAAGGAAGGAAGGAAGGAAGGAAGGAAGGAAGGAAGGACCCACGGCGGCTCCCCGTCCCGAGTGGGGCGGTGCCACACGCGATCTTAGTCCCGTGCCTGGAGTTCCGCAGGGCTCCTGCGCCCCCCCCCAAGGAAACGCTCTCGGAGCCCCAGCTGAAGCGGTAAGGGGTCTGGATGAGGCTGGGGGATCTGGCAGCAACCTGTAGGCGCAAGACGCCACCCGCCTCGCCCGCCAGGGAAGCTCCCTAGGCAGGTCCCAGTTTGTCTGGGCGGGGGGGGGGAGAAACTCAAGCCAGGCGGGGCGCGACCCATGGTGGCATCATCTGCTTCGGGAGAAGCGCGGCGGGGGGGGGGGTTTAGCAGGTTTCAAGTCAGCTGCTTGCCTTCCTTGGGGAGCCAGTAAGGGTCCTTAGATCTGAAGGACCCAGACACGATGGGGCTGTTTTTTTACGGCGGGGGGGAGGAGGGGCAGGTTAGCTGGTCCTGAATCCAGGCGTCCCGAGAGCGCAGGAGGCGAGGCGAGCCAGAGAAGGCTCCTGTTTGCGACTCGCTCTGGATCAGCGCAGCCCAAGCACAGTTTCCATCGTAGCCCAAGGAGTGGTTTATTGACTAAACCATGGCTTAGTGAGGTATGTAGACCTGAAAGGGGGGGAGACGGAGGGTAGATGGATGGATCGATAAGGTGGTGGGGAGGGGCAGCCTTGCGCACCCCCAACACCTCCCCCAGCCCTGCTCGCAAACCGTTCGGGTGGCACGTGCCAAATGGGAGTGGACCGAAGGGGTGGGGGGCGTGGAAGTCAAAGGGGAAAAAAATCCCGGGACAGAGAGGACGCCAGTTTTACCGCTGAGGGGGTCTTTCTCCGCCGGGAACGGAGACTGAAGCTGCGGAGGCGCCGTTCTCAGGATTCGGAGTAACTCCCATCGCGCACAAGGCGCGGTCTCGCGTGGTTAAGGATCAGATTCAAGCGGGCTAAGGGAGAGAAAAGGAGGGCGGTATCCAATGGGCGGGATACATTGGCACACCGTCAACTCAACTCTCGAGCCAAACAAGTGTCGAGCTCCAGGGTCGTAAGAACCCGGCACGGATGGTTAGTTGACGGCTCTCTGTCCCCCCCCCCCCCGCCAAACCCCGAGGATTGGCGTGGAAACACGGCTTGCCAGCGCAGGTTGTGTGAGGTGCTTCTTCTGGCTGCGGATGGTTGGGGTGGTACTGTGAGACTGTTGGAGGTCTCTGACTTCCTTCGCCTGGAATATTGGGGTGCAGCTCCGATAATCCCATTATCTGGGGATGGTGGGAGTTGCTAAACGTCTCAAGGCACGGGAGGTGGGGCAGGTTGGAAGGAAAGCGGGCGGGGAGTGTCTGATTGTGGGGTCCTGGAAGGGGCTGGGGGATCCTGGGTGGGGCGCAAGCATCTCTCAGCCTCTCTCTCTTTTCCTTCCCCCCCCCTGCAGACCCAAGATGGTGGCCACGCTTCTGCTGCGCGCCTGGCTGGCGGCCTCGGCTTTCTGCTGGGCGCCCAGCTCTGGCTGCCCGGAGCCTTGCGCCTGCGTGGACAAATACGCGCAACAGTTTGCCGACTGCGCTTACAAAGACTTGCAGACGGTGCCGTCGGGGCTGCCTTCCAACGTGACCACGCTGAGCCTCTCGGCCAACAAGATCACGGCGCTGGCCCGGGGCACCTTCGCCGAGGTCACCCAAGTCACCTCGCTCTGGCTGGCCCATAACCAGATCCGCGCCGTCGAGGAAGGCACGCTGGCCGTGCTGGGCCAGCTGAAGAACCTCGACGTCAGCCACAACCAGATCGCGGACTTCCCCTGGAGCGACCTGCGCAACCTCAGCGCTCTGCAGCTGCTCAAGATGAACAACAACCGGATGGCCCAACTGCCGGCAGGCGCCTTCGGCTCTCTGGGCGACCTGCGCTCTTTGCGCATCAACAACAACCTCTTCGGCGGCCTGGCCGAGGGCACCTTCGACCCGCTGACCTCGCTCTCCCACCTGCAGATCTACAACAACCCCTTCAACTGCACCTGCCAGCTCATGTGGCTGAAGAACTGGACGGAGCACACCTTGATCTCCATCCCGGAGAGGGAGGCCATCACCTGCGCCGCGCCCGAGGCCTGGAAGGGGCAGCCGCTGCTCAACGTGCCCTACATGCGCTGCGCCGCGCCCGCCGTGCAGCTCAGCTCCCAGCCGGACCTGCAGAGCCTGGCCTACGGCTCCGCGCTCGCCTTGCACTGCCACGCCGAGGGGCTCCCGCGGCCCCAGCTCACCTGGCGGGTCGAAGCCTCCGGGCAGACGCTGGAGATCGCGGGCAGCGAGGCCGACCGGCTGAACGCGTTGCCACCGGCCGGAGGCGCCGGCGGGGAGAGGCAAAGCTTCCGCGCCTTCCCCAACGGGACCTTGCTGCTCCCTCACCTGGGCAAGAAGGAGGAAGGGACCTACACCTGCCTGGCGGCCAACGAGGTGGGCAGCAGCCAAAGCTCGCTCCGCGTGGCCCTGCCCGACGCGGCCCCCAAGGACCCCGTCGGCAGCCCCAACAGCGAGGCCAAAGCGCCGCCCGGGGAGCGCAAAGCGTCCAAGAACAGCGTGATGAAGGCGGAGGAGACTCGCAAACTCCTTTGGCCGCCGGTCCCAGATGCTGCGCGCGATCCTGACGAGCCCGGCGGCGGCGGCGGCAGCAACAGTGCAGGGCCCGACGACTCCGACTCGGGGGCGGACGCGCCCTCTCGTCCGGCCGGCTTCGAGCCTCGCTGCGGCGGCGGCGGCGGCGGCGGCATCGGCGGAGCGATCCAGCCGCCGCGCTACGTCTCCAACCACGCGTTCAACCAGAGCTCGGAGCTGAAGCCGCAGAGCTTCGAGCTGGGCGTCATCGCGCTGGACGTGTCGGAGCGCGAAGCCAAGGTGCAGATCACGCCTTTCCCCGGCCGGGAGAAGCGCCAGCTGCACCGGCTCTACCTGTGCCAGGAGAGCCGTCGGGGGGCGCCGCCGACGCTGGTGCGCTGGTCGCAGATCGAGGAGGGCCTGAACTCCTACTGGTTCCGCGGCCTGGTCCCGGGCACCAACTACTCGGTCTGCCTGAGCTTCGCGGGGGGCGAGGAGTGCCAGGTCCAGGTGGTCTTCAGCACCAAGAAGGAGGTGCCTTCCCTGCTGATCATCGTGGTGGTCAGCGCCTTCCTGCTGGCCCTGGCCACCCTCCCGCTGCTGGGGGCCACCTGCTGCCACCTGCTCTCCAAGTACCAGGGCAAGACCTACCGCCTGATCCTCCGCGCGGCTCAGAACCCCGGCGACCAGATGGAGAAGCACATGGCGGCCGACTTTGACCCCCGGGCCTCCTACCTGGAGTCGGAGAAGAACTACCAGCCCAGCGAGGTGGGCCGGAGCGAGCTGGAAGAGGAGGAGGAGGACGACGAGGAAGAGGAAGAAGAGGGGAGGGCCGGCGAGGGCGGGGGGCAGCTGGCCAGGGACCCCAGCTTGGCGGCTGCCTCCCTGGCGGAGTCCCAGTCCAAAGCCAATCCGGAGGAGTTCGAAGGGGGCTCGGAGTACAGCGACCGCCTCCCGCTCGGGGCCGAAGCCGTGACCATCTCCCAGGAGATCAACGGCAACTACAAGCCCCCACCTCGCTGAGCTGGTCCGGGCGGCTCCCCTCCCGAAACTCGGAGGCGCTCCCGCCTCGCCGGACCCGCGGATCCACCGAGCCGTTATTGGGAAGAGTCTCCCCTTGGAACAAGGGCGGGATATTTGGATTTCAGCCTAGCTTGGCTGTGGTCGGGGTGGGGAGGGAGTTGGGGTGGGGATTTTTTGGGGTGGGTTTTTCTCTCTCTCCCCAGCTCTTTCTTAGAGGGGGGGGCTTGTACCTATTCGGACAACATTTGAAAGGGTCCGTGGGGGTGGGGGGAAGCTAAGCGGTGGAGAAATTCGCACTCCGGTGTTGAAGTTCGGAATTATACACCCACCAAGCCTCCGTGTTGGCCTTCCTTCCCCTCTCTTTGACACGCGTCTCCCCTCCTTTTCCCCTCACTCGCCTTGAATCCGTTTCTGGGTCAAAATCCAAAGGTAAGGATGGAGTAGAACCCGGGTTTGGGTGGGTAGGAGGTGCCTGAACGACTAGCATCCCTACAAAGGAGCGCGCCCCTTTTAGTTTCAGG
>NC_139524.1:17833272-17893272 GCF_947247035.1 Vipera ursinii | reverse complement strand
CCCACTTAGCGACAGAAATTTTGGGCTCAAATGTGGTCCTATGTTGAGGACTTCCTGTACTGAAGTCATTCAGTCAAATCTCGAAGGACTCCAGCAAAACCACGAAACAAAAGCCTCAGTGCAAGCGAAGCCATTTCACCTGGTGTTTCAAACAGAGAACGTGATTGGAGAGTGACAATGTCACTCACAAGGAGCCTGCTGTGCATTCACAATTCGCGCTGTTGTCCTGGCTTCAAGGAGCATGCTGGCTTGTGGGAAAAGGCAACGAATCAATGTTCTCACAACGATGCAGTGAAATATTAGGAAAAGGGCGATCTCCTTGGTCCAAAGAGGTGCATTTGTACTGCTACCATTTGCAGCTAACGATATTGTAAATTTCCCATCTGATTAAAAACACGATTCGTACAGAGAAGCACGTCTCCCCTTCTCTCCAACGAGGAGGAGGAGGATAATAGATCCTGTTGGAGTTGGAAGATAGATTTTATTAGGTTCTGAAGGCATCTGTGCCAAATGGGAGCAAACTGGCTCTTAAAATGAACATGGATCCCAAACATTCAGTATAGTCTGGATTGATCTGTGTGTTTGTTTCCCGTCAAGTGTTTCGGTCTAATCCAGTTTGGGGAACCCATCCAAATATTTTCACAGCCCTAAAAATTGTGATAGGCCTCAGCTTGGAATCATTCCTTTAGTGACCATTTAAAGCTACAAGGGCAGTGGGGAAAAACTTACAGGCCATGCACAACTGACCATAGTTCGTTTAGTGACTGTGCAAAGTTACCACAGCACGAAACATAACAATGATTTATTTTTCACACTTACAATCGTTGCGGCCTCCCTGTAGTCAGGTGATCAAAATTTGGACGCTTGGCACCTGACTCACATTTATGACGGTCGCAGTGTGTCCCGGGGCCACGTGATCCCCTTTTGCGACCTTCTGACAAGCGAAGCCAATGGGGAAAGCCAGATTCACTTAACAGCCGTGTGGCTCACTTAGCAACAGCAGCGATTCGCTTATCAGCCATGGCAAGGAAGGTCATAAAAGGGGCAAACTCTCTTAACAGATGCCTCGCTTAGCAGCAGTTGCTGATGTATGTTGAAGATTTCCTGTGCTTAAAAGTCCTCACAGTTATGACTGCGGCCACCTCCCCACGGTCGTTAACTGGGGCCACGATTGACATCTGTGATCTTCCCAGCCAGCTCCTGACAAGCAGAGTCAACAAAGAAAGCTGGATTTGCTTAACGACCGCATCCTTCACTTAACAACTGCAGCAGTTTGCTTAACAACCTTGGCCAAAAACAAGGTTGTAAAACTGAGCACGATTCACTTAGCAAACCACCTTGCTTAGCGCTGGAAATTCTGGTCCCGATTGTGGGTCGTAAATTGAGGACTATCTGTAAAGCGGGGGAGGGGATTTGTCATTGTTTTAAATGACATGAAACCATCTAAGAATTGAGCAGAGGGCAAAATGGGGACATTCTGCAGGCCGAATCCTCCAGGGCAAAAAAGTAACATATAATTTGTCACTTCTCTTCTCTTCTCTTCTCTTCTCTTCTCTTCTCTTCTCTTCTCTTCTCTTCTCTTCTCTTCTCTTCTCTTCTCTTCTCTTCTCTTCTCTTCTCTTCTCTTCTCTTCTCTTCTCTTCTCTCTCCTCTCCTCTCCTCTCCTCTCCTCTCCTCTCCTCTCCTCTCCTCTCCTCTCCTCTCCTCTCCTCTCCTCTCCTCTCCTCTCCTCTCCTCTCCTCTCCTCTTCTCTTCTCTTCTCTTCTCTTCTCTTCTCTTCTCTTCTCTTCTCTTCTCTTCTCTTCTCTTCTCTTCTTTCCTTCTTTAAGCCTCTGCTGGATTTTGAGTCAGGCTATCAGAACCGAGATGGCATAAATCTTCTTTCTCCACAGCGGGCGACAATATCAACATTTTAACGCTGCATTAGAAATGTAGACTTTCTCATTATGGAGTAGTAGTCTCTGGTGGACACGTTTTAATTGAGTTTCTCGCTTTAAGACATAGAAAAGAGAGGGGAAACGCAGCCACCTCCGCCTCCAATTAATTAGAGAGTAATAGATTTCTTCTCCCTTTCGGCCCCCTCCCACCTAATAATTCTCTGGGGAATCTAGTTATGATGAGATATTGGAATTGGAGGATACGCCATGGATCCCTTCGGGAGCGGGAAGTAGAAGGAAGGCGAGGGAAGATGACAAATGTTTCTTCCGAGAAATGCAGCCATTATGTGTAAGATGCCTTCCAGTCAATTTTGACTCCTGCTGATTAGACGAAGGTGTAGATAGATCTTTTTTGGGGGGTAATAGTATGCAGGTTTTATATTATTTGATTTGATTCGATTCGATTTGATTTCTACAGCTGCCCATCTCAACCGGTGTACATCGTAAAACATAAAAACAACTCAAACAATTAAAGGAGAACAAAATAAATATATCTTTAGAAGAGAATATTTGTTCCCTCAGGGTTGAATTGTGGGGTCCTTGGTGCTTCCTAAGCTTGGCTGTTTTCTTGCAGACGTTTCTTTACCTAACTAGGTAACATCATCAGTGCTAGAAGGGAGTGGGAGAGGAAGAGGAGGATGGAGGAGGAAAAGAAGAGAAGGAGGAAGAGGAGGACAATTATGGGGTCCTTGGTGCTTTCTGAGCTTGGTTGTTTTCTTGCAGACCCAACTAGGTAGCATCATCAGTGCTAGAAGGGAGTGGGGCGTGCGCAGTGGAGGAGGAACAGGTGGAGGTGGGGTATTTAAAAGAGAGGTGGACTCCTTCTTCTGCAGAAAGAAGAAACTATGGGGAGATACCTTAATGGAAAGGATGAGACGAACATCTCCTGATGCCTTGGAATGGATGAGGACTGGACTGGAAGCTGTCTCCTGCCATGGGCAGGGGATTGGACTAGGAGACTTCCAAGATCCCTTCCACACCTATTATTCTATGTTCTGTGTACTATGAACAGTGGTGGATGGACAGAAGAGTCACCACACCAAAAGGTAGCAAGCTCAAAAGGCCAGGGGAGGAGATGACAGGTGGCCTCATAAAAGTCGAAGATGGAGGAGGCCAAAAAGATGACCTTGATGTCTTCTCCAGCCTACCACATCTGCTGTCTGAGACACCCAAAACACTCACCCTCACGCAGAGCCAACAGATTGCTTTCCCTTCCCACATAAGCTGAACTAGCCTTTGTAGTCATTTTACAAAAAAAGGAAAGCAGAGCAAGGTTTTTTTTAAAAAAATCTATATGCTTTAGAATATATCGCCTATGTTAAGAGACGTTACTTCAGTCCGAAGCAGCCAGTGAGTCAGGTTAAAGACTTTGTTTCATCTGTTATTCATCGGAGAGACAGACAATCTCTCCTTTTATTTACTCCTCCCCATCTGTGCTTTAGAGCCTGGAGGAGACAGAGAAGGTGTGAATTTTTAAGTGAGTATGTACAAAGGAAGGGAAAAAATAAATAAGAAAGCGGGAGTGAAAATCTGCCATGGACCACGGATAGTATCTGAATCGGTTCGGTGGGCAATTTTAAATTTGATTATCGGAGGCTTTGCCAAGGCCGATGCTTCGATAACCTTCCAGAGCTAATTCGAATGGCCCACGCTCCTTGCCATCTCATATTTTGTTTCATGGCGAGTGGGTTTTTAATTAACCCAGTTGAATCATACTCAAACTCTTGGCTCTGTTTAATTGCTTGTAATCTTCCATTGGGCAAAATAGGGCATCATAGGATAACCATTTTTGAATTGATGTATCTGAATCAGGCTAACCTAACCCTAACCCTAAGTGGAATTTTCCTCCAATGCAAGTTTCCCATGTATTTTACCAGGAAACATAGATAGGGCAGTTGAGAAAGGTAAGTGCCCTCCTAACCATACCCAAGCACTCCGAGTTTGTTGGCAATGTCCATTTTCCTGTATGAGTTCACGGTGACCTAACCCTAAGTGGAATTTTCCTCCAATGGGATTTTCCCATGTATTTTACCAGGAAACATAGATAGGGCAGCCTAGAAAAGTCACTGCCCTCCTAACCATAGCCAAGCACTCTGAATTTGTTGGCAATGTCCATTTTGCTCTCCAACTTCAATGTGACATAACCCTAATCCTATACGGTCTCCTGCCTGAGCAGGGGGTTGGACTAGAAGACCTCCAAGCTCTGTTTAAATTCTGTTCTTCTGTTCTTCTATTATTCTGCTGTCACACACAGCCTGAGCTGTTTGGTAAGAAGGGCTGCTGCCCAATTCAGTTAAACAACCAAATACGTAAAATCTGTGTGTATCAATGAGGAGAAGAGAAAAACTCAATCAGTCTGAACCCTCGGTGGAAATCCAGAATATCAGGAATAAAATTTTTGGATGTCTTTTCCTTGAATGTTCCCCCGTCAGAGATAACATGAGCAGTTTATTTCCTTCCAGAAAGCTCACGGCACACCAGAGGCCCCTTCCATTAAACAGAAAAAAACCCAAACATTTCTCTTTTTTTGGGTGAGGCCTGCAAAAAATCAACTCCTTCCCTCCCTCCCCCCCCCCCGCTTTGCTCCAACTCCTGCCAAATTGGAGGCAGGACTTTCTATTATTATTAATGTTTTTGGAATGCCTAACTCTGACTTCGCTCAACGCAATGCTTGTAGAGGTTTTCCTCCTGAAACATCGCAAGAGACAAAACAGGGCAGCTTGGAAAAAGGTAAAAAACCAAGAGAAAAACATTCCTTTTAGTGTCTTAAGTTCGTTGTCATTAAATTGCTTATTTTCTGGGATGGCGCCTTCCCCCCCCCCAAAAAAAAGCTGGTTCTGATTTTCCTCGGATTTCAGTTCCTCTCGCTTGCCGAGTGACTCTGTTTAAGGGCCAGGGATTGTGAAACTGGGAGAAAGGAAACATCTGGGCTGATGGCGTCTTTTTTTTTTTTTGCAGTAGCGTATTTGAGGGAGGAGGGTAATGGCTGCAAAAATTGGAGGGAAGGGATAAGGACTGCTATTCCGGAGAGGAAAGGGAACGAAATGAGATTTGCTTTTTTGGGGGGGTTCTACCAGAGAACAAACCAAACTTTGTAAAGTTTTTCTAGAGAAGACTCCAAACTGTGGTGGCTTCAATTAATGCCGAGAAAACAGCTCAATTGCAAGCGTGTTGAATGTGCCTCTCCGGATTTTGCTGTGAATTCCAGCTTTTGAGCAGCCGCTAAACTCAGTAGTGAAAAATACAAGAAGTTCTTCTCGTTGGTCCTCTGGAGAGATATTGAGGCCACCTTCCCCATCATCCGTTGCCGATCAAATGGGATGGATCCTCAGCACACCTGCGAAAAGCCAGCCTTTTAAACTATTCCTTGGTTTTGTGATTGTTCTGAGCTTAGAGGAGAGAAAAACAAAGGTGAGGCACAGGTTCTAGTTTTTCCAGGCACAGGCCAAGTGCTTCGGACCTGAACTGGAGATTAGGACTTGAGAGGATTCAGGGAAGGGCCTCTTACAGAATCAGATTTTAATTACAGCACCCTATTAGGACGCTGAGCTTGTCGATCAGAAGGTCGGCAGTTTGGCGGGTCGAATCCCGAGTGCCGCGTAACAGAGTGAGCACCTGTTACTCATCCCAGCTTCTGCCGACCTAGCAGTTTTGAAAGAACGTAAAAATGCAAGTAGAAAAATAGGGACCACTCCGGTGGGAAGGTAACAGCGTTCTGTGTGCCTTTGGCATCTAGTCATGCCGGCCACATGACCACGGAGACGTCCTCGGACAAGCGCTGGCTCTTCGGCTTTGAAACGGAGACAAGCACCGGCCCCTAGAGTCAGAAACGACTAGCACGCATGTGCGGGGGAACCTTTACCTTTACCTTTACTAGAAATCCAGGGTGCCAGGATGAAGACTCCTACCCAGCCTGCTCTTTCATTGAAACATATAAAGCAAAAGAATGCCAGAGCATTGATGCTGGTTGGTGCCACCCACTCCTCGTGAAGGCCTCTTTGAAAGGTAGAACTTAATATAACTTAACAGAATAATGGAGTTGGAAAGGACCTTGGAGGTCTTCTTGTCCAACCCCTGCCACAAAGAAGAGGAGGTCAAACTATTCACCAAAGCACCAGAGGGAAGGACGAGAAACAATGGATAGAAACAGATCAAAGAGAGAAGCAACCTGGAATTAAGGAGAAACTTCCTGATAGTGAGGACAATTAACCAGTGGGACAGCCTGCCTCCAGAAATCGTGGGTGCTCCATCACTGGAGGTTTTTAAGAAGAGGCTGGGCAGTCACTTGTCTGAGATGGTGTAGGTTCTCCTGCTTAAGCGGGGGGCTGGACTAGAAGACCTCCAAGGTCCCTTCCAATTCTATTTATTCTATTCTATTCTATTCTATTCTATTCTATTCTATTCTATTCTATTCTATTCTATTCTATTCTATTCTATTCTATTCTATTCTATTCTATTCTATTCTATTCTTTCAGACAAATAGCTGTCCAATCTCTTCTTAAAAATCTCCAGTGTTGGAGCACACACAACTTCTGGAGATAGTTTGAAGGTCATCAACAAAATATATTGCACTAGGGGAGCCATAATTTTTTGAAGGCGTGCATGGCAAGTCTCCAGTTCTACATCTGGGAAAGAAGACTTCTTAAGCAGTCCACGGAAAACAATCCAGTTGTGTTAGTGGCAACCAAAATTTGTAACCTGAATTCCAGGATGTGGTTAAGAGAAAAACCATACAAGAAGACCTGAAATCCTGACTTTACTTTTACCTTTGAGCTGCCGAGTTCTATTCCCAAACTCCATGTATTGGGATAAGCTCAGAATGAGGTCACTGTCCTTGGGGAATGTGAAAGAAGAGAGTTATTGGAAAGGTGTTGTGGTGAGGTGTGGATGATCTACCAGAAAATCCTTCTTCTTTTAGCTATAAAGTCATCGTTTTTAGGCAAGGCACATCTTCAGCTAGACACATACTAATTGGCTGAAGATAACTTCTTCCCAACAGAATTGTGAGGTCAGCGTAGCAGTTCAACAAGATAACAAAAGAAGCACACTAATTTGGAATAGATTATGGCCGTGTTTCTCAATCTTGGTGACTATAAGATGTGTAGGCTTCAATTCTCAGAATTTGCCGGTTGGAAAATTCTGGGAGCTGAAGACAACACATCTTAAAGTTGCCAAGGTTGAGAGATGGGACTGCTTTCTTGAGTCTATGTGTTTACAGGGCTAAACCAGAATTGATTAATTAAACAGCACAGGGTTGGATTCACACAACATGAAAATAATGTGGAAATAAACCTCATGAACTGACTCTTGAAATAAGAGAACTGGTACAGGAAAATTATAAATTGGATGCTATGTTTCTTAAGTTTTATGTCTTGGCCAACACAGTCTATGCAAAGGACGTATTTCATAATAATTTTAAAAATGGGAGGATCTTTTCTTGATTAAAATTCAGTTGAAAGGTTGAAGGACATCCAGATAGGAAATAAATAGAAATGAGACTGATGTATATCTACGCAATGGACATTCCTAGAAGAGCTGGAGGGGACCTTGGAGGTCTTCTAGTCAACCCCCCTGCTTGACTGGAAGACCTTATACCATTCCAGACTGGTTGTCCATAAGCTGGCAATAAAAATAGTGTTCCTTGCTAGCTGCAATATATTTTTGATTGTCATAGTTTTCTAAGTGTTATCACTTCATCCATCCAGTGTTGCTGGAATGATTTTTTTGCAGACAAATTGAGGATGAGTTTGCTATCACATACAATTGCTGGGCAGAAGTCTTGACACCAGATCTGTTAGATTACCCCACTCCAGATTGGTTCTCTCCACTCAAAAGAAAGTCCCATCAGGTGGTGCATATGTTCAATCTGAGGTGATACAACACAGCTATAGGCCAATGGTTGGGTTGAACTAGATCTCAGAAGTATGGAAGATAATCTCCACTGTTATTGTTTTACAGCTAAATGAGGAGAAAGCAATGGTTCCCTTCACCTGCTTGCTAACTGCACTGCTCTTTGTGGGGATCCAGAGCTGCCCGGAAGTCTGTCGGTGTGCAGCCAAGAAGAAATACGAGCGATATGTTGCAGACTGTTCTTACCAAGATCTCCAGATGGTTCCTCACGACTTCTCCTCCAACACCACCACCCTCACCCTGTCTGTCAACCACATTGCCTCATTGGGGGAAGAATCCTTTGCCAACACAGCAAAACTACAAGGTTTGTGGCTCTCCTACAATGAAATTGACACCATTGCTGAGGGCACCTTTGCTTTTTTGGTACACCTCCGAGCGCTTGATCTCAGTCACAATCAGATTATGAGATTCCCCTGGAGAGACCTATCCAACCTCACCTCTCTGCAACAGCTGAAGCTCAGCAACAACCATCTGGAGAAGATCCCACCCGAAGCCTTTCAGTCCCTTAAGGACCTTCGTTCTCTCTGGCTCAGTGACAATAGGCTGGCTATTCTCTCGGATGGGACCTTCAGTTCCATGCCTAAGTTAGCTCAGCTGCAAATCAACAACAACCCCTTTGACTGCACCTGTAAAATTTGGTGGTTAGATGGATGGCTACAGAGCACGCTGGTTTCACTTCCAGAGAAGAAGTCCATTACATGCGCTACTCCAGAGAAACAGAAAGGTCTCATTCTTGGGAGATCCTTGAAGCTGGACTGTGCCCCTCCATCAGTCCAGTTGGTCTATCATTCCAGCCTGGGTAATAGCAAGTTGAAGGATGGGCTTACCCTTCAATTGCACTGCAACGCCGTGGGTAAACCCCCACCAAAGATCAGGTGGAAAATCCAGACAGCTGATCAACATGTGGCCATCGATGGGCCCAACATTGAAAGAGAAGAGGATTTGTTGCTAGATCCTGCAAGCTCTTCACAGAGCAGAGGGCACTTTCTGGTCTTCAAAAATGGATCCATGGCTGTCACCAAATTCAGCAAGGCCAGTGAAGGCATGTATACGTGCCAGGCCTATAACGACGTTGGCTTTCATGAGGCCTCCATCCATGTGGCTTTGACCGGCTCTGAGAAGCCCACCACTTTCCTCAAGAACCATCTCCAAGCCAGCAAGAACCCAAACAAAACTTGTGACATCAAAGAAGTCCTGATATCTGAAGAAAACGTGAAGTTTGTCTATTTGACTCCTACAGAGCCCAAGACGGTTTGCAATGGAGGAACTCAAAGCCCGCTGTTTTTTTGGAGTTTATCCCTGTTCTTCTTGCTTGCCCATGGCAGCTAAGACATTTGCCATCTGGGATTGTGTAGAAAATCTGATTTCCTTCTACAGTATGGCCCACGGCAGCTTTTAGTTTAGGTCAAATTTTCACACTTCTGTTCTAGATCAAGAATCTTTGTTTGAACTGGGGCAGGTTTCCCCATATCCTTGAGTAAGAAAAGAAACAATGTGAGAAAAACAATGTAAGAAAAATAAAATAAAAATCCTGATAGGCAGCCCTTTGATCAGGCAAATCAGCTTTATTAGCTATATTTTTTTTAAAGTCCCAACATCATCGTCGAAACAACTTCTTCATCAAATGCATCCTTCCAGCGTTTGACTTCCAGGAGGCCAGAAGAAGTACAGGAGGAGGAGAAGAAGAAGAAGCACACCTTCTCCAAGAGACTAACAGTGACGTTTCGTTTATTCTTCAACGTAGTAGACATCAGGTTTCTGTACTCTTTAATTACTCTACGTTCACTAGGGGTGTGGTAGTCATCTGGGCAGGTCCTGAAATGGGAGCTGTTTTAAATTTAAAGGCGATGGGAGGTCATCCCTAGTTGGCCAAGGTAAGGAGAAGGAGACGCAAGTCCATAACTTGGCAGGAAGAGGGACACAACTATGTAGGATTTTCTCAATATAACCTATCAGAACTGGAGGGATTAAAACGCCCGAAATGTCTTTTTTTCCTCTATCTTGTGCGTATATTTTGATTGTCCAGTTTCTTGTTCTCTATATTTATAACCTTTTAATTCCACTGAAGAATAGCCACCATCCATCTAGACAACCTGGAATAGTGTATTTGGGAATTTAAACAAGATAGAGAGGTCTGTTCAATGCATTTACACAAATTCTCCATCTCAAACACCACCCACCCCTAACATTCAAAAAGAACCCATTACTTACATTGGCAAAACCCTCAAAAAAATCCCCATTTTGAGGACTACTCCGATCTCTGTTCTGCTTTTAACTTATGAGCCTACCATCCTTTGCTTGCTTTCTTGCTAAAAGTGAGCCCCCAAGATTGAGGGTGCGCCCAGCACTTCAGGAGGCCTCGAAACCCAAGATGTATGAAAGGGCAACATTGACAGGTTTCCCATGTTAAAAACAAAACAAAACAGGAGGACACATGTTAAGGAACATCTTGTTATGCAGAGAAACAGACCAGCTTTGGATCAATTCCAAAACTTTGCATGGGTTTCACGCCCATCAAGGGTTGTTTGTCCTGAGGTGGGGTGGGGTGGGAAAGGAAGGGAGGGAGGGCAAATAAGCCTCTGTCATCTTCTAAGTCTACAAAAACGGTCAAGGTAGATGAACAAGGCCGAAAGAAGCATGGAGAAAAACTTGAAGAACCCCAAGATGAAAACTCGTGATGGAATCCACCTCCTGATCGGAATCCGTTGTTTCCAAGAAAGCTTGCTGGTTCCATCAAGGCTTGGTGAGGCTGACTTTTGTCCCATTAGCTGTCGCATCCACAAGAGCCCCTTTGCGGTAGGGCAATAGGGAAGGGTTGTTGATGAGGGTATACGCCAGGTGCCATCGGACCCGGTTCTGTTGACCCTTTGATGCTTTGGGTGCTGAACTGGTGGTCTTCATGAGTTTGATTCCTGTTGAGAAAAGAATCATGTTCAAACGGTGGTCTTCGACGGTTGTGTGGGGGTCAGCTTCAAGAAAATCAGCAAGGGCGTGCAGAAGAAGGAGAGAGTAAGTGGTGAGTATGATTTGATAGGTTTGTTTCATGCGATCTGATTCCAGGCTTTAAAAAAAAACAAACCTGGTAAATTAGAGAAACAAGATTTTTTAAAGCAGGATAGAGATGTAGAAGAGAGATGAAGAAGAAAGCAAGGCAATTATTCTGATGATGATTCAGACTTATTTCTCTCGAGTGTTTAATACAGGTAGTCCCCAACTTACAGTAGTTCGTTTATTAGCGGTTCAAAGTGACAGCAGCACTAAAAAACTCGATTTATTACCGTTTTTCAGACGTACGACCGTTGCAGCATCCCCAGGATCACATGATCAAAGTTCAGACGCTTGGCAACCGACACATATTTATGACGGTCGCAGTGTCCCGGGGTCATGTGATCCCCCTTTTGCGACCTTCTGACAATGGGGAAGCCAGATTCGCTTAGCAACGGTGTTGCTGACTGAACAACTGCAGTGATTCACTTAATAACCCGTGGCAAGAAAGGACATAAAACGGGGCCAAACTCAATAACTGTCTTGCTTAGCAGCAGAAATTTGGGGGCTCGGTTGCGATTGTAAGTCGAGGACTACCTGTTTACGTCTATCTGAAAGGAAAGCTTGGAGCGACTTTGGCAGCTGTCGGTCCATTTTACTCCATCTGCCTGCTGCAGCTTTCCCCTCGTTCTGCTCCTGGACCTGGTCCTCGGCCGATCCCTTACCTTCTTCCACATCTCTGACCTGCAGGGTTTGCATATTTTGGGCGTTGTGCCAGCGGAGAAGCAAGAGGCAAAAGGCTTTCATTACTGGGTGGGATTGGCTGACCTCGATTTTCAAATATTGGCAGTAGGTACGGTAGCCTGCGAGAAAAGAGACGGAAGGGGGTGACGTTGGTGGAACACAAGGAAGAGGAGAAAGGGGAGAGGTTAAAATTGCAGCAAATTAGTCTAGACGTGTCCAAAGACACGACAGACAAGAAGACAAAGACATGAATGACAAAGGCACCTTGTGAAGACTCAACTTTGTTTCATGTCTCTCCAGAAACAACTTTTAAGGCTGCCCATAGAGTTGAAAAAAAGATTATATGATAAATGTTTGTTAATGCAGGGGTCCCTAACCCCTGGTCCGCGGCATGCCAGCAACCGGTCCGCACAAACAAGCAAAGCCCCATCTGCAGGATGCAGGCAGCACACGAAACCACGCATCCTCCGGTCCACGGAAAAACCTCTCTCCACAGAACCGGTCCCTGGTGCCCAAAAGGTTGGGGACCTCTGATTTAATGTAGGTGTTCCATGGCGTCCTAACCCAGGGGTCCCCCACCCCCGGGCTGCGGCCTGTTTGAAACCGGGCCGTGTGAGCAGAGGCTGAGCATGTGCATGCATGCAAAGCTCTCCTCAAATGTGAAACTCCCCTCAGGCAAGTGGCGGCCGCTTGTGCGCAAAACTCGCTTGGCTCCATTTGTTGAGCTGCACACCCTTGCGCACGCCTGCCTACCAATCACAGGGAACTATCCCCTGTCCTTCCCTGCCAGGCTGCCAAGCCAGAAAGATTGGGGACCGCTGTCCTAACCTGTTTAACCTTAAGTCAGTCAGCTGAGTTCCCATAGACCAGGTTGGATGAGTTTGCATATTGCATTAGTCCCACAGGTGCTTTCCCCAAAAGGCAACTGGACTGTTTTGTTTTTTCTTTAAAAACATTTTGCTTTTCATCCAAGAAGCTTCTTCAGTTCTGGATGAGAAGTGAAAGGTTTTCAAAGAAAAAAAACAAACAACCGAAGAAAGTCCAGTTGTCTTTTATGAAAAATATTTTTGGGACAAGCATGACCTGCATGATTGACACTCCGTGGACATTTTGCACTAGGTTGCAACCCAACAAATCTACATGGGCTTCATATGACTTATGAACAAAGCTTTAGGCATCCTGAACAAAAGGGAAGGATGCAGCCAGGGCAAAAGAGGCTGGGTGTGTGTGTGTGTGTGTGTGTGTGTTGTATTCCATACCTGGATCAAAACCCTCGACCTCACGGCCCAGTAGACTCCCATCCAGCTGGCAGAAATGAACAATGTTGTACAGCGCTGAGATCACCATTCTCCAGATTCCTGCCATTAACCCCAGGAGGACATTGATGGGGAAAAAAATGTATGTCACAATGTAAAAGGCTCGCCTGCATAAGAGGGAAGCAGAGGCGGTCATGAGTAAAGCACACAGAAGCACACACACATATACACAAATGGGTTGCGATGATATAATAATGAATGTTCAGGTAACATCAACACCGATGAGGATGGCTCTCTGTATTATGTAATTCCTTCTTGCCTAAAACATTTAAGTTGGTGGAAGTTTTTAGGAGTCGTCAGGATATCGGAAGGGTTGGAAGTAGAAAAAAAATCGGGCCAAACCGATCAGATCTGCTCCAGAAGATAAAACCTAAAAACTCTTGTTGTTAGCTGCAAAGTCGTGTCTGACCCATCGTGACCCTATGGACAACGTTCCTCCAGGCCTTCCTGTCCTCTACCATCTTCTGGAGTCCATTTAAGCTCACGCTTACTGCTTCAGTGACTCCATCCAGCCACCTCATTCTCTGTCGTCCCCTTCTTCTCTTGCCCTCAGCCTTCCCCAGCATGAGGCTCTTCTCCAGTGAGTCCTTCCTTCTCATTAGGTGGCCAAAGTATTTGAGTTTTAGCTTCAGGATCTGGCCTTCTAAAGAGCAGTCAGGGTGGATCTCCTCTAGGACTGACCGGTTTGATCGCCTTGCAGTCCAAGGGACTCGCAGGAGTCTTCTCCAGCACCATAGTTCAAAGGCCTCAATTCTTTGGTGCTCAGCCTTTCTTGTGGTCCAACTTTCACAGCCGTACACTGCCAAACCTAAAGAAGGGCCTTCAATTTACAAGGAAGTAAAGGGTGACTGGCCATCTGAAAGAATTGGCGAAGGTCTGAACTGTTCAACAATGGAACAGGCGACTCAGGAGGTGGTGGACTCTGTTGGCTGGAGGTGTGTAAAAGTGAAGCTGATGGTCATCTATCAAGGGTCTTGTAGTACGGCATGGAGGTAATCGGGCCAGATGACCTGCAAGGTCTTTCCCAACCTTCCCTTTTTGTTCATCTAAAATGTTGTGTATCTCAAAAAGAGCATTATCCGTTCCTATAAGTGGGCAGATGTGGCCAGTCTGAGTGGTCCATTCTGGACTTGATAGTCAGGTGGTCCAACATGGCCATCATTGATGCTTTCTTTTTCATCATTTTATCATCGTTCCTTGCAGAATTCCAGAACAGGCTACTAAGGATCTCAACCAGATGATCTCCAGATGATATATCAATCTACTTGGTATATTCTATGATGGATGGTTTTCAATAATCACCTGTTGGTCAACTCTCTGGGTAGACGGTCACGCTCCAGGAAGTAGTAGCGGACCAGCAGGTTCTGGGCGATGAATGAAACAACCAAGGTCAACCAGAAGGGCCTAGAGAAAACCAAAACAAGCCATCATTCGATGGATGAACATCCAAGTTTCTTCAAGCAACAATTTCGGATATTGTGGTTGTTCTAGTCATTACACTAGAAACAAATGCAATGTTAGAGAAATGGGAAATGATTGTTCCCCGAGACCTAACAGTGACGTAAAGAAACATTAAATAGATAGAGCTAAGCTTGGCAGTTTTTAGTTCAGGGAGAAAAAAGTAGCTAGTTGAACATAAGGGTCTGGCTGGCAGATAAACCATGTTATTTTCCAAGCTTGGCTCTGTGGAACACTTACCACAAATTCAGCACAATTTTGAAAAGATGCATGTTGGTGCCAGACTGCAGTGGAACAACAACCAGGAAAGTGAAACACACGATGCAAATGAAGAAGACAATGTGTTGGATGAGCAGAGCTGGGATAGAGATAAAAATGCCCGGTGGGTTGCAAGGAAGATCACAGATGGACATCCGTTCTGATCTTCAGGGCCACCATCACCTCTTCCCAACAGCACCCTTTTCAATTTGCGGCCCAATTATTGCCCAGAAAGTGGAGTATAAGACCAGGAAAATAATAAAGACTCCCTCAATACAAGCTTGACTCCAGGTGGCCATGAGGACACATCCATACAGTTTTCTCGGCAGCAGTATGGATGTGGTTTGGCACGACCTTCTTCCAGCACATTCTTTTCAATTTACTACTCTCTATTCCCACCTTCGAAGGCGTGATTAGGGCTCCTCAGTTACCTAGGCATGCAAATGAGATCTGGAAACCCGTGAATTGCATCCAGCATACGAGAGATTGCTGAGAAGGTTGGAGTTTACAGGAACGATAGAAAACCTTTTCAACAGCCCCTTGGTAGAGACACCGGAGATTAGTCCTGAAACACAGGGAGAACATGTGATCAAGAGGAGGAGGAGGAGGAGGAGGAGGAGGAGGAGGAGGAGGAGGAGGAGGAGGAGGAGGAGGAGGAGGATGGGCTTTGGACCTCTGAACCCTGGGAAGAAGCCTCACCTGTGGTTTCCCATGGACTTCAGTAACATGCAGAAGGTCACCAGGCAGGAGAGGACCAAGGATGAGATGAAACACACTGCAAAACAGGAACCGGCAGAGTGGGATCTAGACAAAGGCTGTAGGATTCCTAAAAGCTTGTAGCTTTTTCACAGGATTGAAACAAAACCCTCCCAGATCTCAGTCAGGGTCAGGCAAATGAGGTGCAAATCTAGCTATTTCTGATCTACAGCAGCCATAGCGTTCTACGTACTTTTCTAAACAGATGTTTCTATTTTTTTCATCTCTCAGAATCTGTAGAGTTTTCTTCTTCAGCCTCTCGGGGTCCACCAGAATCTGCTCAGTATTGTAACTGCATTATCCAACGACAGGCCCAGCCTCCTGATTGTAATTTACATGGAGGTTTGATACATGGTATGAGTTCTAGTGTCTTTATAAAACCCCTATTTTTTTTAAAAAAAATTGCAATGCATTGATAATCTGCCCAAAGGCAAGCAGAGATATCAGCTATTGTGGACCTTTATAAAAAGTATCTGCTCTGTCAGTTGCAGATGTTTTGTTTAAAGGGCCAAGTTAATAGTAACTCTGTTCCCCAAGGACGGTTGCAGGAATTGGGTATGTCTAGTTTAAAGAAGAGAAGGACCAGGGGTGACATGATAGCAGTCTTCCAATATCTCAGGGGCTGCCCCAAAGAAGAGGGAGTCAAGCTATTCTCCAAAGCGCCCAAAGGCAGGATGAGAAGCAACGGATGGAAACTCATCAAGGAGAGAAGCAACCTGGAACTAAGGAGAAACTTCCTGAGTTAGAACAATTAACCAGTGGAACAGCCTGCCTCCAGAAGCTATGAATGCTCCAACGCTGGAAGTTTTAAAGAAGGGACTGGACAGCCATTTATCTGGTGTAGGGTCTCCTGCTGGAGCAGGGGGTTGGACTAGATGATCTCCAAGATCCCTTCCAACTCCAATTCTGTTCTTTCCAAGAATGTTCCTTCAATTCTAGGCCTAGGAAGAACCAGGATATTGGGACAGGGAAGGGCTTAGTTTAGTTGGAGGTAACAGGAACAGCCGGCCATTGTGGGTTGTTGGATTTGATGCCCCCTTCTATCCTTCTTTGTAGTTTCGTTGTGTCACAAGGCCTTCTGCTCCAGGCACCTGGTTCTCAGATGCCTTGACGAGCGCAAAATCAGCAGGCCTTTCTGCTGCCTCTCTGCGCTGCTTGCTTCTTAAAATCTGCCCCAACCTTTGACAGTTTCCTGATTACGTTTTTTTAAAAACATCCCACACGTCTAGGCTCTTAAAAATTCCAGGAAGTTTTACAGACCATGAAACATCTCTGAAATTATTCTATTTTCACCAGGGATTTGTAAAGAATGCCTTGGCTCCTGTGTTCGGTTTAGCCTCAGTCCAGAGACCTATTTTAAGGCACGGATAACTAAAGCTCCTTCTTTCCAAGGAAGGAACAGGCACTCATTCAGAGCTGCAACAAAAGCACATCTGAGCACAAGCCGGTTTGCTGACATATATTAAATATTAAAGATGTCGGAAGCTGTGATTCAGACCTCTGATTTGAAGGCAACTTGACTGAATCACCCCTTCTTTTCAACGGCGTTGCAGAATCAAATTGCAACATCATCAGTTGAAATGAATCTAAGCGTGCCTTCAAAGAGATTTCAAGAAGAACCAACGGACTTCTGTGCAGGCGTCTGACTTTTTTTTTTTTATAAAAACTGAATTGGATCTCCAAATCCATTTAGTTCACTTGCATGATCCAAAGAGACATTCTCAATCAAGCTGATTAGCTTGTCAAATGAAACTGTTGAATTGCATATTCAGAATAGATCTTGGGTGACGCTTGCAAAGGATGGGTTGTCCCACTGAGTTGGCTTCATTCTTCAAAAAATATCATTTTTAAGTATACTGTGGTGTCTTGGTACTTCACTGTTTTGAAACTCATCAGATTTGGTACTCAACACATTTTTACATGAAAATTCTGTCCCAGTACGCATCGTTTGTTTGGTGCTCAATACGCAAGTTAGAACTTGTCAGTGTCGGCTGCTTTGTGACTCACTACATCAGGGGTGTCAAACTCAATTTCATTGAGGGCCGCATCAACATTGCGGTTGCCCTCAGGGGGCCGGGTGGGTGTGGCCTGGGTGGGCATGGCCTACTGGGTGGGCGTGGCTAGAGTGCCTGTGGCCTACTGGGTGAGCATGGCCAGCTCTACATCGTTCGCATCAAGGGTGCCTATGGGGGCCTGGGCAGGAGTGGGACAGAACTGGGGGTCTCTGGCAGGAGGAGGGTCTCTGGGCCAGGGCCAAGGCAGTGGGGGCTGTTCCCTCACTGCTTCCAGGATGGCTTCGTGGGCCACATGAAACCACTTCGCGGGCCGGATCCGGCCCCCGGGCCTTGTGTTTGACATGTCTGCACTACATTATTCCTTATGGGAAAAATTTGTTTGGCTCACATCATTTTTGGTAGTCATCATTCCTCTTGGAACACAGCTTTGGTCTCCACACTAAAAAAAAAGGTGTTGAGACTCTAGAAAAAGTGCAGAGAAGAGCAACAAGGATAATTAGGGGACTGGCGACTAAAACCTATGAAGAACGGTTGCAGGAACTGGGCATGGCGAGTCTAGTGAAGAGAAGGAGCAGGAGAGACATGACAGCAGTCTTCCAATATTTGAGGGGCTGTCACAGAGAGGAGGGGGACAACCTATTTTCCAAAGCACCTGAAGGCTGGACAAGGAATAACGGATAGAAACAGATCAAGGAGAGATTCAACCTAGAAATAAAGAGAAATTTTCTGACAGTGAGAACAATCAACCAATGGAACAGATTGCCTTCAGAAGTTGTGGGAGCTTCATCACTGGAAGCTTTCGAAAAGAGACTGGACTGCCATCTGTCAGAAATGGTGTAGGACCTCCTGCTTGGGCAAGAGGTTGGACTAGGTGGCCTACAAGTGCCCTTCCAACTCCGTTATTCTAATTCTAACCCATTAACACTGAGTACCGAGGTACCACTGTATATTTTTTTATCTTGCTGGGGGAGGTGAGACAATCAAGAATAAGCAAGCACTGTCATTACTTGTTCCTTCTCAATATTGATCATTGAATTCCTTTTAAGCAGATGCCATCTTAGCCTGGTCTTGTTTTGAGTTCCTGGACCTAACTCTTGCCTTCTGCAAGAACCCTCTTCATTCCAGCTGCAGTTGGCCAAGCACTGAAATGGACACTCTTGTCCAAGATTGAAGAAACATACCTTCCAGTGACCAGATGTAGTGCTTAGCCGTTGCCAACTCTTTGTCTCCGGGAATACTGGCAGGGTTTTTGGAAGGAATTATACCAAACTGGACAAAGAGTGCTGTCATTTCTTTTGTCATCCCAGCTCTTATGATCTGGATGTTGGGGATGAAGGATGCAAGTAGAAGAAGGGCCACCTGCAGACCAGAAGAGCAACAGATGAGGCTGGTCCTACCACAGGCGGGCAGGTTGAGAAGAAACTGTGGTGTACTTTACCTGGTAGACAGCTAACACAGCCAAGGCTAGAGAGAGGGCCAGCTTCAGTGGGATCTGGAAACCTGCAATCACAAAACCAGGGCTACATATCAAGAAGCATATTCTGATGGGTAGAACATGAGCCCATGGTCTATGGAGATTCTCAGTCATCCAGGTCATAGTTATTCTTGGATGAGAAGCGAAACATCTTCAAAGAAAAAAAAGAAAGTCCAGTTGCCTCGTGAAAAAGCATCTTTGGGATGAACCTGTGGTCTTTCAAAAATTTGCTAGCTAAATTTTGCCCATTGGGGATGTCGCTAGGGTTAGTGAGACTTGAAGCACAACAGACTCAGAAGACAAATTAGCTCAGTACATGGATTGTGTTGAAAAATAGTCCCATAATGAGAAGGAGAAAGTCAAAGAGATACAGAACTTCTCTGTAGCTCATTGCTTCAGAACATATGTGGCAGTCTTGAAGATGTAGATGTTCTGGAGATCTTTCCAGAACAACCACCAAAATAGAACGGCAGTACAAAACAAGCTAGCCTAAGCCCATCCAATATCTCCTAAGAACCTACTGGAAAATATATAAATATATTTTATATAAAGATATATATATATATAAATGCAGTACCTTTCTGGGGTGTGTATACAAATGTACGCAAGTAGGATTGGAGACTCGAAAGCCTTCTTGGCTTCACTCCATTGATGCTGAAAGAAGAAGTTCAGAAGGTCTGCCATAAATACAAGGCCGGTCCTCACCAACCCCTTGTTTTGGGATCTTCCAGTTCTTGGGTGGTCAAATTGAGGTCTCACCTTTTGTTGGGTATTCTTTTAGTCAGGATGTGCTTCAAATAGTCTTCATAATAGCTGCTTCCTGGAACCTTCCAGCAAACAAGGAAATACTCAAGATGAGATTCCAATAATTGGGGGGCTTCTCTTAATCCATGAAATCAACCCTCTTCCCCTTCCAGACTTTGCCCTCTCCTCCCTCCTTTCCTTGCAGCTTCCTAAAAACAGAAATGTGGTCGCAGAAGATTAGATTTACAGAAGAGAATATTTACAGCTTGGGGTTGATCAGGGTGCGCTCTGAGCTTGGTTGTTTTCTTGCAGATGTTTCATTACCCAGCTAGGTAACCTCATCAGTTCTAGAAGGGAGAGGGGTTTGCAGAGTGAAAGAGGAGGACTATGGGGTCCTTGGTGCTCTCTGAACGTGGTTGGTTTTTTGCAGACATTTAATTACCTAACTGGGTAATGTCATCAGTGCTAGAAGGGAGTGGGGCTCGTCGAGTGTAGGAGAAGCAAAGGGAGGGGGCAGGAGGAGGAGGAGGAAGAGGAGAAGAAAGAGGAGGAGAAGGAGAAAGAGATGGACTGTAGAGTCTTTGATGCTCTCTGAACTTGTTTTCTTGCAGATGTTTCATTAGCCAACTAGGTAGCGTCATCCGTGTGAGTGAGTTTGGGGTTTGCTTCCTGTTGATATTCAGTAGCTCAGCCTGCAGCCAGCATCCAACAACCAATACCCAGATAAGCAGGGATTAACACCAGACAAATAATCAACCAAGCAGAAAACAATAACCTCATTGTCACTAAAGAGAAAACCATATCCCCACCAATACTTAAAGAAGAAGTTACTATGTATAAACACGGAACAAGTCACACTCACTACACTGATGAAATTACCTAACTGAACAATGAAACATCTGCAAGGAAACCACCTTGCTCTCAGAGAGCACCAAGGATGTCTATGGAGATTTTCAGTCCTCCAGGTCATGGTTATCCCAAAGAGGCTTTTTCAAGAGGTGACTGGACTTTCTTATTTTTCTTGAAGATGTTTCGCTTGTCATCCAAGAAGCTTCTTCAGCTCTGACTGGATGGTGGGGAATGGACTGATGCTCCTTGCAGACAGCTGGCCATTTGCCTTCTTTTAGAGAGTTGTTGAGGCCACTTGGAGGTTTATCTATCTCCTCAGGGTCACCGGAGTGGTGCAAGTGGGCGTGGAGCCTTCTTGGAACTGCTGAAAGGGCTCTGTGGTAGACTGGAGATAGAGGGTGTTGGATTCCCCTCCCCCCCGGCCTCTGTTGAGAGAGGGCTGTTCAATTTTGACATAGATGGCCTCTTTGACCCCTCTCTCAAACCAACCAGAGCTGAAGAAGCTTCCTGGATGAGAAGCAAAACATCTTCAAGAAAAACAAGAAAACCCAGTTGCCTCCTGAAAAAGCACCTTTGGGACAAGGACCCCACCGTTAGGAAATTGCTATTCTACACCGACATGGTTGCAAAGCGGCCTCTCCTGGCTGTTTCTCCTATGCTCTCCCTGTGCTTTTTTAGCAAGTAAATAGAATGAAAGAAATAGGCCTGGTTCTTGCCACCCATTAAAAATGTCTCGCATAATTTCCATCTGCTCCGCGAGTCGAGATAACAGTTGCAAAAGTGCTAATTACATGGCAGCGCAGATGCCCCACCACACCTGGCGCGAAAGAAGAAGAATGGCGTTGTCATTCTGAGAATTGTGACGAAAAGAGAGAGATGGCTGGGGACACAGTGAGAAAAAAAGAAACATATCCCTTTCCTCTCAGGATCCTATATAAACGGGTTGGAATTGGTGAAACCTGAAAATCACATGCAAATTTCCAAACAGGGGCACCAAGCATTCCTCTGGCTATTGTTGGTTTGCAAAGCAGGGATTTCTTACACAACCATCCCAGGGGATTACAACACCGTTGTGCCAACAAGCCGCTGTACAAGCTGTACAATAAGGCATCAGTTCTCCTTGGAACATTAAGACTCAAATCTTCTTGGGCTGAGAAGCTGGGTTGACACAAATAAATCAATGAGAGGTCATTCAGAAAAAAGCAGATATTTTTTTTTTAAACCCATGGCTCTCTTTTCCTACATTTTGGATGTACTTCATACCGGTACTTCCTGACTTACAACCATTTGTTTAGTAACCAAAGTTACGACGGCATCAAAAAAAGCGAGTTATGACCCTAACCGTTGCAGCATCCCCGTGGTCACGTGATCAGAATCCAGACAATGTGAGCAACCGGCTCACGTTTATGATGGCTGCCGTGTCCCAGGGGATCCCACGATTACTTTTGGCGACCTGCTGACAAGCAAAGTCAATGGGGAAAGCCAGATTCGCTTAACAACCGTGCTATTCACTTAACAATGCAGTGATTCACACTTAACAACCGGGGCAAGAAAAATTCCATGGCTAAGCAAGGCCGTTGTTAAGGCATCCTGGCCAATTTTACATTCTTTTTTGCCATGGATGTTAAGCAAACCTGGCCCTTGTTAACTGAACATGCAGTCGTTAAGTGAACTCAGCTTTCCCCCATTGACTTTGTGTCAACATCCAGCACGAGAATCCAAATAAATCCCCCCCGGATCATTTCATTCCGAAATTCTTACTGTTTATTGAATACACGGCAGGGTATTGCCGAAGTAAAATTCACTCTGAGGTTCCCAGACTCTTTTAGAAAGCCAGCTGGGGAGGCTGCAAACGGTGGCCATGTGACCCCGGGATGTTGCAAGTGTGAAAACTGCTTGTAAATCACATTTTTCCAAGTGCCTTTGAAAGTCTGAACGGTCTCCAAATGAATAATTATAAGTCGAGGATTGCCTGTGTAAAGTAATATTTAAGAACAGGAAAACCCTCTATGAGATCTATTGGGGGAAATGAAAGCTGGTGGTCTCTTCTTATTGCGGCTTATTGTCGCAACCTTTTGAGCTCGAGAGGGCAATGCCAAGAGAGGTTACCTTCTCTGCTGCCATCTTGGCGTCCCCTTTGAAGCTCTCGGCCAGTTTCACGGGGTACCAAAGGCTCAGCATGGCGAGGCACAGAATGATAGGAAGGTAAGAAAGCAGGGAATAATATCTGTAAATCTGAAAAGAAAGTGTAAGGAAAAAAAACCCACAATAAAGAAACTATCACTGAGACTCAGAAGATGAATTGTATCTCGGTCACAATCCCTCAATGGCTAATATTACACTGGGAAATATTTCCAGAACCAGGGATTGTGGTTTATGGACCAGAATTCTCTGCCACAGCAACTGATTGGTGGATGAATTAAAAGAGTGAGTTGGTCCCTTTTTGCTAAGTCCTCTGTGAATTGCTTTGAGGGGCAAGACCAGGAGCAAAGAGAGTGGATTAATTGCTCTCCACCCCTTCTACAGATCTTCTGGAACTCCCAGAGGGTGTTCTTGACCTCTTTCATCTTTGTGCCTTTGGAGAGACTCAGAATAAGCTTTTGTGTGAATTAGAAGCTGTGCACCTAATTGCTTTCTGCCATCATCTCTGGGTGCTGTGAACACACTGCAGTTGATGGGAAATCCAGAGATTTTGCTACTCCTGTAATTCAAAGCATCCACTTTGTCCAATGTATGGGTAATGAATGATTCCTGGTCTGAAATCCACCTGGGAAGAGCCCCATGCCCTATCTATTCCTGAGAATTTGCTTCCAAGTTAGCTCCTTCCTCATTCTTCTGGGACCTATCCTCACCTTTAGCTTGCAGCGGTGGTGTCCTAAAATCTACCTAGCCGAGTTAGGCAAACATAAGTAATAAGCAGCCATGGACCTTCTGAAGCATCATGATCAAAACATGCATGCAACTGTGGCCCCAGATTACTATCCCCCAGCTCTAAGTATGGCCTTCAGAACTTCTCCAGAAGTTGTCCCCAGGATGTTCTTCTGAATATGATAAAGGCAGAAATGGTTTTACTTGGGGAGTCACTATTAACTGCTTCAAATTAGTAGATTTTGATTCTTTGGCCCAACCACATTGATAAAAATCCAAAATTGGAGTCCCAAAGTTCTCCAGAACCTTGATATATCATACGGGCAGAAAGTCTCCAGGCTTCACATGAGAGAGCTGTTCCTCTAGTTGGCTCCTGCCCGGTTTCTCCCCATCAGCATCCTTCTCTGTCTTTACCTTGGGTGACTGAGGACATTCCACCTTCTGCCAGATGTAGAGCACACAGTGACACCAGGACAGCAGGCAGCCAAGCAGGTACCCAACTCTGTGTTGGACAGTAGCGCATGCAAGTAAGGGATAGTAGAAGGCAGGGTAATAAAATAAAGCCAGCATCTTCCAGTACTCTAGAGAAAGAAATCAAGGAGAAGAGAAGGCCCAACATTAAGAACCCAAGTATTTCTGCAGAAAGTCATGGGCACAATGCAAATGGAAGGGTGGGTAGGATTGCCATGACCTCTGCTAAAGGGACTTTATCAGATTTCCCATAGGAGACAATTTATGGGACATTTACTTGAACAATAATGACTGTTGGCTAACAGACCTTGGACTGATCTTCTCCTTAGGTCAGGAGACCTAAGGAGCCATCCAAGGGAATTCTGGGAGTTGAAGTCCATATCTCTTAAAGTTGCCAAGGTTGGGAAACCTTGCCTTAGGCAAAACCAGGAAATTACCTAACAAGGCAGAAATGGCAGGCTTTCTACTGAACCCTTTGTTTGTTCTTCCTGCTCTTAGCTAAAATGGTTTTTAAAAACCAGAGCTGGGTCCATTCGAAGTCCTCTTTCACCTAAAACCATGGTGGAGGAAGGCAGTATCTTTTATTAAGGTCAATCGGCATGGGTCAAAAGCAAGTTAGCAGTTTTTCTATGCCCACTTCTGTTGCTTTCTCTCCAGGAGAAAGGAAGATATAAATTTGCTTTGATCTACTGAGGTATTTCTAATGTTCTTGTGAAGGAGTTGACTTGCTGGATTAGACACTACTCTTAACCACAACTCTTAATTATGGTATGTCTGGGAAGCAGCCAATCTTAGCCCATGTTAGAAGCTCCAGGATGGTTACTGATGTTCTGGGTGAGGTGGACGTATTTTGTCCTCCGTATTCTTTCGCTACTACAGAATGACAAATTCAATGGACCTTGGAGGCCATGAAAGTCTTCCAAAAATTTAATCATCCACAAAAAAAAAAAAAAGATTATGGTCCTCATTTTCTATCAACCTAGGTGCTATCGACCAACCTTGGACCACGGCTCCCAAAATTCTTAGCCAACACGGCTAACTTGAAAGACGGAGGATGTGATCCAATGCATTGAGGATGCCTGTTTGGAGAAGATCCCCTCTTCACATTGGAGACCCTCTGAGATTACCTCGATTCTGTGTGGAAGAGTTGGAGATGAAAGGCAGGGGGTCATTGTCCAACAACAGGACACACAGTGAAGAGAAGAGAATGCCAAAGACTGCAATAGCCAATCCTTTGTTCTGCGTTTCTTCCAAGAAATTCATAGGGCTGGGCAAGCCGACAGTCAGGACGCCAGAGGGAGAATAAGCAAAACAAAACAAACAAAAAGAAAAATCAGTTCTAGGAATGGAATGCCTCTGCAGGAAAGTTTTGAGAGGCGAAGGGTTCCCAACGCCCCCCAGCACCAACGAGTGACTACCTCAATAGTCCAGGTGCTCCGTTCCAGAAATCTGGGTGGAGTTTCTTCCTTTTCACCAACAGCGAGAGAACCAAGAGTATAACCAGCTGGAAGACAAGATCCCTTGTGTTTACACAGCCCGATTCCTTACACCAATGAAGTTATCCCTCTGCTCTTAGGGATGGCAAACCAAGACCAAATAAAAACAAAGACAACATAGATTGCATTTCTAAGGTCCTCCACCCACCTAATGACCCAGACATCTATCTATCTATCTATCTATCTATCTATCTGTCTGTCTGTCTGTCTGTCTGTCTGTCTGTCTGTCTGTCTGTCTGTCTGTCTATCTGTCTCTCTATCTCTCTATCTCTCTATCTATCTTTATCTATCTATCTATCATCTATCTATCTATCTATCTATCTATCTATCTATCTATCTATCTATCTATCTATCTATCTATCTATCTATCTAATCTAATCTATGAAAATGTATAAAGGTAAAGGTTCCCCCGCACATGCATGCTAGTCGTTTCCGACTCTAGGGGCCGGTGCTCATCCCCGTTTCAAAGCCGAAGAGCCAGCGCTTGTCCAAGGACATCTCCATGGTCATGTGGCTGGCATGACTAGACGCCAAAGGCGCACGGAACGCTGTTACCTTCCCACCGTAGTGGTCCCTATTTTTCTACTTGCATTTTTACATGCTTTCGAACTGCTAGGTTGGCAGAAGCTGGGACGAGTAACAGGCGCTCACTCTGCTACGCGGCACTCGGGATTCGACCCGCCAAACTGCCGACCATCTGATCGACAAGCTCAGCAACCTAACCCACTGAGCCACCGCGTCCCTTATGAAAAAGTACATGGCCATTCAACTCATGGTGACTCCGACAATGAAACACTCCAAATACGAAACCCAACAAGCACCCATCCCCTTGATGGCAACAATCCAACCACTGGATGGGCTTCCAATCACCCTGGGCCTGCTGGCAAAAAAGGGAGTGGGGTTTGTGGAGAGGAGCAGGAGGAGGAGAGGCAGGGGGAGGAGAGGCAGGGGGAGGACTGTGGGGTTCTTGGTGCTCTCTGGGCTTGGTTGTTTTGTTGCAGACATTTCATTACCATACTAGGTAACATCATCACTGCATAAATATATACAACACTAAGTAAAATGGTTGCTATGGACGTTAAAATAAAAAAAAATAATATAGATGGGAAACGGGGCCCTTAGCACACTCGGGGCCTAAGGCCTGGGATGATGTTATCCAGTTTGGTAATCAAACATTTGCAAAAAGACAACCAAGCTCAGAGATCACCTGACTTTACAAAAAAAACACCAAAGCCCAGAAAAAAAAATCTGATTTTTCCTCTCTAGTTTTTCTCATTCTTTGCTTTCCATAACTTCACATCCCGATTTGAAGTTTCTGTTCATGGATTTGATTTTGTTTCAATTACAAATTCTTCCATAGACCCCAAATGGCCAAGAGCATTTTTAAATATATATATATATATATATAAAATGGTTTTATTCCCAGCCATCTTTTTGATTGGGCCATCTGCCATATTGCATATAGGGATTTTGCAGTGTTTAAAACACAGTCCTAAACTTTCTCAAAACTGTAAACCATATCGGTCCAAAACTCCTTTTCCAGCAGCTGAACATTTCAGCAGCTGTCAACAAAGGATATTAAAGTGTGTGTGTGTGTGGGGGGGGGGTAACCCCACAATTTCACTACGCATAAAACATTGGCAGCAATTCTTTACAGCTGCTCACGGTGGGGAGATAGTTGTTATGGCAACACAAACAAGGACAGGCAAAGAAACCTTGAACTGCCAAATTTGGCGGAAGAAATACTATACCGTTAACTCTTGCACAATCTGGCCTTAGCCTACTTCACAGGGCTGTTGTGAAGATCAAAACTATGAAGCGGTGGTGATGACAGCAGTCAAAAGAGTCCAAAATGTGTGAGCCAGCCAGTCAGAAAAATTGAATAAACCTAGACTAGACTGTCACAACAACTAACTTTGGCTTATGCCTTCCTTCCTTCCTTCCTTCCTTCCTTCCTTCCTTCCTTCCCTCCCTCCCTCCCTCCCTCCCTCCCTCCCTCCCTTCCACATGAATGTGGTTTCTGACGTCCTTAAATTAATACTTTCCTTAAGCTCACTGAGTATAATTTACATTCTTGGTTAAATAAAGTTAGATATTTGCAGCTAAAGTATAGTATCAAATTAATGGTCTCTTCCAGTGTTTCTCAATCTTGGCAGCTTGGAGACGGGGGTGGGGGTGGGGAGACTTCCAGAATTCCCCAGAATTTCCCTTGGCTGGCTGGGGAATTCTGGGAGTTGAAGTTGACACCTCTTCAAGTTATCAAGTTGAGAAACCATGGTCTGTTTCATGGATTGGCAGATCACCGATTCCAATCAGCTTCACAAATGTTGTGTAAGATATTTTGGATACTATTCCTTTCTCTGTAAGTCCTGTTCCCTCTTACCTCTTTGCCAAGTGACCCAGGAAGGCTAAAGCCTCATTTGCAAACTTGTTTCCCCCCCCTAAGATACTTACAGAAATGGGAGCCATGCTGCAGTGATAAAGATCAAAAGGGACAGTCAGTTGGCAATCAGGGATCATGTCTGAAGCCATGCTGCAAGAAAGCATCACAACCATTTAAAAGAGCACCTGTTTCAGAAAGCAACATTTTTGAGAGCTGTAAAATCTAGACCAACATCATCTTAGGACAGGGAAAAAAATATCTCTTTTATCTTCTTTCATTCTATCCAAGTAAGGAAAATAAATGTCTTTTTCCCCCAGAGTTACCCCCTACCCCAGTTCTTCAACGAAACTAACTCACTTAAAATAGCGGCTTAAAAATAGACGTTAATTGTGCCACTTTCACAGAAAGCATAGAAAACTAAAAGGAATAATTTTAGCAACCCAAAGCAACCCCAAAGCTCATCAAGCCAAAAGGCTTGACTGAGAGCAAAGATTAAGCGCTTTAATATGTATCACATGGTTAGTTGGATTTACGAAGACGGAGTGCCACGGAAATGTAACTGAAGGTGCTTATTAAAATGAATCCAAGCAAGCAACAGATTTTCTATTTTCTATTTTCAGGACTGCTTTTGTGGTGCCCTGATAATTTAAAAAGAAGTGCGTTTTAGGGTTTTTGAAATGACTTTCCCCTGTTAAAATCCAGCAAGAACTACCTCCCAGAGAACACAGGATGTTAGTTTGTCAGCCCTGTGGGAAAAACAGCCCAGTTCTTTGTATGACTTTTCAACAAAAGTCGAAAGCTTCTGAGTTGGCCAAGCTTGAATCTGGATAAAGTTACAGCCACTGAAGAAAGCTTCTGAATTAAAAGAAAAAAAATAAGGGGGGGGGGGGGGGAAAGCTCACCTCTCTTGCTAGACCAACTTCCTGTAAAATCGGGGGGGGGGGGGAATAGCTCGTTTCCTGCAATCTGTCGTTCCCTCTCAGAATATACCCAGGCTAACTGGCGAGGTTTTCTGGAAAAAGTTTTGGAGATCCCTCAAGGGCAAATATCTAAGGGTGGTAAGGGCTTGAGAAGGAACTCCGGTGCACCAGTGTTTTGCATGTTAAATTCTTCTGAAGGATATGTTTGAAGGCAAGGTCCCAAAGCAAGCAAAAATTTAGGAACGGACGTTAGCTCAAAATGCAGGATCGGCCAACCGTTCAGAAAGACTGTGTTGCTTAAGAGAAGTTCAACTACGACAGGAAGGCTTTCAAAATTCTTTCTGGCCCCGAAGGATGCAATATCTAGCCTGAACGAGAAGAATCAGATCAAGGAACCAAAGTTCCTCCACGAAGTTGCCTCACAAAGGAAGTTTCTTCCTACAGTTCAGTGGTTTGACACAGGAGGGTGGCAAGTTACACCAGAAGGAATCCAGGCATTTGTGATACAGTCTGGAGAGGTGTTTGGATCCAGCCCATGGGATGATGAATGGAGTGGGGAGAAGGTATCACATGTGACCCTATGAGGATCCTTGGAAAGCCGATTCAGAGCTTGGGGGTAACAGCAGAAAGTAATGATCTCTAGGTTGAAGGATTGAGGGATGGCATTAGGTACCAGCGGGCAATTTATATTTCAGGATGGAATGAGATGGAGCAGAATTGTCCAATCCATTGACCGGATGTCAAGACAAGAGACAACAGATTTAAATTTGTAAGGAAGGGGATTGGGTTGGACACCAAGCAAAATTTTTTAACAGTTAAGTGTCAGTCAATGACAGAACTAACAGCCTCGGGAGATGGTGAGTTCTTTGGAACAATTTAAACAGAGGTTGGATAGTCATCTGATGGGAATGTTATAAGAATGGATTCCTCTAAAAGACAGGAGATTGGACTAACTCAGTATTTTGCAATGTTGAGAATTGTAGAGTTCAACTGGCTGGGGAATTCTGGGGATTGAAGTCCACAGATCTGAACACTGAAGCTGAGAAACATTGGAGTAGGTGATCCTCAAAATGTCTCCCAACCTTTGCAGTCCAGGCTTCTGTGATAAATGAATTCACAGCAGTGGATGCAAACCAACCCAAACAGGAAAGCATCAAAGCTTCCTCTGTGTTTTGCACCCCTCTGAGTAGAGGCTAGGGAAGCGAAGAATGTTTCAATTCAGTCTCAGCTGCTTATGCACCATTAATCCTACTTTGGGGCAGAATTAGTGAGTTATGTTAGAAATGCTGATGTTTAATCCCATCCAAGGGCTAACTGCTAAACTAATTACGGATAAAGTCAAGTCCCTCTCTCTCCCCTGCCCCCCCATCTTAAATGTATGGATTTCTTTGAACAGTACTAACCCCTAAATACTCGTAGGCTGATTTTCATAAATACGATATACATTTTCCTAACAGCGATGAAACCCAGAGAGAAGCTCTTAACTGTTTTCTGAAAAATACTGCTAAACAACTTGACACACACACACACCCTTCTCCAGCCCACTTGTAAATGTCAAGCTTGGTTTCTAACAACTTTCAAAGTTGCACACCAATATTCTCAAGCCCTGAATTATTTTAAGAATACTTGGGGTATTCGTAAACACTTTGCCGAGAGGATGTTTTAGCAGCAACCTTAAGTTCCAGATAGCGAAGCGATGCTCGGATGAAATCTGAGAAATAAGTAGCATTTATACTCACTCGTTGGGGTTTCCTATTGGTTCATATATGTACCAATTATCTTCATCAGCAAAGTTTCTGGTGAGTTCCAACCCATCGCTTAATTGCTCTTGGGAAGACATCTCTCTGTTTGCTTTAATTTCCCAGGCAATCAAATCTAAAGAATATCTTAAAAAAAAGAAAAGAAATGGAAACAAGGTCTATTCTGAACTGGAGCCTCAATCCTTCCAAAAATTTGTCCTGTAGCTGACACACTTTGGCGGTCAAATTAAAAACCTGGCAAGTTTTTTTGGTCTTTCATACAAGCAACTCGGGTTTCCTTCTGTCATTTCAGTTGCAATTTCCATGCTTTTTCTTAACAAACCCCCCCCTTTATCCAAAGTGACTTCATCCTGTTTCAGCATTACACGAGAACAAAGAAGGAACAGGGGGTGGTTTTAAAAAAAAAGATTGAAAAAACCAAAAACAATAACCCAACCCCACTACACAAACCAAACGAAGAAACGTCAGTTATGAAAGACTTGGGCTGTGCTCAGAACAAGGAGATGAAAGAAATTAAAGATTTGTTTAACTTGGTTTTTCCCCAAGACGCAGCCTAAGGAGATGAAAGACTTTGAAAAATCATTTTCCCTTCTCATACCTATTTGAATGGATGCTCTTTTTTTTCTTTTTGCAAAAAAAAAAAAATAATCCAAGGGAAATATTACTTTGAAATAAAGCTTGACACCCCCAACCCCAAATCAGCAGTTTCTTGATACCTTACTTTCAAAAGGGACCATTGTTTGATCTAACCTGTGCAGCAAAATATCAAAAAAAATATTGCTTTGGGCTTAGGAAAACTCTGGTATGCACCCAATATTTAAGTATAAAATTAATAGGCTGATCATCTGGCTACTCCTACTTGACAGGGGTTTTAGCCATAGAATACAGGAGGATGTTGTAGAAAATTTCTTGAGTTCTTTGCAGAAAAGGTGAGGTGTTAATGTATGGAATAAATAAAACTCACTTTTCATATGCTAAGCCACTTTGCCTCCGCTGTGTAGCTGGTTGAATAAATTGCGGTTAAATGCTGACGTACCACAAACTAAACCTAAAGCATATAAAGCACATTATGACTTAGTCTGATGGATGAAACTGGTCAAAATCCCAGCTTAATGTGAAAAATCATACTGTTGCAGAAGGATACTCCTGGTTAATAGTAGGACTCTGTGGTCCTTGGTATTCTCTGAGCTTGGTTGTTTTCTTGCAGACATTTCATGACCCAACTAGCTAACATCATCAGTGCTAGAAAGAAGTGCAGTTTATATAGAGTGGCTTTCCCCACTAACACCTTGGAATCCTGGATAAACCATCATTCGAGGTTTCCCAACCTTGGCAATTTCCAGGTATATGGACTTCAACTCCCAGAAGCTGAAGAAGCTTCCCGGATGAGAAGTGAAACATCTTCAAAGAAAAACAAGGAAGTCCAGTTGCCTCTTGGAAAACCACCTCTGGGACATTGTCCTACTCGGTTGTAGCTATGGCTGGTCGGACAAGCCATCAATGGGCTGATTGACCCAGTGGCGGATTGAGCCCAAAGGGAAGAAGCTAGAGGGTGGCACACAGCTGCTGTCTCCCAATTTATTCTGCGAGTCCTAGGACACGGCTTTTCAACCAGTGGTACGGGTACCACCTGTGGTACACTGGCACCTGGCAGGTGGTACGCGACCATCCTAGAGAAGTGGTAGCGGGGGAGGGGAATGAGCTGAACCGGTGGCAGCACTGCACAAGCCTGAGCGAGAGACGGCTGGAGCTAGGTGACTGGTGGTACTCCGATGTTGCCATATCCTAAAAGTGGTACAATGGGTGAAAAGGTTCAAAAGCCCTGCCCTAGGAGACCCAGGGAGCCGGATGGGAATTGTAGACTCCCAACGGGCAGCCAAGATGAAAGACAGAACACACCACCGAGATGAGAAGACTTGTGCTGTGTGTTGCAGCCTGGCCTTTCAGCTCCACCTCGGTTTCACCCTAAACCTGATCTCTTTGCTCCTCTGCTTGACCTCCGCTGGGGAAAGCCACGAGGCTTTGATGGGGAGACAGCACAGGGAGAGATTGATGACTGCAATAAATATTATTCATTTCTCACTCTTTATCACTCCCTGGGGAACGTTTTGGTTTCTTTTTTTTGCCTCTCGCCCAAATAAATAGAGCGAGGAGAGGGAATGGGGAAGGTCAAGGGGATGGGAGAATGGGAAATTGAGCGTACAGCATGTGGCTTTTAATCAAAATGATAAGAGATCGGTTTCCGGAAGAGCGGTGGAATTTACTGAGTTGGGAGGTGATTTCATTCAGTTGAGCCCTGCTCGGAGTTGCCAGAAAGACGAGGAGGGGGTTGACATGATAGCCGTGTTCCAATATTTTAGGGGCTGCCCCAAAGAGGAGGGGTCAAGCTATTCTCCAAAGCCCCTGAAGGCAGAACAAGAAGCAAGGGATGGAAACTAATCAAGGAGAGAAGCAACCTGGAACTAAGGAGAAACTTCCTCAGAGTGAGGACAATTAATGAGTGGAACCACCTGCCTCCAGAAGCTGTGAATGCTCCAACACTGGAAGTTTTTAAGAAGAGATTGGACAGCCATTTGAAATGGTATAGTTTCCAGCCTGAGCAGGGGTTGGACTAGAAGACCGCCAACGTCCCTTCCAACTCTGTTAGTTGGTTAAACGTAAGAGATATTTTCTTCATCAGACAGACCAGCCCTGCCATTTTCAAAACAACTTTGCACTGGGAGGTTTCCTGATGGCTCTTGAAATGCCCTTTGCTTCATCCCGGTGGGGTTACTTCCGGCCAGAGCTGTTTGTACAGGTGTCAACTCACAGCGAGGCACTTGCAAATGTGTGAGACTGCAGCAGGCAATCTTCACAAATTCCACCAGCATCAGAGTTCAAACAAATCAGGCCGATTGTTATCTTCTGCTTCCAAGCCTTTTAGTGCTCTACATTCCTTCCCCACCTGGCTAATTGGGGAGGAATACTCAACAAACTAAATGTATAAGAGATGAACTAGAGAAGAAGAAGTCAGAAGCGCAGGCCTGGGTAAAAGAGACAGACTAGATCCACAATCTGGGTTGGCTAGTCATGAAAAGTTGTGACGTCGATGCTTGATTATGGCCAAGTCTTGGCATGATCATGGAGAACTCAATCCACTCTGGCTTATAAATCATGGGTTATAGGTTAAGTGTCACAGATGGTTCATGCTGCAATGACTTACTCAACAAGTATTTAGTGATTGAGTACTAGGGGTAAACCCATAGACTCACACTGCTGTAAGTCATTAAGTGAAGGTTTGATGGTTTAGTCTGAAGTGGGAATGTAGCCACTGGGGTTTGTAGATAGCAGTTTATGGCTTAGTCCAAAATACAATGGCATCTAATTTTGGCATGTTTAATAGACCTGGCTCAATTAAAAATGATTTGATGCAGTGCGTGAAGTGGTTCACATGTAGAGTTCTCCAGCTGATGTGTAGAGTTTCTAAGCCGACTTATGCAAGACCAACATCGGCATTTTTCAGCCAAACTCAGAAAATAAATAAAACCATCTAAAGCATTATATAAAAATGTGTTTTTTGAGATGAGATTTCATGAAAAGTGGGGCTACCACTGAAAGAGCCCTGTCTGCTCATTCCTTCATTCCCTACCTGGCAGTGAACACAATTTTGGCCAGTTGTTTCCAGATGAGTGATATTGTCTCTTTCTCATCCATGCTAAATGTATCTATGACTTTACTGTCTAAGGAACCATTTAAGCCAGTTCCCAGCACACAATAACCCATCTCTTGGTTGGCTTATGCTTGCTTCAGCATCTTATGGAAACCCAGTCACCCTAGCAAATCATGGTTACTGTGTGTAATGGGAAGGATGGACCTGGCCAATGTTTGAAGTACAGCCCAACAATCTGTGGACTCGGCTGTGATTTCATGGTCAACCAATCCGGGTATCCCCAATACTTCTGAAGACACCATTAACTTGGAGCAGTGTTTCTCAACCTTGACAACTTTTAAGTCGTGTGGGCATGTGGACCTTACTAGCCAGCATGGCTGACTAGGGAATTCTGGGAGTTGACGTCCACACGTTGCCACGGTTGTGAAACACCAGCTTAGAGAGATTGGATTCCTGGGACATATCCAAAAACCACATTTTTCAATCTCCTTCTCAAGTATGTAATTATCTACCTTCAGAACTACACCACACACTCACTGTCTTGGGTTTTTTTTTGTTTTTTTGCTGTTCGGCCAAACTGTTTTCAGAATAGTTTGTAAAAAAAATTTTTTTTTGAGTCCTTTGGGGGAAAGAGAATAAAAGCTGGGAGGAGGGTCTACCTTCTCGTAAATAATTTTCTCGCTATTACTCAACCTCTAGCCTACTTGCTCATCCTTTAGCAAATAAACATCAGTGGTGATTACAGCCTGTAATGACTCGGAACACTGAAGTCCTGATACAAAAGGATACCTCATGGCTTAAGGAGATCAAAGGAAGGGGCGGAGGCGAAAAACTTCTTAGTCGTCTTTCACAAGGTCAACCAGCCAACCAACTGCACACACAGAAGTAAATTACAGCCTTCCCGTGATTCAGGTTTAATCAATCTCCTGGAGGTCCTTTTGGGAGGGTTTTGAAGGTCCCTCTTCCCAGGAGCTAAGATTTCTCCTCAGCAACTTACAGAACACAGAATAACAGAGTTGGAAGGGACCACGGATGTCTTCTAGTCCAACCCCCCTGTTCAAAGAGGAGACCCTACGCCATTCCAGACAAATGGCTGTTCAGTCTCTTCTTCAAAGCCCCCAGTGATGGAGCACCCACAACTTCTGGAGGCAAGTCGTTCCACTGATTGTTCTCACTGTCAGGAAATTTCTCCTTAGTTCTGAGTTGGATGGCTCTTTAAGGAGTTTCCACCCATCATTTCTTGTCCTGCTCTCAAGTGCTTTGGAGAACAGGTTGACCCCTCCCCCTTTTCTGTGGCAGCCCCTCAGATATTGGAAGACTGGTACCACGTCACCCCTAGTCCTGCTCTTGCTCAAGGCTTCATTCTGATGTTTAATAGTCTCAGCCAGAGTTACAAGTGTAACTTGATCGGTAGGGAAAGCAAAGGCTCAGGAAGCATGAGGTTGGACCACGGGGGCAGGGAAGCAGAAAATCCTCACGAAATAGCTAGCAGAGATTCAAGGATTCTTTGGGAAAGGAGAAACTCAAACTGCCAATCTCAGAGCGACTCAATCCAATTGCAAACCTTGGGTTGAGCGTAGCGCCTGGCTCCTGATTTCCATTTATCATTTCCTAAAAGAGCTATAAAAATCTTGATCGATCCATCACCGCAGAGTTTCAGAGCCAAGATGGAAGTTCTGGGTTGTTTTTTTTTTTTAAAAAAAGACACCGTATAATTCACTTCCAACCAGTGAGCAAATGTGACCTGGAGGGATCATAAATTGCTCTTTTTATTAAAAAAAAAGAAAAGCAATCAAAGCCGTGTCACAATTAGATGCCTCGTTTGCTCTGAAAATCAGGGAGATTAAAGGTTTCTTTCTTTTTCTTTTTTTTATAATGCCAACGGCCTCTTGATAAAATACCTTTCTCACCTCCTCTATTTTAAGCAGCTTTCCAGGGCCCTCGGAATATATATTTTTCCCCGCTACACCGAGACAACAATGCAGGCTAAGCAAAAAAAAAAAACAACAACCCGGCTATAAAGCTGGCAAAGTGTAAAATGAAAGGAAACAAAGCATCTGTCTTTTCAACTGCTTGTAGATTTAATATAAGCACCTCTATTAAACCGAGGGAGACAGGCTGGGAATTGGCAAGGTAAAGGCTCCCTCATGATCATTTTTTTTTAAAGAATGCAGACTTGGGGAGGGGGAGGGAACCCCCACTATACAATCGCCACCTTTCTTCTTGTTAAGAATTTTGTTGCTAAGAAAAACCTTGCTGGGGAGAGAGAGAGGCTAATATTTTTGATTGAGAAGGAGGAGAAGGAGGAGGAAATTACCTTCTTATTAGAACTCGGAATAGTTTCTCTTGCTAATTAACAAAGAAAGAATTCTAATGATTATTTAGGAGGGGAAAAAAATCATGTTTCTTTTACCTCTAACGTTGCTTCCCTTAGGAATAAGGCCTTTTTTTGTATATCTGGGCAAAAATTCAACCTTAACGATGGCATGGTTTGATCAGGATTGCGGTAGGACTTTAAGAATTCTTTTTTTTTTCCAAAGGGAACTTGTTCAGCAATTAGCAGGGCTAAAGGTTACCGGCATAGAAAAACACAACAATAGAGAGAAAAAAAAAGAAGAAGCTTGCAAAAGTAGAACATTACCTTGAGCCGTGCAAAATTTCCAAAAGTCTGACCGGGCTGAGCACCAGACAAAACACCCAAATCCCCAAAACACCAACTTCTCCACAGCAGGTAGGCAATAAATAAATAAAAAAAAATAAAACTCTTTGATTCAAACTCTCCAGGGGTGGGGTGAGGGTGTCCAAAGATGCAAGCCACACCAATCTGCAGATCCGGATCTTTTTCTGGTACCGCCACCTCCGGACCCCAGGGAGATGATGTTAATCTCAAGACTGAATTGTCTAGGGGTGAGAAATGGAATTCTTGTAAATCCCAGCTGCTGCGCCCAGAACTTCCTAATCAGAAGAACTGCAGAGGTGACCCAGCCTTGGGACTTAAAGGTAAAGTTGAACTCGGAGTAGAGAGGAAGAATTTCTTCGTCCCGAGGAGGAACTTTAGCCCCTTCTACGTTTAAGAGGGATTGGCTTGGGGCCAGCCTGGGGCTCAGAAATTGAAAACAACCAGCCTGGCGGGAAGGGAGGGCAGAGGGGTGGTGGATTTATCTAGCCTCGTGTTGGAACCACAGCCAAAGAGAAGGTTTCCCCCTCCTCACGTTTTTCTCACCTCTTCTTCAGTCCTGGAACATCTAGAATCGGATGAGAAGCTTTGCTAGAAAGTTCCCACCTAGAGATCCTCGTCTTATATTGAGGTTTCCTTGGGCCAAATGCCGTCAATAAGTATCTAATCACCAGCAGGACCAGACCTGTCACTCAACCTTGACAACTTTAAGATGGGTGGACTTCAGCTCCCACTCATCTTGAAAGTTGCCAAGGTTGAGAAATGCTGCAGAGAACATGGGACCCGGTTCTGGATAAATTTCTCCCTCCTGAAATAAAAAAACATGTTGCGCTTTGCCGGAAGATCGGTATAGATTTGGCCCCAAAGAATAAATAAACCAAAGCAATTCATTTTGATATGAGGCAAACAGTCAGCCGTGGTCACTTTTTGAGTCCATTCTCTGGGGCAGATTCGCACAGAGCATTTTTCTCCTTTCCCCCCACCTTTTTTTCCTGTTAGAGAAAGGCTCAAGCTTGGCCTTATTTATCCAAGGGCACGCACAACACCTTGTGTCAAGTTGCCATGGCTTCGTGCAAACAAATGGAAGGAGCACAGCTTTTGTTCCTTCTCTGCACCTTGTCACTTTCTTCCTTCCTTGTAGAGAGAGTTTTTCTCACTGGACCCTGACTCAATTCTCCAAAGTTTGCTCCCACTCAAGAAGGGGTTTCATCCCTTGGTCTTCAGTCTGAGCACGTTCCTCGGAAGCAGTGAGTGATGAGTAGCATCACACCCATGGAGAAGTGAGTAGAAGATCTGCTCTTTGGAAGACTGTTATGGGCTGCTTCGGACAGGGCCAAGGTCTGTATGGAAACAACTCCTTTTCCACGTAGGGTCCATCTCTGTGGCTGAGAGGTCAAGGCTGTATTAGACAGCTGCAACTCTTCAGGGATGGCACCATCTCCATTGACTCAACACCCTCTCCTGTTTGGAATGTAGACACCATGCTACTAATCTGGTGGGTGAAATCATTGACTATTAGTTCGGACTATCCATACTTCTTTGGAGTTCTTCCTTCATCTTTGGGGTTCTCCTGGCTATGGCTGGAAAAGCAGGGGAGCCCCGTGTCCCAGCCACCTTGCAGAAGTCCCGCCTGAAAGCCGAGGAGAAGATTCTGGATTTTGACTTTCAGCTGGAGAGCGTGCAATTTAATGAGATAGGGAGGTACGCCCTGCGGTTGACTGCAGAAAATCCTCTGGTGGAGGGGTCTGAATCTGGGGTGCAGCTGCGAGTCAATGAAGGAGAAGTGCTTCGCACAAACACGGCCACCACTGACGTGGTGGAGCAGACTAACCTCAGCGAAGTCTACACGTTTGAGAAGCGGAGGTTTCTCTTCATCCTGCCCAAAGGTAAGAGGAGGGGGAAGATGGAAAGGCAGCAGAATTCACTTTCAGGGGACGAAGAGGGGAATGGGGGACTTGAAGAAGGGAGCAATCTGAAGTGTGGTACCACAGGATTTTGATGCTCTGTGAAGTCTAGGATTAAAGAGCGTGAAGACTGGAAGATTGCATTACAGACCTAGGGTCTCCTCCTCCTCTCTTCCACCTCCTCCTCCTCTTCCTCCTCTTCCTCCTCTTCCTCCTCTTCCTCCTCCTCCTCTCCCTGCCCTTCTTGATTGATTATAAAGGTAAAGGTCAAGGTTCCCCCGCACACGCGTGCTAGTCGTTTCCGACTCTAGGGGCTGGTGCTCATCTCCGTTTCAAAGCCGAAGAGCCAGCGCTTGTCCGAGGACGTCTCCGTGGTCATGTGGCCGGCATGACTAGACGCCAAAGGCGCACAGAACGCTGTTACCTTCCCACCATAGTGGTCCCTATTTTTCTACTTGCATTTTTACGTGCTTTCGAACTGCTAGGTTGGCAGAAGCTGGGACGAGTAACAGGCGCTCACTCTGTTACGCAGCACTCGGGATTCGACCCGCCAAACTGCCAACCTTCTGATCGACAAGCTCAGCGTCCTAACCCAGTGAGCCACCGCGTCCCTTGATTGATTATACATTAAAGCAAAAAAAAAAAAGATGCAGGGTGTTGGACTACTAGAAGACCTCCAAGGTCCCTTCCAATCTTATTATTCTATATTCTATGATAAAAAAAACATAATCTGGATTAAGTAAACACTAAAAGGGCATCACACTATCATAAAGATAGACAGTTTTATGTAGTGGTTAAAGGCGCTGCAACTCGAAACCAGGATATGTGCATTCTAGTCCTGCCTCGGTTGACTTACCCAATTTCCCATAGAGGCTACTAGATGCCTCCAAAAAATGTTCCATAAATCAGGGCAGAAAAGAAATGGAGCCCCAAGGAGCTGCCATTCAAAAGAAGATGGTATATTCTGGGCACACAAAGCCCATTTGGTATAACGGTTAGAGGCACTAGGGTAGAAACCAGGAGCTGTGAGTTCTAGTCCTGCCAAATTCATCCCTAGAAAGAGGACAAGTCCAAACCACTTCTTAAAAATCCTGCCAAGAAAACTGCAGGGGCTTGTCAAGCAATAGCCAAGATCGACTTGAAGACAAACACACACACACACACACACACACACATTCTCCCACATGAAAAAAGCTCAAAAAACACAGTAAGATTTTATCTTGGCATTCACCTTTATTTTTTCTCTCGACTAAGTAGCAATAGCTTCATAGAGCTTTCCAGCCCTCTTTAAGCAGTTTGCAGAATCAACATATTTGCCCCCAAACAATCTGGGTCCTCAATTTACCGACCTTGGAAGGATGGAAAGCCGAGTCGACCTTGAGCCTCGCCAGGATCGAACTCCAGACTGTGGGCAGAGTTAGCCTGCAATGCTGCACTTTAACCGCTGCGCCATCCTTGCAGAAGCTTTGGGCAAACGAAGGCAAATGCAGGTGTCCCAGGACAATGTTGCAGGATCTGATCTGAGTTGGTCACCAGGACCAAACATTTAGTCTTCTTTTTCCTCCCCCCCCCTTTTTTTTAAAAAAATGTTAGGTTTCTGCAAAAATGATAAAAACCACGATGCTCGGCTGCATATTGAAGCTTTACGCCAGCGTGGGTCCTTCCTGAAGACCAACGTGAAGACGGGAGAAGCTTTCTTTGCCATTTACCCCCGCACTAACCAGCCTAGAATGAACCTCTTTGCCAGTAAGGATGAAGATTTATACCGTTATAGTGATATTATGGTGCTGCTCCGGGCTGGAAGCGATGACTTGACCATGCATTGTGGAAGGTTGGCTTACACAGTATCTTTCCATGAACATCGACCTGGAGCCAAGAGGGAGATACCCATTACGCCACGCCATCTTTCTCCTTTGGTCCCCCGCAAGGAAGATAAGATGCAGGCGGAGGTGGGAAGCTCTTATCTGGCACCTTTACAGTTGTTGGGGGTCCAGCCAGAGAGGACCCCAGGCAGTGCATCTGAACGACCATCTCAGCTGTCACCGACTGCAGAATCCCATGTTCGTGGGGTAAGGCTTGTTCGAGTATCAGGGTTATTCTGAATTTCGTGGGGTTTTTTTAATTTACCTTGGGGGTGGGGGAAAAGTGAATGCAAGTGGATCAGAGAGGAAGGGGTGGTTTTCTTCTCCTTTGGGAGAGAAAGCTCGGCTGTCCAATGGAATGAATGAACGCATGGTTGCTGGTCTCGGAGAAGCAAATAGAATGAATTGGGTGTAGGCCAGTTAAGAACGTCTAAGGGATGTGGGAATGGCCTTGGGAAGTAGAAGGGAGGACTGCCAAGGGACCACCGGTGGGTAAAAGGTGGCTCAGCCCACAGAAAAGGGGGAGGGCATAGAGAATGTTTCAGAAAGGACCTGTCAAGCACCAAGGAAGTCAGGAGATCCAGGCAGTTCAAATGTGTATAAAGATTTATTGTGTGCGTAAGCTCTCTACAAGAATCTGAACTACTAACGGTTAAGGGAAATTAGCGGGAAGTAAGAATAGAAGGAATTCAAGGTGGGCTGGACTTAGATCTCTTATGGGCACGAAGGAACTCAGGAGTGATGACGCATTTGACCTCTCCCTCGGGCTCAGCCTGGTCATCTCCTACAGGATCCTCTCCAGTTTTCTGGAGAGTCAAAGGAGAGGAGGAAAGAAATACTTTTGGTTTTCAAAGATTCTGTTCGTGCAGCCTTAGAATAAAAATAGAAGTGTCTTTGGTACCCCCTGTGCTTGGGTGTTCTCTTGCAGACATTTCATTACCAAACTAGGTAACATCATCAGCGCTAGTAGGGAGTGAGGTTTCATATTGGCCCGATTCCCTGATTCATATGGCTTGGGGAATTCTAGGAGTTCTAGAAGTCCACCAATCTTCAAGTTCCCAAGACTGAGAAACACGGCCCCAAGGGATTCAGTGGTGGGACTGTGGCCGCCATTTTATCTTTACGGACTTCCTCTGCTAGGCACCCGTTCTCTCTTCTCAGCGCTCACCATACAGCCCGCTGGAGTCCCAGAAAAAAGTCCCCGATGAAGACATTCAAGACTTTTCAGAAGAAGAACAATCCATCTTAGCAGCTTCTTCTTCCTCCTCCTCCTCCTCCTCCTCTTCACTTGCACCAGCTTTGCCAAGGCGGTTGCCAAGCGATGCTAGTCTCCACCTGCCTTCTCCAGGAGACAGCCCAAAGGTAGCATCTTTCTTAGGACTGCTGGTAAGTCAAATATCTACACAATCAACTATGAAAATGCAACTTTTGCCTGCTTCTCTTTGTTATCTGGGTCCAAACAACGTTAAGTTAGCAAGGTCGAGAAGCTGCTCCTTCTTGGTTAAAGTGCCATGAATTTGTTAGTTTGATTTTTGTGTGTATTCAAGGGCAGGTTTAATTCCAGCTTTGTAAGTCCTCCATAGTGTATTCTAGTCATTGCTAAAGTCAGCGGTGGCTCTTTCAGAAATCTTTTTGTTACCTGGGCCTGGGTTTAGCCCAAAAGGTGCCAAGGACGGCTTCCAGAAGACTTGCAGAAGTGTTTTCAAAATGGAAATGTTTTCCGTGGCTGGAAAGCAAATGGAGTCAGCGCCTGATTAGAAAGTCATTGTGTGGTTTATTATTATTTTTTTCTTAGGTGGAACAAAAGCTGAGAAACAGACTGGTGCTTTAATGAGTAGTAGACAAATTCTCTGCTTAAGGGTAGGCTGGAGAAGTTGTGAAGGATGCACAGTCTTTATATTTTTTATATATATTATTTTATTTTATTATTTCTTTTATTATTTTATTCCCTTGAATTTTAAGTTCACTTGATGGTTTTCATTCTGAGCGTGATCTGCATCCGAAACAGAATGTTGCTTGAACTGACTTCATGGTTAATAACATCAAATTGGAGCCAAGAAATGAATAATGTCAGGCTTTAACGTAGTCTAATAAATACAGTTCTACCAAAATCTTCTTTGCTTTGACATCTTCTAGATGAGATGGCTACAAAACATTCCACTGGGTCTAAATGTGTTAAAATTTACAGACATCCATATTTAAATATTTGCCATTATTTTAATGGTAATTGTAATGTTTATGACTGCTCAAAGTCCTAAACAGCAAGTACGGATATAATCAAGAGGTTTAGCATCATCATCACCACCACCACCACCACCATCAGAGTTTTGCAGATAAAACAAGCCGATACACCTTGCAGAAAACAATTAAAAACTCAAAATGTATTCATTTATTAGTGAAGGCCTTGTTTTTATAGCCATAGTTTAAAACTGCATGTTACTGCTATTTTATATTGATGTGATTTTAAAATGCCCTGTAAACCGCCCTGAGTCCTTCAGGAAAGGGCAGTATATAAATCAAATAAAATCTAAATCTAAATAATTTGGGGATTTGGGTGACGAGAGTCTCGCCTGATGGTGAATGAAAATATGTTCTTGTTCTGCTTTTGTAAGAGTGACACCAACTGTGAGCTCATTGCTGGGTGGCTGAGCATGGACAAAATCATACACGTTTCTTAAAGTCTGTGGATTAGCCTCTGATGGGGCAGTCCCCGTATTGGGGCAATGATCTACATGGCTTCTTTAAAAAAAACAAAAAACTTTTAATAAGTCCACTTACTTCCACTATTGTAAATAATTCTTATTCTATCTTTGCCTTCAGCTTCTTCGCTCTTTTTCCCCCCAAGCTGCAGAAAGAGTAATTTCTTTTTCTTAAATTAGCACCCACTTCCTATGTTTAGAGCACTGTTTTCAGGAGGTGTGAAGATGAAGTTAGCAGTGATGTTTTAAATTTCTCCTCCTCCTCCTCCTCCTCCTCTTCCTCCTCCATTGTATTTTATATTTTATATTTCATATTTTGTATTTTTGCCTCTTGTATTTTTATCATGGTGTGATGTGAATGTGCCACACGATAAATAATAATTCTTCGCCTCTGCTTCCGTCTCGGCCTTTGGCTAATACGAATTATTACTTCATATTATTACTAATATGGAGAAATATTTGGGAATGCATAAACTGTGTGGCTGGTGAATTCTGGGAGTTGAAGTCCACACATCTTTTAAGTTGCTAAGATCAAAAATGACCAAATAGGAGCCCTAAATTTACAAGGGAAGACATTTTGATCAATGGCAGCACCAACAATTGTCTCACTCCAAGTCTCATTCAAATTGCCAATTTTCAGAGTACATCAGCTTCAATATCCATCTTCAATTTGAAACCTATAAGATACGATTGAATTGTCAGATAAATTAATTTAAAAGGTCTAAATTACAATAAAATGATCATGGTTTGAAAAAAAGATCTACCTTTGGGGAACAATGAAACCAGTAGTGTGATTGTCAAGACAAGACATTTTAAGTCAGTTCTTATGAAGGCATCCATGTGCAATAAAACTCCAAAGTTGATAATTTGTGATATCACACACCAGTCATAAAAAGCAAACATAGATTCTTCTTTAATCTATTTGGGGGTTTTCAGCTGAAGAACAACAAGTAAAAACACTTCAATCATTGAACCCTGGGCTTTGCAATTATTGCATGAGAAAGATCTTTTTATTTTTTGTAAAAGTCTGTAAAGTATTAATTTTTTTCCATACATACAGTAATGCTTTTTCAACCAACGTGCTGTCTGAGTTTACATTCACTAGTACATATTTAATTCCTAATCCTTTATTCTTTCCTCTACCCATCGATAAAATAAGTCCCAAGTTTGATAATATTCCGTTTCTCCTTTTCCTTTCAATCTCATAGTCAGTCTGTCCATCTCGGTGCATTCTAGTATTTGTTTTTATTATTTCTTCATCTGATGGTATTCCTTCATTTTCCCAGTGTTGCACAAATATAATTCTTGCCGCTGTTGTGACGTGCAAAATCAAATATAGGCTTTGTTTGTTAAGTCTCTTCTGGCATTATACCTAATAAAAAAAGTTCAGGTTTAAAATCTATGTGTTCCCCCAACATCTTTTCTAGCCAGGCATGTATCTTTTCCCAATAATTCTTTACTTTGTCACATGTCCACCAAACATGATAATACGTGCCTGACTTATATTTACATTTCCAACATCTATCTGACATGTTTTTAAACATTTTTGCTAATCTTGCTGATGGAGGTACCATCTGTAGAACAATTTATTTAAATTTTCTTTGTAGGAAGTTGACATTGTCAGTTTGTAATTTCTTTCCGATAAATTTTGCCATTTTTCTGATTCAATATTATATCCAAAAAAATTTGCCCATCTTATTGTTTCTTTAATTTGTTCACTTTTCGTGTCCAAGGTTATTAGAAAGTTATACATTTTCTTAATTAGTTTCTCATACAAAGTTAACAATGTCTTATCAAACAGTTTGTTCCTTGTAAAATCCATACAGTTTAACACCTTTATCATATCTAGCTTGCATTTGTAAATGTGCCCACCATGATAGATTAATACCCTGATTTTCCATTTCTTGTTTAGATTTTAAATTCCCTTCAGAGTTTAGAATATCTCTATATGTCCAGATTTTTTTCAAACTTCACTAAATTTGGCTGTACAAATGTTTCCATTGTTGACAACCACCCTGGAATTTTCAAATTTATTTTACATTTTACCCATGCTGTTAATAATGCATTTCTTATATAATGATTTTGGAAATATTTATGAACTTTATTTTTCCCATACCATAAAAAACGTGCCATCCCTATTGTAAATTATGATTTTCGCTAGTATGTTCATTTTCACTGTAGCAATTCTTCCTAATATTGACAATTGCAAGTTTTTCCATTTTTCCAGATCCGGTTTTATTTGAAATCTTTTTGACCAAAGATGATAAGCAAAAATGCTGATGTGAAGCAGGGAATGTCTCTTTCTTTCTTTCTTTCTTTCTTTCTTTCTTTCTTTCTTTCTTTCTTTCTTTCTTTCTTTCTTTCTTTCTCTCTTTCTTTCTTCCTTCCTTCCTTCCTTCCTTCCTTCCTTCCTTCCTTCCTTCCTTCCTTCCTCTTTCTTTCTTTCTTTCTTTCTTTCTTTCTTTCTTTCTTTCTTTCTTTCTTTCTTTCTTTCTCTTTTTCTGGAGATTGGAGGGTTTGGGATAATGTTTTTGAAGTGTAAAAGATAACACATTTGCAAACATGTTGAAACTGGGGCAAAAAAATCTGAGCAAAAGATCCTGGATCATGGTGGAGACTTCTAATGAGTTTCGGTGAAAAGTACTGTGTTAGAACAGGTATTTCTCCAGACATATCTTTTCTCATCTTGTCTTTCATTTTAAAAAAACCTTCCCTTCCCTCTAGATGAGTATCAGTTTCAAATATTAGGAGTATTTCATGAGAACATGATCTAAATTAAGTGACAAGATGACTCTGTCACAAATAAGTGGGAAAATAAAAAGGAAAGAGGAGAAAATAGGTGTGATAACGAGAAAGAAGAAAAGCAAAATGCTTTCCAGGAAAGAGAGAATTGCAAAACCAGCTCAACAAACAGATTATATTCTGAAGGGCTGAAAGTCTTTGTTCTTGCCTCTTTGTTCAAAGAAAACTCAATCAAACTCAATCTCCAGAAAAGCAGGGCAGGAATTTACCAGCAAACCCTTTTTACGTTCATGGTAAACAGCCTGTACAATGCTTTGGCTTGACCTAGAGAATTAACTTCACGTTGTCTTCAGATCTCCTTGTTGATCCTTCTTTTACGCAGGAGGAGGCAAAAGTACATGGACCAGCTTGGAAAAGCAGCCTGTGGCTCCAGAGGGGTTAAACCCCACAGGAGTGGAAAGAGGTCAGCTTTGAAAACTCCATAAGATACCGGTGGGGCAGAGTTGGAGATAGAAAAGACAGAATGATGGATGAGGAATTTCTGGGTAATGATGTGCAGTCATTGACAACTTCTAAACAAATGTGGAAGTAAGAAGGTTGATGTCCCGGTAGGATGCTTTTTTCAAAAGGCAATTGGAGTTTCTTGGGTTTTTTTCACCCCCTTGAAAAAGTTTTGCTTCTCATCTAAGAAGCTTCTTGAGTTCTTCAGATCAGAAATGAAGAAGCTTCTTGGATGAGAAACGAAACCAAGAAAGACCAGTTGCCTTTTGAAAAGCACCTTTGGGACAAACATGACCTGGATGACTGAGAATCTCCATGGTTGATGGTTCAAGGTAGAAGATATCCAGTGTGGCAGAAAAGCAGAACTACACACAACTGGATCCATCACCACCTCTTTATCCTGGGTAAATGCAGGGCCCCGATCCTTCGCCCGTGTCTGCAATGCAGCTCTTTGTGCTGTTTCTTGGTTTGGCTGGTCACGGGGATCCGACGGTCTCCAGCTTTTCACGGGGAACTCATAGTACGTGCTAGGAATCTGAGGCCCTGGGCCAAAATGTGCTACAGTGGGGAATTAGAAAGGGATTAGTCAAAGCTGCAGCCGAGTCGGGGAGAGCAAGGGCTAACATTTTTTTTTTAACTTCTTCATCAAATCTGTCCAGATAATGTATTTGCAGGCACGAGCAGGGAGGCTGAGCTGGTTGCAAAGGTGCCACTTGCGGAAAAGACATTTGAAATGAGTCAGTTATTACGATGCACAAAAGAACTTGAACATGAAGCAAAGACATCTTATCCCAACCCTTCTGCACACTGGAATAGATTAAATTGTGCCACGAGAGTTTTGTGCCGAGAGGACTAAAAAAAAATCTTGGTTCTTTCTGATGGGTGGGTTTGCCCTAATACAGGTAGTCCTCGACTTACGTTCATTCAGTGACTGTTCGAAGTTACAATGGCCCTGAAAAAAAGTGACATATGGCTATTTTTCACACTTAGAACCGTTGCAGTATTCCCGTGGTCACATGATCAAAATTTGGACGCTTGGCAACTAGCATGCGCTTATGATGGTTGCAGAGTCCTGGAGTCATGTGATCCCCTTTTGCGGCCTTTGGACAAGCAAAATCAATGGGGGAAGCCTGATTCACTGAATGACCGTGTTACTGACATAACAACTGCAGTGATTCACTTAACAACTGTGGCAAAAAAGGGTTGCATAATAGGGCAAAACTCACATAACAGCTGTCTTGCTTAGCCATGGAAAAGACTTCCAAGGTCCCTTTCAACAACAACAACAACAACAACAACAACAACAACAACAATAATAATAATAATAATAATAATAATAATAATAATAATAATAATAATAATAATCCATCTTCCAATGCAAGGCTTGGTCCTCTCCTTCACGTTTTTGGGAAATCTTGAGAAATTCCACATGCATTTTTTTTCTGGGTCCACTCCCAAGAAACCCCGGCTGGGTACCCACAGGAATGAATTAAGTGACTTAGAATTTAAGTGGATCATAAAAGGAATCTTTACTTAAGCAGAGGAAGGAAGCCAAGCTGATCTATGAAGGCAGAATGTATGGGCAACTTTCAGCCACTAAATCCAAGCGTCTTGGTCTTTCCTTCTGGGCAGATATTTGAGGGAACCATATTGACCTTCCTGATGGTGGGAGAGAATTCTCTATTAGGCCTGTGATGGATGACCCTGAAGCCTGCCTCTCGTTCCCCAACTGGGTTGTCTTCTTGATGGATTTCTCTAACTGGTGGCTGTCATTCATCATGTCTGTATTGATCCCTGGGCCTTGGTGGGTTTACAAGAAATCCTTAGCTGTTCAGGGATTTGTCATGCAGAGGTTGGCAAGAAGCTTGGCGGGGTGTTCACCAATTCAAGGGAAACCCAGCAGAGCTTAAAAAAAAAGGCATATGCCTTAGCCAGACATATGGGCCTTGCTCTCTGTGGGCTGCTTAAGTGTATAAATGCCTCTGATCGGCACAATTTGCAAGCTTTAGAGGGGCTGTCAAGCCAGGGAGATGGATTCATCAGCAGTCCTGTGTTGAGCCAGGATGGAGACGATGAAAAGGCACCACCACAGCCTCTTTTGCCAAGCGACACCTCCTACTCCCCAAGGCCAGCTTGAACAAATGATTACTTAGGCTCAGTCTGTGCTGTGTGCACTTTTCCATATTCCAATTTCGAGGTACAAAAGCAGGCTGGGAAGGATAAAAGGAAGGGAGAAGGACAAACCACAGGTGAGGAATCAGAGGTCAGCCACAAGAAGATGCAAGGGGGGGGGGTTAACCTGAACGGGCTGCCTGTGGAAAGTCCCCCCTCCCCCCTTTGATACCCTGAGCCACAATCAGTTGCAAAAACTGTAATGCATTAAAGAAAGGTAATTATGAGCTATTCACGAGGAGCTCCTTTTCAGGATAATAATTGCTCAGCTAGTGACAAATGTTTGCCCGTGCAAGACACTTAAGTGGGCTTAAAAGGGGGAAATTGCTTTCGTTTTTAAAATACATTGGAAGGGGGGATGCTTTCTATTATATGGAGAAAGGGAGGGGGGACGAGGGGTTTTTGTTGGAGCAGGGCTGACAAATAGTAGAAACTCACAGAGAGAGAGAGAGAGAGAGGGAGGGAGGGAGGGAGGGAGGGAGACAATGGGCAAGGCATGGAGCCAACCCTGTTTAATTATTTGCCAGAGAAATTGAGGCAATTTTGCTCAAATGGGGTGGGATAAATGCCAAGAGAAAGGATTCCCTCCATGGGAGGTATCCAAGAATCAAAGTTGCTCCTCTCCCTTGGATAAATGGCTACGGTAAGTTCATTTTTCTTTTCCCCTTGAGAATTTACAGAGTAAGTCAGGATAGAACCAACTCATTTGCCAGGAAGGACCAGAGAGCTCCTGAGACAGCCGAGAGCAGTAATGGCAAACCTTTTAGAGTGCCCAAACCGCAAACCAAAACCCACTTATGTATCATCGGGTGACGGGTGGGCGTGGCCCTTTGGGTGGGCGTGGCCCTTTGGGTGGGCGTGGCCCTTTGGGTGGGTGTGGCCAATTGGATGGGCGTGGCTGCAGTGGTAACGGCAGACTGGCTGGGACTAAAAAGTTCAATCAATCAATTCCAACTTTGCGAGAAGTTTTTTTTCCCCTGAGAAGTTGAAATTGATTGATTGAACCTTTTTTTTGTACATGGCAACGGAGGCCTAAAGCGAAAAGGTTTTATAAAACCCAGCTGAAGGCCTAGGACTGGGGCGACACTGCACGTGCCCACAGAGAGGGCTCTGTGTGCCACCTGTAGGTTTGCCACCACAGGCCTAGAGGGCAACATTTGATGGCACTCACACCCTCCCAACCACATTGTGCAATTGCTCCCAAGTGATTAATATGAAAAGGGGGGGGATGAAAGAAGGATGAGCTCTGTGGCAGGAACCATAAACCCATAAAGATACCATGGTAGTTTGACTGGCAACCTTTCCAGCTGGCTTCTACCAAGCACAGTTAATGGGGAAAAACTGGATTCATTTAATTTGCTTAAGGACCATGGCAAAAATAAAAAACAAAAAGTTGTTAAAATTGGGCGTGATTCTCCCCGTGACTGCCTCTCTTAGCGATAGACTTTCTGGCTTCCATTGTGATCGTCAAGTCAAGAACTATTTGAATAAAGGAAAGATGGGAAGCCTTTTGCAGAATACAAGTGGCTGAATTTAGCCTAAAGAGAGTTTACTGAAGTTGGGGCAGTTTCTCCCTTCTGTGGCCTGGTTCAGCAGGGTGGGCTTGTCAGCTGAAACTACACAGTGGAATAAAATAAATATGCACTTAGCTCTTTTTTTTTTTTTTTTACAAAAAAGCGTTCAGACTACCTGAAATATAAACATGGGATCTTGGTGTCTGCTGAGTTTAGTCTTCTTCTCACAAACAGTTCAGCAGTGAAGTAACCGACATCATCAAAAAAGCCATGATGGGGGGTCACCTCATTGGATAACGAAACATTTATTTTCAGCACAAGTCCTGCAGTCTCAGCTCTGACCTAGAGCCAGTCCTTGACTTACAAAACATTCATTTAGTGACTGTTCAAAGTTATAGGGAGTCATCATCTCTTCTTTCTATTTTTGCAGCCTTCTTCTGCTTCGATTGCTCGTCAGAAAGCATCAGGAGTAACTTGTTGTTGTTGTTGTTGTTAGCTGCAAAGTCATGTCCAACCCATCGCGACCCCATGGACAACGTTCCTCCAGGCCTTCCTGTCCTCTACCATCTTCTGGAGTCCATTTAAGCTCACGCCTGCTGCTTCAGGGACTCCATCCAGCCACCTCATTCTCTGTCGTCCCCTTCTTCTCTTGCCCTCAATCTTTCCTAGCATTAGGCTCTTCTCCAGTGAGTCCTTCCTTCTCATTAGGTGGCCAAAGTATTTGAGTTTTAGCTTCAGGATCTGGCCTTCTAAAGAGCAGTCAGGGTTGATCTCCTCTAGGACTGACCGGTTTGATCGCCTTGCAGTCCAAGGGACCCGCAGGAGTCTTCTCCAGCACCATAGTTCAAAGGCTTCAATTCTTTGGCGCTCAGCCTTTCTTACGGTCCAGCTTTCACTGCCATACATTGCAACTGGGAAGACCATGGCCTTGACTATACGCACTTTTGTTGACAAGGTGATGTCTCTGCTTTTTAGTGTGCGGTCTAGATTTGCCATGGCTTTCCTCCCAAGAAGCAAGCGTCTTTTAATTTCTTCAGGAGTAACTAATTTGTGTTAAATTATCTCTCCTCGGTCCCCTCAGCTATTCATCGATGCTGCGTCCAATTATGCAGCCTTGATAATTACCGTATCATCTGTTTTGTTTCCGGAGCCGACATCCAGGGAAGTCCCAGGGTTTTTCTGAGGCTCCTTGATTAAAATTTTCTTTTCCTTAGGTCAGATGTTGGCAAAGGAACAAACAAATCAGCCCGCTAATTGCTTTCTGCAAGAAAGCTGTCCAGAAGTCATATGTTAAGGACCTGATCCTTGGCAAGCTCCTTTGAGTAATTCAAGGATTGATCCCACCTCTCTGGGGAAAAGAGAGAGGAATCGATAGGAGAGGGGGGAAAATGACTCCCTTTTAAAAAAATTCCTTCTTAAAGTTAATTGCTTTCCGATTGCTCCACACCCTTTCTTTCCCAGTTCCAACAGGTGAATTCCTCCATAAAATTGCTTCCTAAGTTTCAAGTAAGTGGAGCCAGGATGGAGCCTGCACCATTCCAGCTAGGCATTAATACACCTTCAAATGAGATTTCACAGCCTTAAATCTGATTATTTGGAGCACTAGAAACACATCTATGTGTTTTCTGTAAGGATTTTTAGCACTGGTGGTTGGAAAAGCTGGGAAGAACGAAGAAAATCAAGAGGTGTCTGTTGATTTCCTATAACTGGTCTAGCCTAACTTTGCCCTCTTTGTCAGAAACTGGACTTGTTTTTCTTCTTCATGGTCACTTCTTGTCTCTCTGTTTTGTTTATGTTTGTTTCGGCTGTATTTAGTTCACACAAGGACTTTTCATCTGGTTTTACTAGCGTCCAGGGAACTGTTGAGTTAAGGAAGCTTACGCTGCAGTCACTTCATCTTCATATTATTTTATGAGGTCTCCAGAGAAGGATAAAGCTGGTGTGTTGCGATGACTGATCATAAATCACACACAGGGGAAGGTCTAGGCCTCGTTGAAGGAGATCTAACAAGAAGAGGGACTCTTTGCTCTGTGAAACACACTCTTGATTGCTATGTGATCAGGTTGGAGAAACAGATCACCAAAAGTCCTGGAATGAATGGAGCCAACTGATAGAGTGTGAAATCAGAAGACTCACAACCGATGCGATAGTACAAGTATTTTGCCAGGGCTTCCTGAGCAATTTTGTAATTCTGAAGTGTGACAGAAGACAGAAACATGCATGCAATTGGCATGGTGATTGTCGTGACTCTGATGTCTTCTTGATTATAGCAGAATTCCAGAGTTGGAAGGGACCTTGGAGGTCTTCTAATCCAACCGCCTGCTCAAGCAGGGGATCCTAATACCATTCTAGACAAGTGGATGTCCAGTCTCTTCTTAAAAGCCTCCAATGATGGAGCACACACAACTTCTGAAGGCAAGCCTTTCCACTGGTTAATTATTCTCACTGTTAGGAAATGTCTTCTTAATTCCAGGTTGCTTCTCTCCTTGATCAGTTTCCATCCAGTTGCTCCTTAGTTTGCCTTCTGTTGCTTTGGAAGATAGGTTGAGCCCCCGCTCCTCTTTGTGCCAGCCCCTCCAATACTGGAACACCGCTATCATGTCCTTCTTTTAATTAAAAAGGAAATTGTAATAAACTCCCTACTGTTTGGAATATGGCTCTGACTTATCTCTCTATTTGGCCAGATGTAGAATAGGTAAGAACAAAAATTCACACCTGCAACCTTCCAGGACCTGTGGACTCATAATTCCCATACAGACCTAGCTAACCCTCCCTCAATCCATTCCCTACACTTCAAACACAAAAGGGCTGTAAGCCTCGGAAATTGGGTAGCATCCTCCATCGTGTCAAACAGGAAGTTCGTGAGAAGCTGCACAGAACACCCACGTCTGTTCTTTATTGCCCGTTTTGCTATTAAAAAAAACTTTTTAAATATACTCAAAAGGCCTTGGTGGTTGTTGAGGTGAGGTCATGTTGGCCTCGGAAGAATGAAGCTTGATGACATCACAATCCGTCAGTTGTGATGGAACCGACAAGCTTCCGTTCTACTCCACCGTTCAGGAGGCACTTTCATTCCTTTGCCAAACCTCCAGTGATGATGGAGAAGCTGCCTGGAAGCTAGAATGGAGCACGTCCTCTTCTCTTTCAAAGGGCTGGAAGCAATCGTGGTGATAAAAACTGCAGCTGGGCTACCCTTTCATGCACAAAAAGTAGTACTGTAAGAAATTATTCTGAAATAACAGACAATCATCCGGAATTGCCCGTAGAAATGGCTGAAGAAACGGACGAAGAGATATATAACTGGGAGGTGAGTTCACCTGATTCTCCAGATGCAGATGAATGTCACAGGAATGGGAAATGTAGAATTGCGCCTTGTGTCATATTTGTCCAAGGAGGGGAAGAAAAATTGTGTTAGAACTGATGGCAGTGGAAAAATAACAGAATAACAGAGTTGGGAGGGACCTCGGAGGTCATCTAGTCCAACCCCCTGCTCAAGCAGGAGACCCTATATTATTTCAGACAAATGGCTGTCCAATCTCTTCTTAAAAACCTCCAGTGATGGAGCGCCCACAAATTCTGGAGACAAGCTGTTCCACTGGTTGATTGTTCTCACTATCAGGAAGTTTCTCCTTAGTTCCAGGTTGCTTCTCTCCTTGATGAGTTTCCATGCGTTGCTTCTTGTGCTGCCTTCAGGCGCTTTGGAGAATAGCTTGACTCCCTCTTCTTTGGGGCAGCCCCTCAGAGACTGGAAGACTGCTATCATGTCATTCCAAGTCCTTCTCTCCATTAGACAAAATGTACCCTATTAACATGGTTGATTTTTGCTGGGAGGAGCCCAAAAACAGGAGGAGAGAAGAAGACATGATTAAATTCTCCTGTACAACGTCTTCTCCTTATTCGCCTTTCTAAAACAGCCTCTTGAACGCACACAAGCCCGACATTTTCAAGGAAGATGTTACACTTGGTTAGAGTGAACCCCAAGGGAGGAGAAGAAATACGGAGACTATTAAATCTGGTCACCCTTAAGGAGAACCAAAAAAAGATGGTAGCTGTGGATTATAAGGCTACGGCTGCTTTGTATACACAAATACACACAAACATAGAGAGACCTCACAGATACTTCTGTTTGGGCCCAAGAAAATTATCTATCTATCTATCTATCTATCTATCTATCTATCTATCTATCTATCTATCTATCTATCTATCTATCTAGATATCTATCTAGATATCTATCTAGATATCTAGATATAGATATATGGATATAGATATATAGATATATATTTCCGAGACAGCATAGGGCTGGCTAGAAATATTGGAAGCCACCTTCAAATAAACGGTGGCTGGTTCCATTAATTCGGTTTCTGTGTCTTTTATCATCTCAAACTTTTTTGTACCATCTTATTGGATGAAGAATCCTAACACCCTCGAAGGCACGCAAACGCCTTTGGTGTCAACGGGTTTGCAAAATCTTGCAATGTGTGCATCTCTCCAAGTCTCCTATGTAATTTGCAGATACGAACCAACTTTCTCCTATGTTCCCTCCCTTAAGGAATTCCCGTTCATGTAGCATGCGATCTCTCCCTTTTACCAATGCATCTCACTGAGAAAGCTCTCCTATTTTGCTTCTTTCTTTCTTTCTTTTTTTGGGAACCCGGGGATTTCAGAAAAAATCGGACCACAGAAAACCCAACATACGAAGTCGGTTCAGTTTCTTTTCTTGGGGAACCAAAAAGGTAGGTTAGCAATATTATGTAATTATAGATTAGAAATATAAGGTAAACTGGGGGTGCCTGGTATGTGTTTTAGGACCAAAATGACCCAACGTTTTTTTTCCCCTCTTATGACTGTTTCATTCCTTTCAAATTCTCTTATTGTTTTTTTGCAGGGTAAGGTAAGGAAGTGATACTCAATATACACTTACTTGGTTTAAAAAAAAGCCAGGAAATTAAAATCTCCTTTAATCTCCTTTAATACTCAGGGATGTTTATCTGCCATTTTATTGGAGAGCCACTAAAGATTTGTGTCATAACATATTATTTGCGCTATATGACAATGCCGTGTTAAATGCACTGGCCTAACTAGGTAACGATCAAAGATGATGCATTACCGTAAGCCATTTTATGTCACCCAATAGATCAAGAGTTTGTCTGATATTAGGTTTATTTTTTTTAAATGAGGCTTATTTTGCAAGAAAAAAAAATATATCCAAGCAATAGGTTTACACAAGTGCAGATTAAGCATTTAAAGGTATCCAGTTCTTGATCTGATGGCTGAAATAAAAATGTGGTGCATTTCTAATAGACTCTGTGGGAATAACGTATTAAATAATGAGGCACGGCAGTGTGTTTAGTGGTATATCAACAAAAGGATCTGAAGGAACTAGGTTTGATCTAGCTCATAAAGGCGCTGATCTCCTGTCTCCATTTCCCAAATGTCTGAAGTTGCTTGATCAGCTTCTCAAACGCCTCCAGTGCTATGTCAATTTTGCAAAAGGCTGTTATTATTATTTTTTTCCCCCTCTGCACTTTCAAACATTCCTTCCCTCCATCGTTTTTTGCTCAGGCTTCGGAGAGGAGCGCTAAGAAAACTCACGGATGCTTCCAATTTAAAACCTGACCCAGGGAAGGAGAAAGAGAGAGGGGGAGGGGGGAAAAAACCACGCCAGAGGCAAGAGTAAATAGAGAATACGCATTCAGCTGTTATATGGGTTTATGCTTGGCTTCTTAGGAGAAGGAGTACAAATTGGTTGTGCCAAAAGGAATGATATTATAAAGGCACATCTTTCGAGCAGGGTAGAATTGCACAACTGTTCTCAGGAGCAATTCTGGGCCTAAAGAGAATATTTTAAGGGAACCAACGAGGACTTTGGTAGGGGTGAGGACAGAGAAGACAGAAGAAAGTCCAAAGCAGAGTTGTCTCATGAAGTTTTCAGGCACGGATATCGAACGGCTCTAGCCAAGAAGATTTTGGGAATGAACAAGGTTGAACCCTGGAATGGACAAGAGGTAGTAGCTTTGCATGGCTGGTTTGGATCTTAGGATTTCCTTCGCTGCTAGCAGAATATTTTCCATAATTTTTTAGTAAGGGTGTCCTAAAAAGGTAAAGGTTCCCCCGCACATGCATGCTAGTCGTTTCCGACTCTAGGGGCCGGTGCTCATCTCCATTTCAAAGCCGAAGAGCCAGCGCTTGTCCGAGGATGTCTCCGTGGTCATGTGGCTGACTAGGTCATGACTAGATGCCAAAGGCGTACGGAATGCTGTTACCTTCCCACCGTAGTGGTCCCTATTTTTCTACTTGCATTTTTACGTGCTTTCGAACTGCTAGATTGGCAGAAGCTGGAACGAGTAACAGGCGCTCACTCCACTACGCGGCACTCGGGAGTTGACCCGCCAAACTGCCAACCTTCTGATCAACAAGCTCAGCGTCCTAACCCAATGAGCCACTGTGTCCCTAAGGGTGTCCTAGAAGAGGTTAAAAAAAACATTAAACTATGCTGCAGATCTGATCTGCAGTGGAAGTACTTTTAACTCCCAAGAATTCTGGGGGGTCAACAAGATTGCTACCTACAATACTGTGGAACATGACGTGGACCAAGAGGAGACTTTATGAGAAGATTACTCCGTATCTAGAGCATCATCAGTGAGAAGTTTCTTTCTCCTGTGGTCACTAGTCCTTCCTCCACACTCTGAAAAGGACCTCCATAAAAACAGTATTTCTCCATGGATGTCTACAAGAAGGTCCTCCTTTTGGCAATGTGTGTCCCCCTCAACTCTCCTGGAAAAGGAAGTGTAGGGAGAAGATGGAGACCTGTTTTCCATCTCCATTCCTTCCACACTGTCCTCCTCGACTTGATGGGAAGATCTGTGGAGACATTCTTGCTATTACAGCCAAAGGATCTCTGAGCTTGGTTGGTTTCTTGCAGACGTTTCATTACCTAACTAGGGAACATCATCAGCGCTAGAAGGGAGTGGGGTTGGTTCTCCGTTTATTAACAAGTGCCTTCCTTGTCAGTATTGGTGGGAGAGTATTCTATGTATTTCCTACTCAGGAGCCCCTCTTTCACTTTCAAACTAGAGAGAGCTGGTTTCCATACGTGTATGAAGTCTTCTAATCACACTGCCTTGTTTTCTCTTCATGTGCTGGACCAACCTTCCCTTAGGCCAGGGGTCGGCAACCTCGGCTCTTTTATGACTCGTGGACTTCAACTCCCAGAATTCCTGAGCCAGCATAGCTGGCTCAGGAATTCTGGGAGTTGAAGTCCACGAGTCATAAAAGAGCCGAGGTTGCCGACCCCTGCCTTAGGCAGAGTAGATAGAAGGAGAGAGAAATAGCGTAAAAAGGTCCCTTGGCTGTTTGCTACAGTTCCCCTCTGTAGGAGACCAAACTCTAAGCAGGTCACACCTGATCTCCTGAATTTGATCCCTCTAAACTGCTTCACATGCAGTCACATGCGTAGACTTCTTTGTCACGTCCAAATGCCCTCTTAACGGATTTTGCAGTTTTCTCCTTTTAAATTGCAGAGCAGAGAGGATTGGTAGTTTGGAAGTTGTGATGGGATAGGAGAAGGACCTGGGGCATCAGGAGGAAGGGCTACAGAGTAGACACAGATTGGGATATAAAAGGTATCTCGGCCTGCAGGAAAAAAAGAGGCGTGGGAAGCATCTGAGAATGGACTCTCCCTAGTCTTCTGGAAAGTAAAGATAAAGGAAGGGAGAAGGTCTATGGAGATTCTCAATCATCCAGGTCATGCTTGTCCCAAAGGTGCTTTTTTTCTCCCCCCCCCAAAGGGAATGGCACTTCCTTGGTTTTTCCAAAAAGCAACTGGATTTTCTTGTTTATTTCCAAAAGGCAGCTGGACTTCCCTTGCAAATGTTTTGCTTCTCATCCAAGAAGCTTCGGTGAAGAACTGAAGAACTCAAGAAGCTTCTTGGATGAAGAATGAAACATTTTCAAGCAAACCCCCCCCCCCAAGAATGTCTAGTTGTCTTTTGGAAAAAAAGCACCTTTGGATAAAGGAAGGGAGGAACAGTTGCAGACTTGCAAGATTTTACTACCGTAGTCTTAAAAGTCGTGTTAGTACACCCGGTTTGTGCTAATGGTTTGGACTACCTCAAAGGGCTGACCGATGCTGGACAAAAACCAGGAAATCTTACTTCAAATCCTCCCCTAGCAGCTAAAAGACCTTTGGAGACTCGGGACCAATTGTTAGCTCTCACTTCCATCCACCTCACACATATTGGAAATTACACATTGGATCAGGAAGGTCCTTATAGATGATCCTTTGGAAGAAAGGCAGCACAGAGAGCAAAGGCATCAATAAATAAACACCCATTTCTCTCTGTTTCTTTTAAGGTTTCATCTTTTATTCATTTCTCTCCCCCCGACCACCGCCCTTTCAGTGCCCAGAGGATGTCAGACTTTCCTTTGACCACATCTCCATTATTTGCAGAGCATGGACCAACCAGGGCTACAGGGCTCCCTCGGTGGCTTCTTGGTTAGTTGTCTACTCAGCTTTGGCAAGAGCAGGCTGTAAGATGGGAGCTTACAAAAGAACTGGCCAGTGTCTAAGAAAATAGGAGCCTCGGTGTTGAATCGACCGACCGCTGTTGTATAATGCAGAACTTCCTGGAAAGGGCACCAAAGAGATAAAAGCTCTCTGGGTCTCCCAGTGTGTGTGTGTGTGTTTGTCTCTGTGTGTGTATGCATGCTTGTGCATGTGCTATGAAGAATGTAGCCACCAACTCCTTTAATACATCTTGAACTGGAGAGAAGACCAGTTTTTGTTCTTAGAATCTTTTTCTTTTTATCTTTCTTTTCTTTCTTTCTTTCTTTCTTTCTTTCTTTCTTTCTTTCTTTCTTTCTTTCTTTCTTTCTTTCTTTCTTTCTTCCTTCCTTCCTTCCTTCCTTCCTTCCTTCCTTCCTTCCTTCCTTCCTTCCTTCCTTCCTTCCTTCCCTGTTTTATCTCCTCAGGAGCTGGGCATTATCTCTTCACCTTGTCTCCTATAACCTTTGGATGCAACTGAGCTGTAATTGCTTAATGCAGCCTGGAAGCTTTTAGTCTCAGCCTTTGGGTTGGATGGATTAGAAGCGACATGTCAGGTGAACATAAAATGCGGTGGAGATATTTCTCGGAAAAGCTAGCAGTGGCCCCGGTTTCCTATAACCACCATCCAGAGAGGCGTATCTTCCAGTCATCGCTGCCGCTTTCCACCATAGCTCTTTGTGGAATAAAAGGAGGGCTTGAAAGGAACTGTTGGCCTGTAGAATGATTTGGGTTAGCCAAACATCTTCCTTTAGATCAGGGTTTTTCAAGCGGTGTCCAAGCTCTTGGGAATGGCGGTCGATGAGGCGCTAATGAAAAGGTGATGGATGAAAAGGTGATCTTTCCCCCATCTTTCATTTGCAAGTCAAGAAAGCTGAAACATTCAACTCTTGCCTCCCTTTTCAGTGTGTATGTCTGTGGATTTATAGCACTGTAGTTGTTAGGACTAATAGTCACATGAAATAAAGTATGAAGCTTCCTTCCTTCCTTCCCCTTCCCTTCCCCTCCTCCTTTTTCCTTCCTTCCTTCCTTCCTTCCTTCCTTCCTTCCTTCCTTCCTTCCTTCCTTCCTTCCATCCATCCATCCATCCATCCATCCATCCATCCATCCATTCCCAGCTGGCTTCCGACATTTAACAACTGCAGCGCTTCTCTTAACACAAGTCCCTCTTTCAGGGAAATGGGTGGTTCAGAACTGTGAAAAACAGTCTTGTTAAGCAGTGGAAATTCTAGTTCTGTGGTCATAAGTGGAGGACAACCTGTAACTCAACTCAGCTAGATGCTTCCAACTCCTGTAGTCCTCCTTCTGCTGAGCTCCTGACAGTGTCCCTGCCCTCTCCTGCTTCCAGAACTGGAGCTACGGATGTGATGGAGCCCCGGGGGGGGGACCGATGG